>NW_015090766.1:3223433-3334134 GCF_001431845.1 Calidris pugnax | reverse complement strand
AAATAAAAAAAAAAAGTGAAGAAGAAGAGGAAAGGGAGGGAAAGGGAAGGGAAGGGAAGGGAAGGGACCTACAACAATAATTTAGTCCAACTTCCTGATCGTTAAATAGCTGACCAAAAGTTAAAGTGCCTTTTGAAGGGTATTGTCTAAATGACTCTTTTTAAGGCACTCACAGGCATGGGGCATTGACCACCTCACTAAAGAGCCTGTTTCAGTGTTCTACTGCCCTCTTGGCAAAGAAATGTTTCCTAATGTCAAGTCTGAATCTCCTCTGATGCAGCTTTGAATCATTCCCAAGTGCCCTGTCACTGGATCCCAGGGAGAAGAGACCAACACCTCCCTTTCATCTTCCTCTCCTCAGGAAGCTGTAGAGTGCAATAAGGTCATCCCTCAACCTCCTTTTCTCCAAACCAGACAAATCCAGACACCTCAGCTGTACCTCACAGAACATGTTTTCTAGCCCTTTCACCAGCTTTGTTGCCCTCCTCTGGTCTTGTTCAAATACCTTATCATTCTTAAATGGTGGGGCCCAGAACTGCACACATTACTCAAGATGAGGCCACATCAACGCTAAATATAGTGGGATAATCACCTCTTTTGACTGGCTGGTTACACTGTATTTGATTCCCCCCAGGATGCAGCTTGCCCTCTTGGCTTCCAGGGCACACTGCTGACTCATATTGAGCTTGATGTCAACCAGCACCCCTAGATCCTTTTCTACAGGGCCGAACATCATGTGTACCAGTAAACTGTAATTCAGAAACATAAATAATAACATGTTAGAGATTGCTCCCTGGACAAGGCTGTTTTACTTCTATAAATACCTGCAGTAGTAGTAGATGGAAAATCTTTTACAGGAAAACCCAGAACTAAAATACAGATCCTTCTAAAAGAACACCAACTCATTTTCCAACCTTCCTTTTCCTCTCTAGTCTACATTAATACAGGACAGCATTTTTCATCTTCAGTTTTGAACATTAGGAAATGCTAAAGGGAAGAGATATCATCCTGGGGGACCTAGACAGGGTTGAGGAGAATTTCAACAAGACCAAGTGGGTTGGGGCAATGCCCAACATCAGTACAGCCTGAAGGTAAATGGATTGAGAGCAGCCCTGCACAGAAGTATTTGGGAATACTTGTAGATGAAAAAAATAGATATGAGCTGTCAATGTGCACTTGCAGCCCAGAAGGCCAACCTTATCCTGGGCTGCACCAAAAAGACTGCGGCCAGCAGGTCAAGGGATTTCATTCTTCCCTTCTATTCTGCTCTCTCAAGACCCTCATCTGGAATACTGCATCCAGCTCTGGCATCCCCAGCGCAAAATAGACATGGAGTGGGTCCAGAAGAGAACCACAAATATTATCAGAGGCCTGGAACACCTGTCCAATGAAGAAAGACTGAAAGAGTTGGGATTGTTCAACATGAAGAAGGCTCTGCATTTATTGCAGCCTTTCAATATATAAAGTGAGCTTATGAGAAAGACAGAGAGGGACTTTCATGAAAAATTTCACTGCTGTTAGAAAATCTTATACAGAAGTAGAATCTTTTACTGAACATCTGCACCCCCTGGTAACCTTTCCACGTTTACCAGTGATGAGCACCATACTCACCTCATAAGTATTTATATGACCTATAAAATTTTTATAGACTCTCAATTCCAGTAGCATCTTAGAATACATTCTCCAAAACATCTTAGCCCGTTTAATGCCCTGTAGCTTAATGGCTACCAGCACAAATTCACAGAATCACAGAATCATAGAATCTTAGTGGTTGGAAGGGACCTCCGAGATCATCAAGTCCAACCACATTAAAAAAAAAAAAAAAAAAAAAAAAAAAACAAAAAAAAAAAAAAGTGACTTGATTCACTGTTACTTACTGCTAAAAAAAAAAAAAAAAAAATCACAACAAAAAAACCAAACAAACACACCGAAAAACACCACATACCAAATAAACCCCACACCCACGTCCCCACGCACAACACCCCACCACAAACCAATAATCTTGGGCACTAGACCATGCCCTGAAGAGCCACATCTACACGTTTCTTAAATACCTCAAGGGATGGCGACTCCACCACCTCCCTGGGCAGGCTGTTCCAGTGCCTGACCACTGCCTCAGGAAAGTAATTCTTCCTACTATCTAATCTGAATCTCCCTTGCCGCAGCTTCAGACCATTTCCTCTGCTCCTGTCATTATTTCTTTGGGAGAACAGGTCAACCCCCATCTCTCTACAGTCTCCTTTCAGGTAGTTGTAGAGGGCAATGAGGTCTCCCCTCAGCCTCCTCTTCTCCAAACTAAACATGCCCAGTTCCCTCAGCCTCTCCTCATATGACTTGTTCTCTAGACACCACACCAGCTTGGTGGCTCTCCTCTGGACACGCTCCAGCACTTCAATGTCTTTCCTGTAGTGAGGGGCCCAGAACTGAACACAGTACTTGAGGTGAGGCCTCACCAGTGCCGAGTACAGAGGCACGATGACTTCCCTACTCCTGCTGGCCACACTATTCCTGATACAGGCCAGGATGCCATTGGCCCTCTTGGCCACCTGGGCACAATGCTGGCTCATGTTAAGCCGGCTGTCCACTAACACTCCCAGGTCCTTTTCTGCCAGGCAGCTTTCCAGCCACTCTTCCCCAAGCCTGTAGCGTTGCCCGGGGTTGTTGTGACCAAAATGCAGGACCCGGCACTTGGCCTTATTAAACCTCATCCCATTGGCCTTGGCCCAATGATCTAACCTGTCTAGATCCCTCTGTATAGCCTTCTGACCCTCAAGCAGATCAACACTCCCACCTAGTTTGGTGTCATCTGCAAACTTACTGAGGGTGCATTCAATCCCCTTGTCTAGATCATCAATAAAGATGTTAAACAAGACTGGCCCCAAAACTGAGCCCTGAGTGACACCACTGGTGACCTGCCACCAACCAGATTTAACTCCATTAATCACAACTCACTGGGTACGGCCATCCAGCCAGTTTTTTATCCAGCGGAGGGTACACTTGTCTATGCCATGATTCTCTAGTTTCTCCAGGATAACGCCATGGGGGACAGTGTCAAAGGCCTTGCCAAAGCCCAGGTAGACAACATCCACAGCCTTCCCCTCATTGAGAAAGTGGGTCACATGGTCATAGAAAGAGATCAAGTTGGTTAAGCAGGACCTCCCTTTCATAAACCCATGCTGGCTGGCCCTGATCCCTTGGCTGCCCTGCACTTGCCTTAAGAGCTCACTCAGGGTGATCCTCTCCATGACCTTTCCCGGTACCGAGGTCAGGCTGACAGGCCTGTAGTTTCCAGGATCATTCCTTGCTCCCTATAAAAAAAAAAACAAAACCAAAACCCAAATGAAAGATAATTGGGTGGTACAGCTGTGCCTGTCATCAGAAGAGCATAAAGAGGTTTATACAGATGATGTCTCTGAAGACATTTTGACAGTCGTTTCTTAAGAAATGCCCAGACTCATATACTACAGTTTAGTTTCATCTGTGGAGAAATGGACCAATTATAACATGGAAATTCTTAGTTGGGGGGGGGGGGGGGGGGCACCAAACAACCACTTTCTTGGGGGGGGGGGGGGAGCAACCAACCAACCAACCAACCAAAAAAACCAGAAGTGAAATAATATTAATTTAGGTTTTCTAAATATAAAGATAACTGGTGCAACTCCTGGTATGGCTGAGGACAGCTGACCAACTTCCTTAGCTTTAGAGCTACAGACTCGGTTTGTTGGCCCCAAAAAGTTAATATTCCTCTTCTAGCACTACAATATCAATAAGTATGGGTCATCACGGACAGCAATTTTGGTCCTGGAACAGTGACCAAGAAACATGCTTAGTAAACGCTAAGTACTTTGATGCAAATCCTTCATAGTCCCAGGTGAATGACCATCCGTAATTTTGAGAGATGAGACACTTTTTTAAAAAAAAGGGAGAAACTATGAAGAAATGAAAGCTTTCAAAGGAGTTTACTGCAAATCAGACAATGATATTTGAAAATAGAATGACATCTGAATTATTATTTTTAAAGTTAATTAACTGAGCATTGTAGCAGCAGCTGGTAAGGGAAAGCCGATGGAAGTCAAGTTTAAGACTGGCCTGATATCTTCAAGAGAGACAAGGAGATTAAATACATAGCTAGTAGACAACTTTCATAGCTCTTCTGCACATAATCTGACTATTATGCATTTCATTTTTAAGAACATTTAAGAATTTAGATATTATATTATTACTTTTTTTAGTTGCTACAGTACAAGTTAAACATAAACTAAAACCTAAATAGTTCACCTACCTGTAATTACTTTTTAATTTTTTTTTAACTCATAGCCTTAAATCACAGCAAACAAAAAAGCATTTCTTTTAATGCCCACAAAGTGTGTATTCATGCCTCATCAGTAGGACAGAAAGATTAAGGGTAGCCAGTCCTACAACTAACAAGCACAGCAATCACCCTGCTTTTCAGTTTGTTAGATGGCATATACCAGACAGGCTCAAAATTAATGAAACACTAGTTGATAAGTGCACATCAACATGCTCTTCTACTCTAGTTTTTTTAATACCTCAGCCTGTTGCTATATTCCTGCATCTTTCACTGAGCTAATGAGATGCATTTTCACTTCTGTACAACCTGTCAATATCTTCTTAATACTTTTTTTTTCTACTGTGAATATTATCTGCAGCTTCAGTTCAGTACCATCTGCTATACACCTTAGGACTCCACAAAAAAAAAATCCAAATAAACAAACAAAAAAATCAACAAAAACCTTTTCCTTCAAGACAACAATCATTTGGAGGCATAAAATCCCCTACTGTGTCGGTATAATTTGGAAAGCATTACACAATCACAAATCTCATTTAATGTTTCTCCACTGACTATTTTACTTACATTTTTTTCCTTTATTTTTATTAGCATTTTGAGCCAAAGCATGCTAGATAGAATTCCTCTCTCTTTTCCTGCTTATTTGAAAGGATAAAACACGAAGAAGAGACAGCATAAGGAGGGAATGTTTCTGTGTTGCTGATACCCTCTGTTGTTCAGGTGTTTACAAAGAATGGCCACCTTTCTGGAAACCTTTGTCCTTTGTTCTCCGTTTTTTAAGGACAAGGAGTGAGATAAGGATAGAAATTCTGGTGCTTAATTGGCAACTGGTTTGAAGACAACTGAGTGAAGACGACGATAGGTAATTTATTTTTTATGTCCTTTGAAACAGTGTTGAGAAATACACGCAGGTTTCATTGGTCTGAACGTAAATGATCTGTTTCAGAAATCTCCCTTACATTTGAAAAAGAGCCTTGCACAATTGTCTAAGATATTCTAAATTGGGGAAACAAAATACAGTCACATTTTCAAAAATGCTTCTGAGACAACATATAATGGCTCCGGGCTAAGGCAACACTAAGCCTTGTGGAGCCAGAGGTTCGGCGCAAGGCTGAGATGTCTGTACTTCAGATAGCAATACAAGTATATCAATTGTATCTAAACAAGTGAGTTAGCACCAGAAACATCTAGCAGTTATTGCAGAGCTTCATATGAAAAGCCTGTAAAGGTAAACCAGATTGGGAAAGCAGTGATTCCAGTATGCATGATGGCTCAGCTACCTTTTGTTTCTTCTGCAGTCTGCACAGTAACCCATCCACAGACAAACTAAGGACTTGGAAGCTTAGTTAGTTTTCATTAGTACCCAAAGCATATGCTAGTGTTGTATCTGTGTGTGTACAGAGTTTTTGCCTGTTCTACAGTTCAGCAGTGCACAAATACTCACTAGACTAGACTGCATTGCTGCTAAATTAGCAGTGTTGCCAGCGCATGGCATTTCAATGTGGCCAAATATCCCACACACCCACACAATTTCATTTTCTTTCATTTGTTTATTTATGCAGGAAATTACTAAAGGAAAAATTAAATGAAAATTGAATTCAGCTCTGCTGAAAATATAATTGGATTCCTGATAGTTCTGTCAATTCCTGACTGAGAGTACACTGTACTTTTGTATATTATAAAAAGAGAACAGCATAACATGATTATGCATTAATGCATTGTGTAAGGAGATATGACCGGCTAAGTTACCTTGTCTACTTGAAAATAACCAGAACTGTGGTTATGGTCCAGCAAACACACTTCCAAACAGCTGTCACAGTGTAGAAATAGCAAATATATTCCTCACTGTTTTTTTATTGTCTTTTGGTTGGTTGTTTGGTTTGTTGGTAGGTTGGATTTCTATTAGACAACAACTCTGCCACAACATAGAATTAAGAGTTTAATACTTAATCTTGATCTGTGCCATGTCACATACAGGTTGGTAAGTCTGAATAAGAATCATAGAATCATGGAGTGGTTTGGGTTGGAAGGAACCTTAAAGATCATCTAGTTCCAAACCCAGGCAGGGACACCTTCCACTAGATCAGGTTGCTTGAAGCCCCATTCAACCTGGCCTCGAACACCTCATTGGAACCTGTTCCAATGTCTCACAGCCCTGACAGTAAAAAATTTCTTCCTAATATCTAATAAAAATCTACTATCTTTTAACTCTTTGGGGTTAAAACTGCTACCCTTCATCCTATTACTAGACTCCCTCCATATCTTTCCTGTAGGCTCCCTTTAAGAACTGGAAGGTTGCTACAAGGTCTTACTGGAGACTTCTCTTGCCTTCTAAATGCTATGAATTTAAACACAAAGTGGAATTTGTCTGGGTTAGACATGCACACATAGAAATACGTTATACAATCAGCTTTAAAAACAAGAAATCATTTTATTTGCAGCTTGGATTGCATCAAAAAAAAAGATCCCTTTGATCAGCTGCTGAGTTTGTATCAGGCACTTTTAAGGACTATGAAAAGTAATTTTATAGCAAATTAATGAATTTGGCAACTTAGTCTTCACAAGAAACATGGTAAGAGTTTCCTTCTATCCTTCTCAAAGTAAGGAGAAGTGCAAACAAGGCATCATTGTTCATATTTATCTTCTTTATCTATCCAAAAGATATAGGTCATCTCTAAAGTAAAATTATGAACAGGGAGAGGAAAGATTTCAACCATAATCAAAACATGCCTGCCCTGAAACCCCCACAGGAGTCCAAGTACCATAGTTCAGCTTTGTTTCTGTAGTCCCGTTCTAAATTTGCTGCGGGTACACACATTGAGACTACTGGATCTTCTTGCTATAGAGCCTGCTACATGTTGTTAAATTCTGCTTTCTAGAGCTTCCTCATTTTTTCCCAACTTTTTTTTTTTCTTGTTGCAGTACCAGTACATCTTCTTGCTTAATGTTTCCAATTAAATACTTCATTTCTGTTTGGAGCTTTCAGCCTGTAAAACGGGAACACAATGAGCTACAGACCTGCTTCATTATTTACAAAGCACCCTACTTCCAGAAATTGTCTGGAAAAGGATTTCACAGTTACTTCAGGCTTTCCAGTTTGGCGTTGTTCTTTTTGCTAGCTTGCTTTTTCCCAGGAGATTCTTATGATCTGTTCTGGAAGAAAACTTTGGGATAATGGCAGGAAAATGGAAATATAAATTAATGCTTAAATTAGTAGTACTGCGTTCTGAAAGCTTGGGGAATCAGCAACAGAAGATCAAGCATTTAGCTCCTAGATAATTTTTTAGCCTGCAAAATCCATTTAACAAGAAGCCTGGAAAAGCTGCAAGAAAGTAACACCTATTAGAAGCACACGGGTTTCACAGGTAGTTTTCTGACAATCCAGTCAGTGCACAGTACAGAATACCCTTATCAGGTACCGTAACTGAAATGTGTACCCTTGCCGCACCTTGAGAAAGACTGCTGGGAAAAGAATCCATATTTCTTGTAGCTTTCAACAGAAGAGAGGAAATAAAACATTGTTACATTTTCATTATTAATATTTACCTTTTGAAGTTGATGATTAAGTCAGTATTCATGAAATAAAATTTTCAGAAATATATGTGTATTTCATATTTGACCAAAGTATCGATCAACTAAATAAGTGTTTAGTTAGTTATATCTGTATCAAGATTTTTAGTTATTTATATCTGTACCAAGACTTTTCAAAATTAGTTTCCCTTCAGCAGTGCATTTTTTAAAAAGCTTCAAGACTTAACAGTTCACCATTTAATTTTAAGATTTTGGGGAAAGCAAGTTGCTGCCTCATGCTCTTGAAATAAGTTGCAACCTTGTACTCTTGGGCAATTCCTTAGACATCTGTGGCCCTTAAGATCACTTGCTCTTATCACTCATTTTTTGTTTCAGGGCAGTAATACGCATACTGTGTTGATTCACTAGTTCTTTCTTTTCATGTCATGACTAAATTTTTTTCTCTGCAAAGAAATACTTCTTATTTAACCTTCCTGTATTCCTATTAAATGAAAACACAGCAGAAGACAGAGAAATAGTGAAACTGCATGTTAGAATCAACAAAACAAATTCCCTTTGATGATTGCAGTTGAAAGCATTATGAGAAGGAAGGCAGAGGGAACTAAACAGAAGACATTTGGCCCTTATGCAAAGAATGAACCTTTTTAAATTTCAGTGTTACACTATTACCTAAGTTGAATTTTCTCATAACCCATTAACCTTTGTCTGGTTTAGTGGAAACTTGATAAAATGTATCTTACTTTCAGCCACAGTGCCAGAAAGAAGCACGGGATGCTTCAGCTCTCTGATTGTAACTACATTTAGACCATAAGTTTATGGGACATGTATTACACCTCCTAAGTAGAGCCTAAACAGGGGCTATACAAGGTGTCAGTTTAAAACAATAAACAAACTTATTACATATAAAGCTTCCCTGAAACTTATGGAGTTCTCCTACTTAGCATTTGAAAGCCACTGCTTAAAGCTAAGAGTAAACTAAAGTCAATTTTCATTTATATGAAATTGAATGTGTATATGTTTTATTATCTTCATAAGCTGAAACAGTTCTAGTTTAGGTAGTAAAAACCTAAACAAACAAACCTAAAATCCTAAAAAAGCTAAGAAAAACTGAAAAACCACAAACACAAAAGACAGCTAAGTTAAACTGTGACTATAATCAATGCTTTAAAACATTGATTTCCTTGTGTGCTTGTGATCTTTATGTCTTAAAACAGGTTTAAACTGATTTAAAACCTATTTTTAAATAGGAAAAAAAAAATGTTCTGAGCTATCAAGACACACTCCCATCCACAAGACAATTGACAAGTGTGATCATAAATTGTTTTTAATCAATGTTTGATAGGCTGTGAAAAATTATGTGTTTAACCATAGTTAGATGTGTTGTGAAAAAGAATAAACCTTTTATACATCATTTTTCATTAGATTTTCCCATAAGTTTTCCCAATGTGATCAAAATCTTTTTATCTGTTTAATGGTTTTTAATATTCAGGCTTCTAATCACACAAAAACTGAAGGTTTCACCTTCTATAAAAGGATTTTATTGCAACTCGTAGCCAGATGGCATCTAACCTGTAATACATTTGTTTCACTGAATTGTCTTTTTCATACTGATTATTTAACTCTAAATCTGTATATATATAAAACCTGCTGCCCAAAACTTGACTGGGTAACAATTTGCTTTTATTTTTTTTACATCTTATATTTTGTTCTGGAAAGGGAGTTTTTGTTTTGTTCAACACTTTTGATGTACAAAGCAGTTGCATCTCTTCAAATACACAACATGGTCCTCTAGACTGAAGGGCTGAAGAGAGGGAGGGAAGAAAGAAATGGAAGAGAGAGAAAGAAGCACTAAGACATCAGTCAGTCAGTCTTAACTGATTAGGTTACTGCCAAGTCTATATTGCCTCTTCTGAGGTAGTGATTTCTTCCTGAAGATAAGTTGCACTTAAATTTCTAAGGCAAAGAAAGACACAGTAAGCATGGAAACAAAAAGTTCTGGCATGGCTTCAGGAGAAAGAGAGCCTGATGGCTGTAGCCAGTTAATGGGGAAATATGTGATAGATACTTCATGGTTATTCAGTAATAACTATCTAATAATTATGCAAATCAAACCTTCCTCAGTCAGAGAGCAGGGATTTGCATAATTGAGAAGTAAACATACAATTATAGGTCAGTAGTGACACAGCATTGAGGTATGTGAGAGGAAATGTTTCAGTATCAACTGCATTTAAACCAAAAATATGGAGTAATTGAAGAGAATGGATGTAGCATGCTAAGCCTAAGTCTACAGAAACATGAATCTTATGAAGAAGTTCATTCTACACACCAGAAAAAAGTACCAATCCTCAGATGCTGAAAGCCTGCATAGCTTCACTGATTGAAATGGAGCTACACCAATTTCTATAGCTAGAAACAGGAAACTGGTAGAATAAATCGTTGTCCTGTGCAGTCAAGAAGATTATGACATAGAATCAGGGAGAAAATTCTTAAAGAATTACAGATATTTTTTTCAGTTTCACTGCAGCATGAAAAGTGGTTTGGAGTTGACATTACCTCTGATGTTATGGAGACCTGATTGATTCCCTACCAGTATCAAAGCTGTAAGTGCTGACAGCATCCTGGTCTCCCCAGTTCTCTACTTGTGCTACACGCCAGCATTCACAGGATTTGCATTGTAAAGGTTTAGTGGCAGATGTTTGGGCAAAACACTTTGCCTTCAGAAGATGAGATTAAAGAAATTGGTGATGCCTTCTTGTATAATCTTTCTCCAGCTACAACAGTTAAGTGCCTGGCCCACTTAGTTTGGTATTAAGTTTCACAAATGCATAAAAAGAAAGTTTGAAAGATAAATATTATTTTTACTTGCATCGCAGTATCCTCTCATTAAAGAAAGGAAAGTGGGAAAACCACAGTACACCTGCTGGTTTTGTCCCAACATTATTTTAATTTTTTTTAAGCAACTAGAGCGCCCCTTGGACTCACGACAGTTTATGAGCTAATTTTCAATTAACTACTGAAGGATTGGATGATATACTGGATACGTCTTCAGACCCTGAAAGCTTGCACCTCAGTGCCTGTTCATGACATTCAGATCTGTTGTTTCTTTCTGCAAGATCTTCATTAAGGTTCTCCAGCTCAAAAATCCTATTTTCTAAATTATTTAGTTTCTTCCCAAACATTGTTTCCATCTGTGTTTTGCTGTTCATGCTGGAATTGATACTAACCTTGAATGTCAAGCAAGAAAATTGAATTAATGAAGTCACATAAACATGTCAGATTTTACAGACTCTTATTAAACCATCTAGTAAAAAGGAAGAAAAACATGGCAGACACAAGATAGAAAAAAGATTTAAAAAAACATATATTTTCTCTGTATTTGTTCATTGGGACAGGGAGCTGGCAGGACAGGGAAAGATTTCCCTGAGTGAAAGATGACAAACTTTGTTGGCACCTCATACATGATATCACAGAAAATATAGTGATTCCTAGCATGACAAAAGTGGCTTTGAGCTTATAATTAACACTTTTTACTTTTCTGTTGAAATTTCTTGAGTGCACTTAGCCAATTAAGAGGTCTATCCTTTTGTTCATTTGTTCATTTTTTGTTAGTTCACTTGTTTGATTGTTTGTTTTGCAAAAACCTAAATAAACTGACAGGATAATATCTGATTATGTGGCTGAAATATGTCTAAGGACAGCAGAAGTAACATTATCATGTCAATTAACAATATGGTATCAGGTTAATCTTGTTTATTTACTCTATTAAGGCTGTTTCCTACTTGTTGGGTTACAAGAAGTCTTTTTGAAAGTCTTTGTCTTCAGTTTCTCCTCCAATATACTGTTATTCTACCAGCAGCTAAAAATACAAAACACAAAAGCATCACAGAAATTACACTTGTTAACCATTTTAACCAAAATGTGTGAGTTCTCTCATTTATAAATACACAGAAGATACACATCAAGATTTAAAACTATTGATTATGATACAAATCTACTATTTCAAAATGTTTCTGTATGCGTCTGTATGGGTCTGTAAGGGTCAGAAAATGTAGTAAATATAAAAGAAAGGAATGGTAGACAGCGCCACATTAAAACAGAGAATGTGGACAATATGCCAAGGAAGTTATACATTGTGTCAGCACTGATTTTGAAAGAAAAATATTTTATTTTTTAAAATTGAAACAGCTCTTTTTTAATAGAAGGAAGAAATTAATTAAAATAATGATATTTTGAGCCCTGCTACTTGTTTATGCCACTGTACCTTCTTTTCCCATTGACCTCATGCTAGAGTTTTCCTACTCATCTTTTCATTATACCAATTAATCCTACTATGTGGAATGTTGTTGGAGTAAATTTAGCAGAAGCACTAAAATCTACTTTCACACTCACATGAAAGCTCGTATAAAACACTGGGCATTGTTTTTCTTTCATTCAAGTTGGTTTCAAACACTAAAATGAGGACCTGAATCAAAAAATCCCCTTTCTTCTTAATCCTACAATTTGTATGCAGTCGCATAGGAACCCTGCAATTCACATACCCACACTAACAATGGCAATATAAGGACATGACATAGCTGCTAGGCTAAAAGGTGCTAGGCTTAAAAGGTGTAAACATTCTTCTCCTCTTGCTTTTGCAATGGATTTTGCACATCTCCTTAGTAAGTACACAGCATCCATGGCAGTACCAGGCTGTGAGACAAAAGGAAGGAGAACACTTTCACAGCTCCAACATTAGCAGCAATCCAGACCTTGACAGTAATGTATGGCAGAGACAGTGCAAGTGCTGGAATTAATGCTAATGAAGAGACTTTAAATTACGCCTTTAAGTTTTTAAACAAAAAGGGCAAGCTACTTTTTGACTTTGCAGTGGTTTCCTGGTTAAAGTTTTAAACATATGCAAGGTGTGTGAGTGATTGTGTTTTACAATGTATAAACATGCTTTCCTATTATTCAAAATAAGCATTATTATAGCTGAATTAAGAAACCACAAGATAAGAATTAAAAGCACATTACTAAAAACACTTAGACGCCTTAAGACAATCTCTGGAGACAGAATGTCATGTTTTCAACAGACAAGCAGAGGTATCTGCACAATCAGTGCCTGAAGTCTCACACAACACCTCTGTTTCCCACCTGTAAATATTCTGCAGTAGTTAGTTTGTACAAATTCAAGGCTGTTTGGACAACAGCCAGACTGTTACTCTTTTTATCAGTACAAAACCTTTTCCAGAAAGTGTTCTACTGAGGTTGACCAGGCCCATACTAAGTATACTTCTGTAAAGCAATTGGTTCAAAATGGCCCTGGCTATATGAGCAATATGAACAATATTGAACTATATGAACAATAAATTTGTAAAAAAGACCTAGCTAATATCATCTGAACTAACATTTGCTACCTGCAGTACATTGGCTGATGAAAATATAACTTTAAATATGAATTTGCAGGCCTTCAATAATTAGGAATGTTTCTTTAGGTTCAGAAAATAAAGACTAGACCAGGTACAAACAAAGGCAAGGCAAACTACATGAAACATCAAAGTGTAATGTGATGTGGAGAGCCAGCACCAGATTCACAGGTGAAGTGCACAGCTCCACATGTGAGTACTAGGGATGATCTGTAGGTCTTCAGCCTACAAGAAGCATTTCAGTAGTGGCTGAAATGCCGTAGTGAGCATTTCATTGGTGACTGAAATAGGAGAAACTTTCTTTTGGTGAAAGCAGAGGGATATAAGATCCCTCAGATCTTTCCTAACTTGAGCTATTTTTATCAACTGTTAACTCAAGATCACTGACATGTTTGTAAGAGCTCTTCCTGAACATCATAATCATGATGGCCATCAATTAGTTATTGTACATCTAGGACAGAAGCTTCTGTTTATTAAAATAATATCAATAGGTCACCTGTATAGCACGCCAACTCATCTGACAACTGAGGAAGAATTACATAAAACTCCAGCAGTCATAAAATCAAAGTCCTCAACCTTAGATCTTAAAGCAAAAACAGCTTTATCCTTCATTAGACAAAGTAGAAAGCTTAGTTGCAATGTACTGTAAAGCATTATCTATACAGGGACAGACATTACAGATGACCAAAAAATGACTGCCCATTGCCAAAAGGGCAGGGAGGAAGGATTTGAGAAAAGGGGTAGGCCAGCATATGGAAATAGAGAGAAGGAAAAAAAAAAACAGGTCTTTAGCATGGCACTGGGGTGATGACAGAGCAAACAAACACTGTAAACCTGAATCACAAGAAGAATTACAAGAAAATGCAAAAGACACAGGAAGACAAACATCAGATTACAATAACAGATTTGCCTATATTATCTGAGATCTCTCTACTACATGACTAACGGTTAGGTGTTGTATCTTCAAAGAAAAAATTCCATTTCCTTTTTGATAACAACTCCCAGCAAAATAATGAAACTGATCTTAACAAAGCACTTGATTACCTTGTTCTGAAATGCATTACTGTAACAAACTGATGAGTCTCTGAAAAGTGGAGAACTGCACTGGGTGTCCTTGTTATTTTTCAGCTGGAAAGGAAAAAAAATCTAATATTCAACTGACTAACAAAACTCATTCTGAAATGTTGAGAGTCCATAAAATTAACATTTCTAAATTCTATCTGTATTTATCATTGTTCTGGTTCTGGCCAGGATGAAATTAATTTTCTACACAGCAGTCCTTAGGGTTCTGTGTTCTGAATTCATGGCTCGTCCAGTACTCGTAACACATCTGTGTTATGGCTACTACTGAACAGTCTGTGCTTGCATTCCATTAAGGCTTTCTCCCATCTCCACCTGTGAGTAGCTTGGGTTGAGGTTGAGAGGGCATGCAGCCAAAACAGCTGATCCAAATGGGCAGAAGCTTTATATTATACCATATAACATCTTTCTCAGTAATAAAAGCTTGGAGGGAGGAGGAAGGAGGGATCCTTGTGGTCTGGCATTTGCCTTCCAAAGTAACCATTACCCTTGCTGAGGTCCTGGTGCCCAGGGAGTGCCATCTGCCAATGGTGCATGAAATCCTCATTTTGTTTTCCTTGCTCACTCAGCCTTTGACTTTCCTATTAAACTGCTATTGTCTCTATCAGCAAGACTTCTCACTTTCCTTCTGTTTTATCCCAGTCCTGTAAGAGTGAATGGAAAGTTGGGTGGATGTTTGACTGCTGATAAGGATCAACCCACCACACTTACTCTATGATTTAACATGACTTTTCGCACTGTCCATTTACTTGAATATCTCCTCTCCATTTTTTATTTTCTCTGGTTTAAATATCCTCTGGAAAATCTGAAAATACTTCTTGGCTTTCCTTCCCCTTTTTTATTTGCCTGGGGAAAAGTGTGTTTGAAAATTTTAAAAATACAGGATAATTCAATGAGATAAATGAAACAACCATGAATGTCCTTGACCACTCACAAAAAAAATAAAGACTCTTAAACAGAATTATAAGAAGCTTCATTTTGCCTTTTTTTCAGTTTTGAGTGTGGCAGAAATCATATGTTTAAGGTCTGAGAAATATTTTAAAATATTCATATAGACTCTTTATGGTATTACAAACAGAACGAAGACATACCTTTGACCATAACTCAAAACTTTTTGGCAAGGTTGAATATTTCATGAGGGCAACATACTAGACAGGAACACTAGAGTCATTGCAAAAATATCCCATTTTTTCCATAAAACTTTTCCTAAAGCAAAAAGAGATCCTACAAAATGAAGAACATTCATTTTTCTTCATTGCATATGAATGGATAAAGTACTTGTGGAAAGTTGAAATTGAGAAGATGCACACTAGCACAAGTTCTACAAGGTCAGGAATTAGTTAAAATTGGAGTCATGTGGCTTATTTTCAGCCATTTCCAACATGATGAGAAGAATCCAGATTTGTGAGTAAGCAACAGCATGATGATAAGTCACTAGTGCAGGACAGCCAGAGAAAACCAGCATATTTTTCTAGGTACCTGGCAAAATGTTAATGTTGCTGCACACAGCAGTGCTAAAAGGTAAGTGTTACAGCTTATGTTGAACATGAACCACCACCAAATAACCAAAAAAATGCTTATTCAAAACAATCATAATTATCAGACAGATTAAAGCTTCTAGGATCAGTGCTGCCAGTAGAGAATTATGTACAAGGACAGGAAAAAAAATCTATTTAAAGTGAGCTTTGGTACAAGACCAAACAAACACTGACTGGACAAAAATAAGGAAGGAGAAGGGAGTTTCTAATTGTCAGAATACAAGGCTTGACAGCAGCATTTGAGAGTTCCTTCAATATTTGGCTGGAATATGTCAGTTTCCAAGAGAGACCACTATGAGCATTTGTTCTGCACAAAGTAGGCCTGGACTTGAAGGATATGTCTTCCAGTCCTACATGTCAAAACACCACACTGCATGTAGCCCAAGAGCTATAGAAGTCTTCTAGAAATAACAAACTTGATAAGATGCACTTCCCTCAGTTTTTAAAACAACTTGCTGTTTCCTGAAGAGAAAGAAAACAAATATTTTACTTCTGAAATCTTCGGTAGTTACAAATGAATACAAAAATGATGGATACTCATAATCTGAAATATATACTGCAAGTTATTGTCAAAGTTAAATCCTATGGGCCTGGCATTGTACAGAACAACACAGTCTCCATTATTTTAGAAAGTTAACATCTGCACTGAAAAAGAGACCTTAGCTAAGAAAATAAATTACGGTATGACCACAACATGATAGAAATCACATATTGGTTCCAGTTGAAAGCAAAACCACATCACTGTAGTAATAAGGAACGCAGTATGTAAACATTAAAAGAGTAAACCTGAAAATATTTGTCAAAGACTGCAGGAAAGAGAAGAACATTAAAAACATACAAATTGTGTCTGCCGAACTGTGTAAGTGCACCAAGATGTTATGGTATATTGCATTCTGCTTGGCAAGGGAAAACATCCATTCACTGATTATGAAAAAAGTTGTATCGAGCAGAAGACAGGCTGATGAAGCACTTTTTATAATAAGACATATCAGTCTTCCCACAACAAAACCAAAATGTTGTTAAGAAATATTTATACTGAAATGTGAGCACAAAATAATTATATAATATAAAAAAAAACCTATGAAGCCAGGAAATTTTATAAGTATTTGAAGTGCAACTTGTAAAATGTTGAAGATGCCATGAATGGCAAATCTTTTCAAAGTGCTCAATGAACAGTCAACTTACTCAACACCCAGTTAAGAGCAAGCACTCAAGTACAAAAATACGGTGATGAATGTGGAGAACTAAGTTCAAGCTTTGTCATTACGTTCTCTTAATGACTTGTAAGTTTGGAATTAAATTTCAGGGGATTTAAACAAAAAAAAATTGGCTTTTTACATCAATACTTATTCTGGTTTACAAGAACACTGAAAGAAAAACACTTCCAATAGCAGGTCAAATTAGAAAACAGCAACTGCTGGCTTCAGCTACATAGAAAACTTTTCTGCCTCTATCCAGCCATCTAATTCTCTGACAGATTTCTTTTGATATCTGTGAAACTCTTCACCAAACATTCATATATTGATTATATATTAATAGTATCAATTTATAATTTCTTTTGTGAAGAAGACTACATTTTGAACTTCACAAAAGGCAATAAAAAATAATAGATTTCTAAACCAGCTAAAAATATGCTGAAAAAATCTGTAAACTTAGCAAAAAGGAATTAAAATATATTAAAATATAAAATAAAATATATCTGAAAAGCATAGTTGAAACAAAGAAAATACAGATGTAATTTTTTTAAAACTGTCAAGAAAAGCAACATGATAACCTTGTGAAATTTATACAGCCATGACATAAGTCAGGCTACATCCTATATTGCATAAAAGTGTACTCCCTTGTCTTTTTGCCAGGATGCTATCATTTCTGCAAAACTTTCCATGTAACTGGGATGGAGTGAAGGGGGAGGATGGGATTGCTTGCATTTTTAAAAATAAGTCTCAGCTTTGAAGTTAAATCACCAAGCTTCAAAAACTTCATTAAAGATAATCCGACATTACTGGTAATTCCGGTATTCTAGCAAAGGGTTGCCTAAAATCACAGAGGACACCCATTTGTGGGGCAGTGGGATCTGTAAGATAGTTTGGCTAGAAATCAGTCGCAGGGTACTTACATTAGAAGTTACAATCACTATGAACCCAGAAAGAATCTAGAGTCTGCACGAAATTAATATCTTACAAATCTTAAGGCATTGCCCCATAGACCTGAAGGAAACAGTAGTAGCAAATGCACAATCTAGAGGGAAAGTGAAATATTTGTCCAGCTCCAGAACTGTTCAAAATCAACAATGCAAGCATGATACTGTGAATTTACACTTACTTTTTAATTTTGTAATTTTATATAAAGATTCTGGGGAAAAAGAAAAGCCCTACTTATCCACCCACATAGTGCATTTGATAGTCTCTTCCACAATGATGGACGTTTCATCTAGAAATCTTAAATTTATTTATGTTAATAAATAATCCCTTTCAATCAATTTTATTGCTACAGTGTACTCAATGTTGCAGTCTTTTTCCTTCAACAATTCTACTACAAACACCTGATTAATAAAAAATTATCTGAACACAAAATTCATGCTATTTTCTTTAACTAAACTGATCTGGACAGACATTAAAATGCAGAGAAGCGTTTAGCCTAAGGTTTGTCAATGTAAAAGAAATTAATGTATATAAGTGTATGTAATTTCCTGAAAATTTCTGCTACAACTTCAGAAGTTAAAGTAGATTTTGTGAACCCTTCTCCACTGGCAAAATTCTACCAATTTCCAAGACATAAAAATCATGTGAAATCATGTGATCATGCCAGATAACTTCCCTTCTAATAAGCCTCTGTACATCTAGAATATGGCAAGGCTTTAAATTAAAGTGCTAGATATTACAGTAATCTTCAGTAGCAGTAATACTGGGGAAGAAAATCTCTGTGTTCTGTTTTGTGGTTATTAAACATGATTCCTAATAGTTTGATCAAAGCCTCTCTCAAGTAGTTGTTAAATAAAGAATAAGAAAAGTTTGCAACACATATTTATATACCTCTAGGCCATAACACAAATCCCAGGGATAAGACATATGGCAATACACCTAACATTTGTGCTCCTCAAGCCGCCTTCAAGCAGCTGCATGCCAGTTCTGGGCGTACATCTTTTCTCCAGCAAGGCAAGGAAAGGTCATGAAATGCCAATGAACTGAGGTGCCGGCAACATGCTCTCCACAGCCTGCACTAATACCAGTGCATGTTGCAGAACCACAACAAGCAGGATAAGAGATTTCAGGATTACTGGGTGAGCTGGAGCTTTGCTTTGTGAATGTGAGGTGTCTAGGGACAGGTAGCCAGGTATGGAATAGGAGTGGGGAAAAGGTGCTGGAGGGTTCTACCTGGCTCCTACACATGGCAGTAGATGTCCACCCTGGCTCCTTTAGCCTCTTCTTTGTTCATGCCATGTGGAGTGCCCAAATAAGTCACATTTAGGAATCTCTGAACGAGACCAGAAAGCAAATCTCCCCTGCACTTTACTATAAGTTCCTCAGTGCTCCCTGTCGAACAGAAGACAGGACAGCAGCTAGTTTTCTTGTCACCACAGAAGTCATCCAGATACATCACTTCTCTCACTGGCTGTCCTTACAGTCAGCCTCTATGCTCCCCCCATGTCTCCAACAAATCCGGAGCAGCCTGAATCTGGCTGAGCTGGAAATGGTCCTGCACTTGCCTTAGCACTCCTCACTACGTGTGTGTGTGTGACATGACTACAGCAGTAAAGACAGAAGAACTATACTAAGCCATGGAAACTTCTGACAACAGGTGTAGTATGTGCTGAGAACCCTTTGGCTTTGGAAGAGAACACCTGTTTACGTATTGCAACATTAATAAGAACAGCACATCATAGGTTCAGCAACCTTCCAGCATTTTTCAAGGAAGAGATCCCAGCAAAAACTTACACTCTTGTATCAAAGAGTGGACCATTTTTCCTACTTGGCCAATGAAATTATATCCAGAGACTGAAAACAGTTCAAACTACACTTGCTAGAAATTTCAATACAATTTGAAATTAAAAGGTAACACTGGATAAAGATGTAAATTTCTGATACTCTTAAAAACTCCTTTCTCATGTATAACACAGCAATTATTTCTCTAACATTAACAGCCACCTAAAAGAACAGCCGCCCAAAAAACAAGTGAAACCTTAGAAGCCTCAGACTGATGTAATGTATCAATATAAATTAAAACCTTTCAGAAATACTAAGTTGTACAGTCATACCTTCCAGACGATAGGAAGCTACTCATTTGATTCAGGAACACCAAGAGAAACACCTGTTTCCACCTTTTGGGACTTTCCTTCTACTAAAGCCTCAAGCTTCTTCCCTCCAATTATTTGTCCTGAAAATACCTTATATTGCCTCCTAGAAATTTAGAAAATAAAAGAGAAAAAAAATGCCATAAAACTGGAAGATACTAAAAAAAGTAACCCTCACACTTTTGATCGCAGTAACAAGTTGAAGTGATTTGAAAGTGCATAAATATCAGTGTTTTCTTCCAAACAGCTGGCCCTTGATGCTGTATTCAAAATTAAAGCCTTGAGCTTATTAAAAAAATGTTGAGGACACAAAAATATTCACCAGTTTTTCCCACATATAATTTATAAGATCAGTTTTAATTAAATTAAAAGTTCTGATAGAAAACTTCTCCAGAAATGTTTATGCCCCTACAAAAGAAGTATAGGAATGATCAGTAAATTCTGTTCAGAACTATCATTGCTCAGGCAGTGATTAGTTTGCCTTGGATTTTCTTTGTTTCTCTTATTTTTGTGTCTATATAGGTTTTAAATAGGTCATAAAGAATTCATTGTGAGCTTTTGAAGGAAGGAAGTAAACCAAACAACAACATATGTAAGCCCTTGAAATTAGGAAATGCACAGAGCACAAGGGCTGGAGTACAATTCCCAAAAGATTGTATATAAAATACATTACTTATGTACCATTTTGTTTTCCAGAGTTCATTCCTACTCCCATATTACAGAAGTGCCGATTACAATTGTTATTCTGGTAGTTCACAGATACTACCAGAATAGTATCTGTGAATACATGTATCTCACGTGTATCTGCTACATTAATTTTAAATAGATCACACAACGTCAGGAGCCAGGTCTAACTGCAACTCTTTCACAACCTGGTTGCCTATACAGCAAGTCTGTAGTTTGGTGAACATTTATTTCAGAGGTAATGCTCGATTTTGTTTTCAGAGGGGCTTTCCTAAGCCCCTTTGTGATAGTAGATACAGTCAAATCAACTGAGGATCTGATTTGAATTAAAAATAATCCACAAAAAAACGTGACCCACATTAGTTCCCTGAGGGGACAGAAAGCAATATGAAGAATTAATTATGCTGACACCCCTGCAAAAAGAAATGACTGTCAAACTCTGACCACAATATCTTATTAGTGCCTTCAGAGATTTCTTCTGAAATTGTTCTCCTCTTCACTCAGTCTTTTATATTTGAAATGACTTCACTTACTGACTGAACCTGTCAGTACTTCTTATATTTCAAAATGGATTTAAATATTTTTATTTTTAACACTGAAAGAACAACCTCTAACAAAAACATGGCATCTGCACACCCAAACCAATTGTCCGCTTAGATACTTGTTTACCACCTTTACCAAAAAGCCCTGTAGTACTAACAAGGATGAAAGAAGTACTGTAAAATACTGTTTGACCATTTGGCCATTTCTTGTGAAGGGTCCGTCAGTCTTGTCTAATAGCAAATAAGATGTAGTCCAAACTTCATGCTTTAACAGAAATCCAAGGCTATGCAGGCCTTCTCACCATACAGCACCAAGGGATACACATCAGATGCCTGGAACATTCCTGTAAGGGTACATAATGACAGTATCATAGCAAACTTCTGCTGAATTTCCTTGCAGTACTCACAGGCATTAATCTAAAGATCTGATGCACAGTACAGTGGTACTGATTTCAGCAGATATAGAGGGAAGCTGTTCTAGCACAGAGCAAATTGCTTGTAATATCCACAAATGATGATCAATGTCAAGCAGTATTCACTCACAACTTAAGATAATATTTCCATCTAATTCTCCTGAACATTAATGAAATAGAAATATTCAATCAGGATTTATATTCAGGGTGTCAGAGTTGACAACACAGCAGATAACACTCTTCTATTAAATCTGCCATACGAACCTGCACCCAGGCTACACAAAAAAACTTTCAGTAGTGCTGAAACATAGAGCTGGAATTAGCCACATGAAGCAAAGGAGCTTTCAGGACACCCATCCTGTCTCTGGGTCACAGATTTGTTAAAGATGGAGGGGACCCTTAGACATCACCTGATACAACACTCATGCTCAAGCAGAGTCATCTGGAGTAGATGGCCCTGGACTATGTTCAGAAAATTCTTGAATATCTCCCAGAGATGCAGACTCTACCACCTCCCTTGGCAACCAGTAACACTGGTTACTGAGTGCCCGTACTCAGTAATCCTCAAGCAAAATAGTGTTTCCTGATGCTCAGGAAGAATCTCTTGTGTTTCAGTTTGTGCCTACTGGCTCTTACTCTGTCACTGAGCACCACTGAAAACAGCCTGGCTCCATCTTCTTTGTACCTTCCCTTCAGGTATTTATATACATTGATAAGATCCCCCTGAGCTTTCTCTTTTCCAGGGTTAACAGTCTCAACTCTCTCAGCCTTTCCTCATGGGAGAGTTGCTCCAGACTCTTAATCATTTTAGTGGCCCTTTGGACTCTTTCTAGCATGTCCGTACCTCTTGCATAGTAGAAAGCCCAGACCTGGACTCCAGGTGTGATCTCAGCAGTCCTCTGGGGAGGGGAAGGCCAACCTCTCTCTACCTGCTGGCAAGACTCCTCTCACCACATTGCAGCAAAGGCACATTAACTCACTTTCATCTTGGTGTCCACCAGTACCTCCAGGGAAATTTCTGCAAAGTTTCTTTCCAGCTTGGCATCCCCAAGCCTGTAATGGTGCATTGGATTGTTCCTCCCCAGGTGCAGAACTTTACACTTCTCTTTCTTGAATTTCCTGTCAGGCCATTTCTCCAACCCATTTAGCTAGCAATTGTGCTGCTCTGGGTGGCAGCACGACTACCTAGTGAATCAACC
Organism: Calidris pugnax; assembly: GCF_001431845.1. NCBI lineage: Eukaryota > Metazoa > Chordata > Aves > Charadriiformes > Scolopacidae > Calidris > Calidris pugnax. The sequence goes on along the minus strand of NW_015090766.1, from coordinate 3,311,142 downwards.
ACTCCTCATAGTTTTTTATCATGAGCAAACTTGCCAAGGATACTCTCTGCTGCATCATCCAGATCATTAATACAGATATTAAAAAGGATAAAACCCAGTATTGACCCCTGGGGTAAACCACTCGTTATCGGCCTTGAATTAGACTTTGTGCCATGGATTATCACACTCTAGGCCTGACCATTCAACCAATTTTCAGTCCACCTCCCTGTTCATCCAGATGTCAACAGTTTGTCTGTGAGGATCTTCTGGGAGACAATGTCAAAGACCTTATTGAAGTCCAGGTAGACAATATCTACACTTCTCCCATCATCTACCAGGTCAATCATTTCAAGATAGAAGTTTATCAAGTTGGTGAAACATGTCTTCCTCTTGGTGGTGCCATGCTGACAGTTCCTAATGATCTTGTCCTTAATGAGGCTAGAAATGGTTTCCAGGATGAGCTGCTCCATCACATTCCCAGGGATCACGGTGAGAGTGACTCACCTGTAGTTCCCTGGCCCTCCCTCTTGCCTTTCTTGAAGACTAGAATATTTGCTTTCCACTATTTTCAAATAGTTATCTTGACAGAAAGTTATACAGACACCACAGGTGACATAACATACTGTTTTTAAACCAGCAAACACAGAATAAGAATGAAACATTGAATAACCTTTCATGCCATTCATAAGCCTGTCAAAGAAATATGTTGTGGTGTTCCTCTGTGCAAAACACTGCAACTAGTGTACACACGAAAAAGCTGACATATCCCAGCACTGACAGCAGCTTCAGTAGCTCAGAGGAGTACCACAGGCAATTATCAGCTTTAGGCCCTGCAGTGTAACACATTGTCATTACATGATGCACAAGGCCAAAGGCTGACTCAGCCTTAACTTGCTAAAAGCCTTAAGCTTTTCAGATATAAATGCATCTTTACTAAGATTTTGCTAAACCTCAAGTAGGTTTGTTGGAGTTGACAACAAGAAAACAGAAAATTCCAGGGACAGGTAAGAGAGAGTAAAGATCTTTTCATATTAATGCCAGTCAGCACATAATGAAAACACCATGCAGAACCCTATTAACACTAAGCAACACCCACAGTGGTTAATGGGCCAGTGAAGTGAAGAAGACAGAAGACTGTACAATAGAATATAGTCACAGCTACAATCAGCCCAAGTAGCAGATTCGGCTACTGAAAAGAAAGGAAGCTCTTCCTGAGCTGCACAACATACAGAAGGATTACCCAAGAGGTAGACAACCAGAGTTATGCTGAGTTAACGTTTCTTCTGTTGAGTAGGACTCGTTCAAAAGAGGCCTCAAAATCAATTAAAAAAACCCCTGCTTTCCAATCTGCTTCCATCCTCTATGAAGCAGGAACTAATCTGTACAGAAATCCTCCACAGACCAGGACCTAGCAGCTACTGAAGTCAAGTCAGATCATCAAGAAAAGAGCATTCCCTGTTTACCATTTCACTCGTTGCTTCCTTTGCAGAAAATATACACAGTAAAACGGTTCTGATGGTGTGTAAATGTTCAAGGGGAAAAGAAACAATATATTGTCCAGTGTTAACTGTAAATTTTAAACCAGTACCTAATACAAGACTATGTTATTCCTAGGTATTCATCAATTAAATTCCAGGTTATTTTCTTTCATTATAAGTTTGTCTCCCTAGCTTATGTGTTGCTATCCTCAAAACAAGGCCAAAACAATGCAGAACACAAAAAGGAACACAATGAAGAGTATTTCTCCGATTTACTTTTACACATTGAGCCAGTGAGTATTCTATAACACATATTTCAACTGTTCTCAGTGTTGCTGCCTTTGAATAGCAGCTACTTGTGAAGCAGAAGGAAATAGTGTCATATTTGAAGTGTCATATTTGGCATCTTGTCACAGCCAATAAAAATGCTTTACACAATATGTGTGTTCATTTTGCAGCTCAGAACTAAAAACATGTTGCTTTCCTTTAGGCATATAAGCATTTGACATCAAAAGGTTGAAAACAGCATAAATTGCTATTAGTGCACAAAATTCCGTTTATTCATAAAATTATTCACTTTCAAAAATTGAAAAAGAATATTTTCAACAGGCCAACAGCACAATTCTCTTCTCTGGAAGTTTTATATTTTAGTAAAAGATAACAGTTTAAGTAAAACTACTAGTAAAACAAGTTGGGTAGAAAACCAGTAAAATTAGACTAAATTCAAAATGAGGTGTCTTTCAGCACACAAATTTTGTACTGCAATGGATGATACTAATAAAATTGCATTTAACAGTATGTGCTAAGTATGTTATCACACTATTTTTGCTGTACAGGACATAGAAGTAGAACTCGATGCAATTATGCTGAAATTAGGAATTTCAGTTATAGCTGACAGTACCCATTGGACATCTTAGGTGTAATGGAGACAATTATACATGTACACCTTCTTCCTCTTAAACAGAGGTACTTGACAAATTCTGTGACAAAAATAATCTTTTCTTCCTGTGGATAAAATTTTAGGAAATAATGTTCTACAAGAGCCAGGAATAAAGGCTCTCAGCTCTGCAGGGAAATACTTGGACATACTGGTGGATGAGAAGCTGGACATGAGCCAGCAATACGCACTCACAGCCAACTATATCCTGCATCAAAAGAAGCATGATTAGCAGGTCAAATGAAGTGATTCTTGCCCTCTACTCTGCTCTCATGAGACCCCATCTGGAGTACTGCATCCACAACGGGCATCCCCAGTACAAAAAAGACATGGTCCTGTCAGAGCAGGTCCAGAGCAGGACCATGAAAACGATCAGAGGGCTGGAATACCTCTCCTATAAGGAAAGGCTGAGAGAGTTGGGGTTCAACCTGGAGAAGAGAAGGCTCTGGGGAGACTCTATTGCAGCTTTTCAATATATAAGGGGGGGGTCTATGAGAAAGATGAAGAAAGACTTTTTACCAGGCCCTGTAGTGACAGGACAAGTAACAGTATTAAACTGAAATATAATAGATTTACATTGGATTTCACAAAGAAATTTTTTATGATGAGGGTGTTGAGGCACCCTCTAAGGTTTGAGGCAAACTCTAAGGTTTCCTAGAGAAGTTGTGGATGCTCCATCATGGGAAGTATTTAAGGTCACTTTGGACAGGGCTTTGAAAAACCTGATCCAGTAAAAGATGTCCCCACCTGTGGCAGAGGGTTGGACTAGATGATCTTTGAAGGTCCCTTCCAACCAAAACCACTCTATGATTCTATGAAAATTTGATTCACATAGTTTCAAAGTCAAGTTGGGGAACACTCGTTTGACTAGTCACTGTATACTGTTGACCTTACATTTTCTGTGGCTTGTTGCAGCAATGTTTAAATGAAAATGCTAACCTGGACTTAAAGATTGCTAGTGACTAAGAATTCATCAGTTATGCAACTTGTCCCATGGTTACTCTTACTGGAACACAGGCCAGTTTCTGGGTTCTCATGGAACCATGAAACCCGGGTTCTCTGGGTCTCATGGTTACTCTTACTGGAACACAGGCTCTGTTTCTAGTTCAAATCTGTGAGTTCAAGTTTTAGTCCTCTGTCTTACGTTTGTCTGCTGCAGTAAAAAATCATGTTTCTAGACTGTAATTTTTCATTGATAAATATTGACAAGCAAATGGACTTGTTCACTGTTCAATGAACTTCAAAATGTATATTTTGTCTTTATGCTATTGTTTTCTTACTGAATGTTCCCCAGTTTATCTGCATCACTCTTCTCTGTGAACAGCAGAAATCTTTCAAGTGAGACTAACAGCAATGCTAAATAAGTATTAATACAACTTCACTATTCAAGTACCTTCTGTTAATATAGCCAACAATTCTGACACTAGAATTTGCACTGGGAACTTTTATTTAGTTAATTACATTTGCACCTCTAGTTTTTCTTAAAGTTATAACTCCCTTAATGGACATTTCCATTCTATAAACATAACAGTTGTGATTTCCATTTCTGTGATTTCCAGTGGATCATATTAGACTACACCAGACCTCTAGAAATAGAATTTCAAGCAATGTTAAATCAGATGTATTACAGAAGTTTATTACATCAATATCAATACCTAATAAACCAAATTTATAATTCCACTAAAAGAAAGTTCAGTAGGGTAGTTTCAGATAGCCTGATATCTGTAAGCCCACTTTGATTGCCACTATTTAATCATATTTCAATATCTTAGTAATAAAAACAAATACAGATCTTGCATTATTCCATTTCAGATCAATGTCAACTTTTCTTGGAGCTTTTCAAAACTTTCTCTTTGTTCCAAGAGTTGTTTAAAATCAACATTAACACCTAGAGACCAACTCAGGAGGGTTTAATTTACAATAGTCATATGACTGTAGGAGTTTGTGACTGGAATAAATAACATACCTAGTATTTACAAATTCTCTTATTTCAAAAGAATTAATACAAAAAAGTTAAAAGGGAAAGAAAACATCAAAAGTGGTATTTTTTACGTGGAAGTCTTGAGGAGCACATCCTTTACTGTTTTGCTTTTTAAATAAGACTGACTTAAGTGGCACTTTACTGCACAAAATTGGACATAGCTCATCTACAATAAAAAGCAAGATATAAATATAATTTCTCCTGACTGCACTCATAAGTTTAGGATTATTTGAATTCTCTACTTTGTGTCTATATCCCCAAAGTCTCAAGTCTTTTTAGATTAAAAAGAATTGATTTATTAAACAAAAAATATATATTTAAAACTAGATTTCTGAGACTCTATAGTATATACACTTATCTAATTACATATAAACAGATTATTAAAAAGTAAGCAATATAACTTTCTATCCAGCAAATTTGTTGCTATACAACTTGGAAAATTCCAATAAATGTCACAAAATACTGTAACCTGAAATGATTAGTAGAAGATCTTTATCATCATCTTGCTAATAGTATTTGTTCATGCTGATCAGTCCTTAAAATCTTATTTAATATACTGCTATATTAGAAGATTACTTAGCACAGAAGTTTTAGTCACATTGGATCTTGAATTTGCGAACTGGTAAAAGATTGTAATATGCTTGAAAAAACAGCAGAATTACTACAGTTTCTATATTTAAAGCTGTTGAACTTATCTAAACTGAAAATCCCAAGAGGAACAATTTCCTTGAACAACAGAAAGTAAATACAAAGAACTGTGTGTGTGTTTGCACTTTAAATATTGTAAAGAACTAAATGTGTTATTTGGTCTTAAGACAGGTGACATTCATTTTCGAAGTTATCCCTTCCCTTCTTGTAAAATCAAATATCTTTTTAAGATTATAATCTATATTGTACTGTTTCCACTACAACATACAATGTTTTCATCCTGAGGACATCTATGCCTGTGCATATTTTATTACAGTGAATATTTACTTTCAGAAGGACTGTATGTAAATTAGTAGCTGTTGCTGTGGACTTGAAAATAAATACGTTGATTTAAAAGGTGAAACAGTGTCTTAAAAAGGCTATTCTACTCTTGTTTTATCTGTAGTTACTGGGAGTGACTACAGTAACAAATAAGAAAATTCATTATGATTTTGAAGTGCTTCTGTTCAGATAGAAAAAAGTAGAGTTATTCTGATATTCACTTATGATTTACATATTTTTGATCTTCAGAGCTGAAGACTGAGTAATACTTTCGTAGTGTAGGAAGGAGTCAAATCTGTGAAAAGAGAAAAAAGAAATACATCTCAGACTTCAGCTATGTAATCCAGCACAAATAAATGGAGCCCTTAGCTAGAGACAGCTAGGTTTTGTTTTATTTCAAAGTGATCTCTGTGTTATCTTTCAGAAGTTCTGCTGGCTCGTATTATACTGAAGCTATTCCTTCTCCAGTCCTCTTTTCAAAAGCAGATATTGGCATATTCTATAGCATAAAAGTTCAGAAGCAGGAAGTAAAAAAGACATTCATGATCCAGCCTCATCATAAAAAGCATGGAGATAAATTTTGTCTGGGAAGGCAGAAAAGTGTATCCCTGAGTTGCTTTGCTCCAAAGGAGTACAAAGCTGGACTCTGCTTGACGGGACCAAATGCATTTTCCAAGCAGCCTGGCAGCCATTATCTTAGACTCCACATTTCACACGTCCATCACCACATATTTCATGAGTACCTCTAAAGCCAAATTATTATTTTAATTTTTCCTCCACTCCTTCTCTCCATTTTAACCACTGTAGCTACCATTATGAGAATCTGGCACTTTTATAGCCAACTTCACTTTAGAATTAGACAGCTTAAATACTCAAGTCTGCACCTTATGGATACTAAGAAACAAATGTTCATTCAGAACTTCAAAAATATTTTGCAGCCACATTCGGTGGCATTTCTTTACATTTCTTTTCACCAGGTCTTGTAGGACCACAATACAGACTACCTACATGAAATACAAGGAATAAAGATACCATAAGAATAATTCCACAAAAATTAATTTCTACACACATACTCTCAAAGAGATTTAAACAGAGCCTATGGGGTATTTTGTCTCAGGAAATTTTCCCTGTGTTTCCTAACACATTTTACTAAACAGGACACAAGATATTGACAGTAATTTAATTACAGTAGATATAGTTCAGAATAAAAAATAAAGTAATAGGTAAACATTCAGGTGCTGTGCAATAAAGGCAAAAGCAGTGATTTTACTACAATAATGTTACAGTAGTTAAACAATTAGGATATAGATGCACTGTTATGGCATGTTCTATCAATGCAAAGAGCATTTGATATATACACTGTGTTTCATTTTGAGGAGGAGAAGCAATACCACACGAATTCAAAATGACTAATGTTAATCCCAAGAGACGTAAGTAAATCTGGAGAATGAGGATAATCATTGCATACATTATCACTCAATTGTGGTTAAAGCATGTACAAGACATTTTTTTAATACAACATTATTTTTTTATAAAATTATTTAACGTATACAAAATTAATTTTATATACATTTTTTCATTATCAAGTGTTTTAGTTAGGGCCCACACTTTCTAACAAAACACATTCAACAATTTCATTTTTAGTCTTATTTAATATCGTAACAGATAATTACGGTTTAAGGGTGTCTTGCTTGTGCTGCTAAAAATGAATGTTCCCAATGTGTGTCTACATTTATATCCAGGATAGCAGGAAGTTTGCTGTAAGTCAGCACATACCCCGTTCCTTTATGTCTTCAATGTATGTTTTCATAAATTCTTTCTCAAACTGCTCCCGATCACGTTCACTTTCTATAATTTCTTCAGTGTCTTCACAAACAATAGTCTCAACTGGGCTGTCCTTGAGACTTATGAATCTAGAGAGAGATTAACGTAAGAATACATGCAACAGGCTTCTGAACATCGTTGGCCAATATGAATGACATTTTAGAAGCTGCTACTACAGCCAGAAGGGGAAGAAGAGGAAGTGTAAAAAACATTTGCTCAATTTTTGCATTATGGCATTGTTAGGATTAATTGTTATTATTAGAAATAAATATTCCAAATGGCACCATCTCTGTACTCCACTTTCCATATGAAAATTATCAGAGTTATTTCTTTCTTTTTGCCTATCTATATAAATCATTCTTTGCAATAACAGGTATATTCCTTTATTATGGAACTTCTGACAGACTGACACCATAACTTCACACCTGTTAATAAGCAGTATGAACTTCATCCTAACAATATTGCTTATTAATCTTGAATTGTGCCAGCGTCACATAGCTGATAATATGTAACTCCATTCTTTTGTTGTTATGTAACTTCTATTTTCCAATGCATGACTGGATTTGCATTATGTTGTGTTAGCAAATTTCCTAAAGCTACACAATGCAGGTGAAAAACTAGGTGTTTACATGAGCAACTTACATAATGTGCAAATTAAGTGCACAGTATTTTGAAAATGTCTGATGATGTTACCACTCCAAGAGGAAATAAAACTGTTTCTTTCAAAAGAATAAATGTTCCAACAAATAATATGGCTTTTTAAAGTCTCATGAATTGCTGTGAGTCTGTGGCAGGTTGACCTTGGCTGGCCAGGTGCCCACCAAGCAGCTCTCTCACTCCCCCTCCTCAGCGGGGCAGGAGAAGAATGTAAGATGACAAACTCACGTGTTGAGATAAAGTCATCTTAATGAAGAAACTCAAAAGCCAGGTATGGAACAAAGCAGAGAAAAAAAAATTATTCTCTACTTCTCATCAACAGGTGACATTCAGCCACTTCCTGGGAAGCAGGGATTCAACACATGTAGCAGTTGTTTTGGAAGTCAAACACCTCAATAGCAAATGACCCACTTCCCTTTTCCTTTCTCTTAGCTCTTATTTTTAATAAGAGCCGGTATGGAATATCGCTTTGTCCAGTTTGAGTCAGCTGACCCAGATATGTCCCCTCCCAACTTCTTGCTCATCCTCAGCCTACTGGCCTCTGTGTGAGAGGATTGGAGAGACAGCCTTGACGTTGTAGGAGCACTGCTCAACAGTACTCAAAAACGTTGGTGTGTTATCAGCACCATTCTAACTGCAAATACAAAGCTCAGGACTATGAGGGTTGCTATGGGGAAAGTTAAGTCCGTCCCAGCCAGACCCAGTCTACAGTCTCAAATGGTTTCATAATCAAAAACCTGAACATCGCCCACAGAAATGCAAGGTCATTGTAACTGCAGACTAAAACACCTTTTAGTCTTATCCTGCATGCAGCAACAAGGCACTGTTTCACAACAAAGAATATATGAACTAATAAACTCATGTGACACTACTTAAATTTTCAATAGCCACATTTCCCACTCCTAGCAGCATACTTTTGACAGCACTGGCTGTCAATGGCTAACTGCCAGAATACTGGTGCCACTCTGAGGCATGGCTTTGTGACTCCACAATTAGAGGTATCATGACCAAGTATACATAGGAATATCAGTTTAGGCATACAGATTCACAATGTGGGCAACTGTCAGATAAAAATCAAAAAGCCGCAGCTCCTTTGCAATTTCCAATCTCTCTAATGCCTCCTTAAGGGCTCTGATATAAATTGGGTCAGAATTTGACCACCAGGTACTGTAGAAACCGATGCTTGTGAAAGTATTTCTCCTGGGTGCATCTACTTTATCTTAAGAACAGATTCCTTTCTCTCTCTCATTTACTTACTTTAAACCTGTGGTTGACTCACAGATGGCTGTGGGTATTTCAACCAGGTCATCGCCACTGACAACAAGCAAACTGAGTTTTGGCATATTGGCCAGAGCTCGTGGAAGATAAGTCAACTTGTTTTTCTGTAGAAGAAGTGTCTGCAGTTGATCTAACCTGTAAAAATGTAAAAGATAAAGATAAATTAAAATATTTGTTTCAGCAAGAAGCATCTATCTAAAATAGCAATACAGATGTAATCTTGTGTAAAAGAAGAACAACTACATGCACCATCTTTGGCTTCTCAAAAATTACTCATACTGCACTTTCAGAAATTGTAATCAACTTTAACAAAAATTTCCAGTCATGGCTCAACTTTATAGATATTAATAGCATACTTCTGACACCTACTCAGAAGCATACCCAAGATAAAATGTTACAAAAATTACTGTGCTTTCGTACAGAAGATATCGACATAATATGATCTAAACCCTAACCCTGTGCATCCTGGAACTAATAAAAAAAGTGGGTCACTAGCTCACACCTTTGCCCATATGTTGATTTCTGTGAACTAGATACCTCCATGCTAGATACATCTATTGTTTTTCATGACTAATTAGTACAGTGGGGAGCAAGGGAAAGACCAGCTCCTGGTCATATGGTTCTTGCAACTTGTCCCACTGAAATCAATTTAATGACAATATTTTGTGGAGGAATGTGTTGTGGTTCTTTTACTTTATTTCCTCTGGCTTTTCTTAACGCAATGGTAATTTCTGGCTGAGCATTCATTCCTTGGAGTATGTAGAAGATGAAAAGCATAACAAACTGATGAAACAAGTTTGTCTCATTTGACCAGAAGGGTCCATTCCTAAAACAGTGTTGCAGGCTACTGTTTATCAGGCCCGTACGGTTTGTTTGAATTCAGGGAAAGACAATAAGTAAGGTTTCAGTTTATGCCAACTCATCTTTTTTAATTACAGGCTTCATGATAGTTCACTGAGGTTCTTTGACACTGCAGGTAGTGAAACCACGAGTCTGAATAAGAGTATCAATTTACTGGGGGGGAATACCCTGAAATTTTCTAGTCTTCAGAATGCACGTGAGCCCAAGAGATTTCAAAATTCAAAACTCTATGTCAAACAAAGAAAACCTTATTCTGTGGTGTCTGAATATGATGCTTTAGTATCGAGGCTGGCAACTCAGTGCAAAATGGAGAAGATGAAATGCAGAAATGGAATATTTTGGAGATAGAAAATATATATATATAGGTTACAGGGAAAATAAATGCCCATCAATTTGAGTGGGTATCCTTCCATAAAGTAAAAATATCCTCTTAGAAACTCTTTGAAGTGCAATTAAATATCTCCTCAGATCCCCTGGAAAAAAATGGCAGGTTTATGCTGTTGTGGCTAGATTATGTAAATTACTAAAACAAATTAAGACTTCAGCCCTGCTGTCAGAGAAATCTGTGATTACACCATGCCCAAAAAAGTCTTTTTGCCCAGCAACAAAACTCTTGTGAAAGTTAAGGTTGAATGAGTTTTCAGTTAAGTTTCTTGTGCCTCAGAGATCCTTATTCCCAGACAAATAAACAATCCATATTTTTTCCAATATGTGTTAATATGTGTTCTGGTTTACTTATGGCTATGTAAAGTTTTGTAAACTGAGTTACAACAGGACATCAGACTGAATAAATAGACCAAGAGAAAAGAAAAGTTCTTTCTCAGGCTGGTATACGCCATTAAAGAGATTAACATGTTTGTTTTTTAAAACTAGTTCTAGTGGATCTCTAAATTGAGAGATTGAGGTGATGTGTGTACATGCATATATACTTCAGAATAGGAGAGGAGGATTGTCAGTGTTCTTTTTAATCTTACCAATATTTTTTCTGCTTTACTGTCAAAGTTTATCAGGTGCTTTCATTAACTTAGATATACTTTAGTTCATCTTCCCCTCCATCCCATCTATCCTCCAGAGAGACATTGCTGCCAATTCCATTCGGTGAGTCACCTTTGCTGGAACTGGGGAGTTTCCTTAGCTGGAACTGGGGCAGACTATGCCCCATGAACTTCCCAAATAACAATGCCTGAATATAATGACAAATTATCATGAATGTGGCAGAAAATACAATTAGTTAACAGAACAGTAAAGGCACTGACTGTGCAGTCCGCAATCAACAAGCTAGAAAATGCAGTTTCTGTGACTTTTTAATGTGATTTTTCTTTAATGGTATCCCTCAGAAGCTTGTTATTGTCTAGATTTGCTTTACAGTTCACAGGCCTGTCAATGAATTAAAAAAATAAACTACCTGTCTATGTCTTCGGGAAGATCTGTCAGGTTGTTGCTGCTAATATCCAACCACTGCAAGTTAGACATCCGGAGCACACAGATTGGAATAGAATGGAACTTGTTTGCTGACACGTCCACAACTGTAACTTGTTTCAGGTTACTCAGCTAGAGAGAAGTAGTGTTTTATTTTAGTTACATTTTTCAAATACAAGAAGACATTTCATTCATCAAACATTCTTATTCCTCGCAAAGTACTTAGAAAAATAAAAATTGCATGGGTTTTTTTTATTCAGCTTTCTGCCAGTCTTATCTCTTAGATATCATTTCATAGGAAAAAGGATTTCAGAAATAACTACCTTCCAAAATGTTCGTCACTTTTGTAATGCTCTCATGACATTGAATGAAATCTTCAATCTAAAAAAACCTATAGTTTGAGATGACACCAATATTGAAACCAGACATTGAATTGGTTCCTTCCTAGGTTACATATGAACTAAGCTCTGAAGTGAAAAAACACAGTTTTGACAATTAGAAGATGTCAGGTTATCATTCTCAAAATCAGAGGTTTTATAACTCCCATCAAAAATGTGTAGATTTCCTTTGGCATAACTCTGTTATGCACTGAGAGTGTATTGCTAGAAGACCCTTAGAAAATGAAACTATCAGCGTCAGAGAATTTGGTCCAATATTTTTCGAAGTTCTTTAAAAATACATCATCCGTATTGCAAACAATAAGGTGCATACTTTGAATACTTTTCAAAGGAATTACATTTTTAAGTTAAAAATCTTTGGCGCAATGAAGGTTAACTACAAATATAAAATACAGCTGTTAAATAAATGTGTTAAATAAAGCTCTCAGTGCACTAAATCAAATATTCTCACTACCAATGTTCATAAAAACATGCAAGTAGCAAAAATTTTTCATTGGTCTTTGCCTGAAGGTTTCTTAGAATGTAGAATATAATCAGGAACCAAAACCCCCCAAACATATGTATTTTCCACTTCCAAAATGAGCAAAATGCAAGCAACAGTATAAATTATGAAAAAAGCAGAAAGTGATAGAATCCATTCTGAACACTTGACCAAGATTTTTTTATTCTTCTTTATTAAGAATTAAACATATATTAATATATATTTATTATATATATTAATATTTTGTTACATTTTATGGCCAAACTTCTTTTTACCTCAATACTATCAAGACTTTGGCTTCTTCAGGAGCATGGTTGAAAGAGTCTCTTGGGAGACAGTCCTTAAGAGCAAGGGGGCCCAGGAAGGTTGGTCTTACTTCAAGGAGGCATTCTTAAAGGCGCAGGATAAAGCCATACCCAAGTCCCAAAAAACAAGAAGAAAAGGAAGAAGACCAGCCTGGCTAAATAGAGAGCTTTGGCTGGAATTCAGGAACAAAAAGAAGGTTTATGATCTTTGGAAAAGGGGCCTGGCAGGCAAGGAGAAATACCAGGAAGCAGTGAGAATAGGCAGGGGGAAAATTAGAAGGGCCAAGGCTCAAGCTGCGCTCATCTTGGCCATTAAAGTTAACAATAACAAAAAGGGGGTTTTTCGGTATGTTAACAGTAAGAGAAAGACTAAGGATAATGTGGGCCCACTGATGAATGAGGTGGGCATCCTAGTAGTGGAAGACACGGAGAAAGAAGAGTTGCTGAATGCCTTCTTTTCTTCAATCTTCACTGTTAGGACTGCCCCTCATGAATCTGTGGCCTTGGAGGCAAGGGGGATGGTATGGAGAAAGGAAATTTTTCCTCTAGTAGAGGAGGACCAGGTTCGGGACCACTTGGCCAAACTGGACATTCATAAGTCCATGGGCCCTGATGGGATGCACCCGCGAGTGCTGAGGGAGCTGGCAGATGTTATCACTGGGCCGCTCTCTATCATCTTTGAAAAGTCATGGAGAACAGGAGAGGTGCCTGAGACTGGAGGAAGGCCAACATCACTCCAGTCTTCAAAAAGGGCAAGAAGGAGGACCCTGGGACCTACAGACCAGTTAGTCTCACCTCTGTCCCTGGGAAGGTAATGGAGAGACTCATTCTAGATGTCATCTCCAAACAAGTTGAAGAGTGGGGGGTTATTGGAAGTGGGCAACACGGGTTTACCAAGGGTAAATCATGTTTGACCAATCTGATAACCTTCTATGACGCTATAACTGGTTGGTTGGATGAGGGGAGGGCAGCAGATGTCATCTACCTTGACTTCAGCAAGGCTTTTGACATTGTCTCCCATAACATCCTCATTGGGAAACTGAGGCAGTATGGGCTGGAAGAGGGGACAGTGAGGTGGACTGAGAACTGGCTGTGTGACAGGACTCAAAGGGTAATGATTAATGGAGCAGGTTCGAGTTGGAAGCCTGTAATCAGTGGTGTCCCCCAGGGGTCAATACTTGGTCCAGTGCTGTTCAACATATTCATCAGTGACCTGGACGAGGGGACAGAGTGTATCCTCAGCAAGTTTGCTGATGATACCAAACTGGGAGGGGTGGCTGACACCCCGGAGGGCTGTGCTGCCATCCAGCGAGACTTGGACAGGCTGGAGGGCTGGGCAAGGAAGAACCTCATGAGGTTCAACAGGGAAAAGTGTAGGGTCCTGCACCTGGGGAAGAAGAATGTCAAGCACCAGTACAGGTTAGGGGTGGACCTGCTGGAGGCAACTTCTGAAGAGAAAGATCTAGGGGTCCTGGTGGACAGTAAAATGACAATAAGCAAGCAGTGCACTCTTGTGGCTATTGGAGCATCTCCCTTATAAAGAAAGACTGAGAGAGCTGGGACTCTTTAGTCTGGAGAAGAGAAGGCTGAGGGGAGACCTTATTAATGCTTACAAGTATCTCAAGGGAGGGTTGAAGGAGGAGGGAGCCAGACTCTTTTCAGTGGTTCCCAGTGAAAGGATGAGGGGCAACGGGCACAAGTTGGAACATAAGAGGTTCCACTCAAATATGAGGAAAAACTTCTTCACAGTGAGGGTGACAGAGCCCTGGAACAGGCTGCCCAGGGAGGTTGTGGAGTCCCCTTCTTTGGAGATTTTCAAGACCCACCCGGATGCAGTCCTGAGTAACATGCTCTGACGAGCTCTAGGCAATCCTGCTTCAGCAGAGGAGCTGGACTAGATGATCTCTATGGTCCCTTCCAACTCTAAAAATTCAGCAAAATTCAGTGAAATTCCCTCTTAATTTGACCCTTGTTATTTAAAATGCTCACATTCACAGCTTGGTGTTGCGTCACAGCCACTTTGGTTTGGAATTTTCGGTGATTTTTTTGTTGCTGTTGTTTGGGGGGTTGCTGGTGAGGGGGGCATGTTTGGTTGTAGTTGTGTGGGGTTTTTTCAGGGTTTCTTCCTAGAAATAACCTTAAATTTCTGCCAGATCTTAAAATTTGGGGAAATCTTTTCAGGGAGACTTACGGAAGTTATCATATTACAAATGACTACACAATTAAGTTTACCTTTTCGAAACAAAATACAGGAGCAAAGTTTCTCAGGTCAAAGGTGTAATTTCTAAATCTGCCCATCACCACATTAAAACAAACTTGGTGAGGCATTACCATGAAAATGTCTCACTTCTGAGTCAGAACAGGCAAGCACACATATTATTCTGACAGCTTTCACTTCAAAACCATTTTGTCATTTTGATGACTGACTACTGGCAATGAACACTCACTCCTCTACTGTATATTTTCCAAATACTAAATATTTTTTCCAAGAAAACAGAACCTCCTTTTGACCAAGGAAAACAGAGTCATTCTTCTAGATTGTAGCAATGGGAGAATAAAGATAATATTTGACACCATCTTTACAATGCATTTACTCTGTTGTTTCGAAATATTGCCACAATTCCAAATCCCAAGCAAATATTTCAAGTTCCTCTGTACTCAGAACAATTTGGTAAAACTGCTGACACACTTCTTTCAACAAAGTCTCCCAAAAGGAATTTAAGAGGCATAGAATTAGAACAAAGTCTCACAGGCTTAAATGGTACCCAAAATATTCTCAAACCATCCAGAAAGAAGAAAAGCCACAGTCTCTAATCACCAAGCAGTAGATTATTTTAAAATAAATTTACATCACTGTTCACCCAAGATCCTAAACACTGTTTTCACATACAGTCACCTCTCATGCTGAAACATTGTGGTAACATTAGCACTAGATGTTAAAATGGTATTTCTTACCCTTACCATTTTTCATATAGTATTGAAATAGATTGGTTTAATACATGTTTAGAAGAAAAACTACATTTTTCAGGAGTTTGTACTCCCATAAAATTGTACTAACAAAATATAGGACCATGGACTCTCTTGATATGAAGCTTGGTTCAGCATGCCGCAGAATATATGGATCCATGACTGTATTGTGTAAGCTGCAAGCCCTCCATGCTTGTTCTTTTGGGGTAATATTTATGAAAACCTATCCATTTTCTACAGTATGTTGAAACCTAATGGGGTTTTTATTTAATCTGTCTCTGATATGTTACCAACAAACACCTATGATATAAGATGCATTAGAAATTATGGCAGCTATGTACTATATTTTCTGAAGAAAAACTTATATATTTTATTTTTTCTTGAAGGACTGATAGATTTTTTCACTTTTTATAACATTTCATTTTCAAACAAGAGCGGCTACCTTATCATTTTTATGTTACAGTTTATTTTTGATTGATGTTGGTTTTTGCTATTTTCCTTTATTATGTAACTTTGAATCAATCAGTATACAGGCTTCATGCAAGTTCCCTTTTAAAAAATAGCTATATTTGATAGTCTAGCTACCTGGACACACTCATTATGGTCCTTATGTTTAATCACTATTGTCATGTTTATTTTACAGATGGCCCCATTTTGCTTATCTTAATAATTTTGTTCATAGAAATAATCCAGATAACACTGTAGAACTCCACTTCTTCTCTTTCCCTCTGATAAAGAAAAGGCTGAACAAGTTATTTGATTAACGGGTGTGCTTTTATTTCTGTTCTGCTTTTTACCATGAACAGGATTTACTGATGAGGTTCCATGTAACTTTATTATGAGTTACCTACTACTTAGCACCAACCAACAAATGAAAAGGTGTAGCCATGTTAAGCCCTATGTGGCGGTGTGCTCTCCCTGGTTTGCCCCCCCCACCGGCTCCTGCCCAGCCTTGGCCACCACGGCCATCACAACAGCAATCGTGATAACTTGCACCTGGTCTCTGGGGGATGGCTGGCAGCATAGTCAAAATACTGTCTGGAGTGGGGACCTAGAAATTTTGTTGCCATGAAAATATGACTATAGGTCAATTATCTTACTGTATAAATAGTGGACAGCCCAAGAGCCCTTTGAGCTCTCCTGTATGGCAGCGGCTGCACGCCAGGATCTCCCCTTTTGTGAGGACGCTCGCTTAAGGTTCTACTCCTCGAGGTTGAGAGATTCCTTGACGCAACATATTCTCGGTAAGTGACTAATAGCATGCTAAACTTTGAAATCTTAGCTAAGTAATGTAAAGGATTGATTGTGCACATATGATCCTTTAGACACAAACCGTTGACCAAGTCTGGGACTAGGATTGGATCCAGCCGCACCTAGACTCCTCTCTGAGAAGGAGTTTAGAAAGCAAGGGGGTCCTTTCTGAACCTCGTGACTCAACGGGAAGGTCTCCCTGACAGCTTGTCTGACCCTGTCCTCTATGCAGTAAATATTAGAGTGTACCCTGACATGGAATCTCATAAAACACTATCGCATTTACCACCGCTTTTATCGCACTTACTACTGGTTTTGTTAAATCACTGTTTCACCTTAATAAATATTTCACTGCTTCACTCTAACTAGTGAAGTTAATTGAAACCGCTCAAAGGAAGCAGTCTTCGAGAAATAAGGAGTTAAAATGTAAGCTAGGTTCCTTCTTTAAATCCCCTATCTCCTAACAAGGTCGACAATACTGTTTTGCTGCTTCAAGACATCATTGTGCTGGTCTCAGGACTACTCCCTACATTCCTGCATCCTCTCTTGTCATAGCTCTGAGTAGTTGCAGGCCCCGTTTGTGGTCAGTCAGGCTACATTTGCTAGATCTTACCAAATCACGAAGGTAATAAATTGTCTGAAAGAACAGAACGAGTTGATAGGAAGGAACACCAGAACATGAAGTAGTGGCTTCAGCAATTTTAGGATGAACCAAGGTCACTCCGACCTTGCCAAGTACACCAAGAAGCTACCCAAATTAGGAAGAGTTCAGAAGTTTAATCCGAGGAAGACTCACAAGACGATCCCCCACCCTGATGAAGGCACCGGAACTCCCACCAGACGACTCCCCAAAATGGAAGACTCCGCCTATATATGAATATGCATGTAAAGATGATGTAACCTACACTCAAACTTGTATAAAAAAGCTGCACTGATTGCTAACCGACGGAACTCTTTGTCCAGGGCGGCCTGGAGAGTTCCCCAACGCGTTGTTAATAAATACCTCCTGCTTATGGACTTGAAAACTTAGTCTCTGAGCAGTTTCTATTTTATGAGCAGTTTCTATTTTCTAAGACTGCAGTTTCTATTTCGCCTTTTGGGGCAAATTCGGCATCATAATCACCCCATCCGCGACACCCTACTACAAAAACACTGTACTTTCAATTACATGTAAATATTCAGTGACAGAAACAGCCTCCCGTCAGAGTCAATGTATGACAAGACAAAACAAAGGATTAATCTGGAGATGTCTATCACTCCGTTACAAACGTACTTTTGTCCAGAGATATCAGACTCAATGAATTCAAAGAAAATTTGTACTACTTCAGTAGGATCAGGTCATCACATATGCTGGCTCCAAAAATGCATAGATTGGCACTCAGTATCCCATTAGGCTGCTGAAAGCAGTACATTATATATGACACAGAAGCACCCTGGGTGCAAAATGCACATTTGCTTACTTAGATATCATGCACTCAAACCAAATCCTCAGCTTTTCTTTCACAGAGCTGTAAGTATAACCTCTTCTATAATCTCATTCACATTTCTGGAGAAAAGCATCAATTAAAGAAACAGTGTACAGGCATCTTTAGAGGCAGAAGATATCTTTCATGAATACATATTTGCATATTGATAGACCAGTCCACCACTGGACTTCCAAACTGGGCGCATGAACTTGAGGAGGCAAAGGCATTACCACCCCTTAGTAACAGGGTACTCTTTCACGTATTTTGTGACAAAACCCTCCAAAACATAACAATGCATGACTTCAAACAGCACTTCATTTGGTGGTAACATGATAAGCTAAATCCAAGAAATATATGTGGAAGTAAGTCTTCACCCAAATGACATTATTCTCATTTTGCAACCCTAAAATCCTAAATCTTTTGCAGAGTTAATCCACAAACAGATGCTGTTATTCTGATGCCAAACTGTTTACTTGGAAGTTTAACATTACCCCCTCTCATCTTTGGAGCGTTACCCAATTCAAACACCTAATGTTTAAAGTCTAGTAGAGTAATTACAGCTATGATGATCTAAGCATAAAAAGTTCATAGAAAGGGACTCTGTTTTTTATTAGAGCAGTTTGTTCTATACATAAATCTTTCCTCCAGTCTGCAAAAAATGAGAAAGCTGGTTGCACATGCAATATTCACAAAAATATTCACTTCACAGGTATTGATCATTCAAAGGTGATTGAAGAATCACATAGCAATAAGAGCAGGACTACCTTCATACAGTTAAAATCCCTAAGAATGTGAATCATGTGTTTAAGTTTAGAAGCTGTCCCAAGCCAACAGCTGAGTCATGGGCATGAAATTAAGCAGTCGATAAATGATTTTCTGGGCTGAAGCCAAACCAAGTCTGCTGTCTCAAAAAATAAATTTATGTTGATTGGTTACATTAAATTTTAATAATATTACTCCTGCAGATACACACAGTCTGCATATATTATAGCACTTTGCCATCAAAAAGTCATCTCATCTTCAAATCTGCAAAACTTGTAAATTAAGGACTCCCATTAGAAGGAAAACCTAGGCTCTACTAGAAGTCAGTTACAGGTTTCTCATCAACTTAAGCGGCTCCAGTATCTTACTTCGGGTGCATACTCTTCATATGTTTTCATTAAAAAAAATTAGAAGAGGAAGAGCAGCAATGTCAGTAGCACATGGGTATTAACTTATATCTCCAGAATGGACTGTAGATGTCTTTTGAATATATCAACAGACCCTTTTAAGAAATATTCTCTTCCCTCACCAAAAGATGGCCAAATCCTTCACAACACAAGTGCAACATAACCAAAAAGCATTGCATTTCCCAACAAAATCAATATTCCATACAATTAGGCTATGTTTTGCAACAACATGTTTTTCAGTTCAAGAACTTTATAGAATTCAGAGGAAGCTGACATTTACACAAATAATGAAAACTTCTGTTTTTACGTCACACTTCAAACAATCAGAGTTCAAATTCTTTCAACCTCCGAATATGGCACAAACACCTCACTGATGTTCTAGTAGAATAACACTGAACACTATTTATTCAGCATTATTATTAGCAGTGTAGTATGATACTGGCATCATTACTACCAGTGTACATAGAACAGCAAATAAAGCTCCGTGATGCTATGCTGGAAAAACATGTTGAGAGATCTCAACTGTCCAGTTTTAATATCATTAATAGCCATGACAAGTAAATAGAAGAAAGCAAAAGGAAACACAGTGGCAAGAAGTCACTTACCAAGGTTAAAAAATACATTAGAGAAAGTACAACACGGGCTTCTTGATTTCTAGTCTTGCGGTACTAAGGACCACTCCAGGTGTGTATTGTGAAAAGTCTCAGGCAACTATCAAGAATTTCTTTGATTATGGTAATAAAATTAGTGGGGATTTAAGATACTCTATATTTTTTTATAACATGCTCATTTCCTTCCTTTTTTTAATAAATCATTCCACATCCATCATTCTACAATTCCAGCATCACATTAGGTCCTTGAGTTTAGTCAACCTTTTATTGTTTGTAACGAGCATTTCAACAAGCATTTTGTATTAGTAACCTGAAGACTTGGAGCCAGCTTCTGAGAATGAAAAATATTTCAACTATATTAAAAGGAGTCTGGGGAAACATGGCCTCTTCTTAACGATTTCCCTGCCTTGTGAGAAGTGTATGCAAAGAGAAAAGAGAATTCGCCAAAAAACTACTTATACCAAAACCAACCGACCAACCAACCAAAAAACCTAACACCAGCAACAAAGGCAGAAAAGAATAACAACGAATCATGAAACAGTGATGCCCATGTGTGATCCTGACACATGTATCTTCTAATTCACTGCAGCCCCTCTCTCATCAGAATCACGTAGGTCAGACATAACTTTTATCTGACCAGCTCTGTATTTCACAATGAGACAAAATAGCAGCCTCAAAACAGCTTGCCAGGAAGCACAAGCTACCTGACAGGATTGAAGCTAGGAGTCATAGCCCTCTTCAGCAGTCTAGTGGTCCATACTCTACTCAATCATATTGCCATATAATTGTGTATCATATAACCAGACAATGCCAGGGGAAGTTCTGTTGCATAGTCACACACATTCTTCACAGAAACTTTACACAGAGGCGAGCATTGGCCACATATACCCAGAAACCACACTGCCCGTGTAAACTGATGCACAGAGTCTCTAGTTGTGGGCCAAGGAATTTGGCAGACCAAGATTTATGGTATCACCTCAGATTAGTGCAAAGTAATTGGCTTATGTGCCTAGAGTAATGGAAGTGATGGGGAAGCAAACAAAACTTATGTCAATTAAAAATAGGTTGGAAGAAAAAAATTACCAGGATTGATTTTGCAAAGTAAAAGATAAGGGAGGTCTGGGAAATCTTGTTCCTGCAAAGTTGCATTTACTCCATAAAGCATGAAGTCACTTTAACCTTACCATAACCTTTGTAACTTGTGTTTTTATTGTTCATAAAATTACACTCCTACTAAAATCCGTTAGTAGTTACCAGTTCAATGGCAAGCCACAATAGTGAATTAGATGGATAGTCTAAACAGCAGGTGAAGACATGCCTCTTTTTGATATTTGTTCTGAGTTTTCCAGCCATTAATGTCTTAACCTGAAACTCATCATGCTTTACACTGCAGTTCAGAACCATGACAGAGGCCCAGGTTAGGGAGCTAGCATCTCTTCAATAAGAAAATCATGGACCACTGGACCATATCCTCCCTTGAACTCCCTTGCATCTTCAACATCACTTCCACTTCACTTTGGGTATAATTTTAGTCTCTTTTGACCAGCACTAGTAGAGTAGAGATCTTAACTGGCTGAGCTCTATATGAAACAAAACCATAAGATGATATATGCCTTCAACTGATGTGGGTGCCTTTTTAGTTTATGCCTTTCCCACTGATCAATGATGACAAATAAAAATCCATCAGCCTTACCAAGTGTTGCTTACAGCTGTGAAGAGTTGATCAATCATGTAACTACCTATAAGGAGTTAACAATGATAGGAATGTATTCAGTAATAAATTAAATACATTAACTTCAGTTAGACCCTCCAACATTATTCTTCTTACAGAATAAATAACACCTCTCATTAGCTGCACTTTATGGAATAACAAATAGCATGCTTTTCTCCCTTCACCTACACAATCCTTCTGACTCTCATCAACCCATGTGGGCACCAGAGACATTCTTCTTTAAGTTAAAATATGCAAATGTGATAATGCTATGTATTTGTTTTCCTCTCTGCTTCCATTCAGTAGTTAGGCAAATTCTCCCTCAGACTATGTCACTGATGAATGGAGGATATACAATCAGGATTTTGAAAACCTATTTTGCCGTTGCACTTAAAGAGATTTTGAACTGTTTTCAGAGAAAGTTTGAACTGTTTTAGAGAAAACAGTGGCACTCTTCCTACCACAGAGTTATTTTACAATGAGACTCATGCTTTTTTGTAAAAACATAGGCATGTTGAAGTGTTCATATTATGCCCCTTTGCTCATTGTTAAGTCTTCCCTTATGCTGTAAAACTACTTCTCTGTCCTTCCCAACTATAAAAAAATTTCAGACCATGAAAGGTGATGTTACATTTATTGAACTCATGTGAAAGGTAAAGGAAAGGTCACTGGCTACCACAGCATGGAGGTAGGCATGGGTCAGTTCTCCAATGAAGTGGGCTGTTATTATTAGCTGCTGATTTGCTCTGATAGTGGAGTGGTTTTGAAGTGATGCTATATTAATTAGTAGACTTTGGAAGTACACTGTCAAGATCAGGATCAACTGATACACTTTCCTAAGCCTAACTACATAATCCTGTTTCCTAACATAGACACACACCCTTCTTTAGCCCCTTGTCTATTAAAACATTTATGAGAGCCCCTGCAACAGTAAGGCCTTCATGCATCTCCTTTGACACCTAACACCTTTGCACCTGCTCTTTTGAGTTTCACACCCCTGCTGCTAACATTTGATGTTACATCTTACACCAGTTCTATAAGCAGCTGTTGCTCTGCATGGATTGACAGCACTTTGGCCAACTGTATTGGAAAGCAACTCATTGTGAGCATTGAGCAAATTCAAAGCACTGAGCAAAGAAGGGCAAGATGACAGCTTGTGTAACTGAAATGCACCCAAACCAAGCAACTGGAAAAATATATGTAGAGAAATGCTGGTTTGATTAAAAACAGACGAACTTTTGCCAATAATTTAAAATTAAGAATTTCACCAGAGGCTGGCTTAATGCTGTTGGCACTGTTAAGCACTTTATTACACCACTTCTCTCTGCTCTGTGGTCCTAAAAAACACCCACCAAAAAAAAAAGTGCATTTTTTAACAACTCCAATACATGACTCCTTTGTAACTTTCTAAAGATTCTACAAATGTGAAGAATTTACAGGTCCTTTATAATCCCATTGCATGGGAGAAGAAGGAGCTAAGGGTGAGCTCTTCCAGTGCCTGACTGGATAGTGAAATCCCTGGGAAATTAATGTCCTGTACATCCCCCTGACTGTATTTTTCATTTCATAATTGTTACACACATAAAAAATAAATGGAAGGGGAAAGAAACAGGCTTGGAAGTGTACAGCTTTTAAGAATAACATGCTGGTAAAACAATCTGTTGTTCTACATATCTTTTGAGACTGCTGGTGTCTTGCCTGCATAATCAGGTATACAGAAAGGCCCACTGGGGATTTATTTGAAGTCTCCCTGCACTTGCCTAGAGCTTGTGCCTGCCCTTTCTGCTAAATGTTTTCCTTTGTTAAATAGAACTGGTCAGAAAAACAGAACCAGACCAGAAGAGACCAAAAACTTTCCAAGTGTTAAACTTCAGTTTTAAAATATCTTTTGAAATTGTATTAATATATAAAAAGTTATTTATGTCTGTTCTGGATACTGCTGTGTTTGAAAATTTTAGGAGACTAATGTTAGCACTTAATGAATCTTTAATCACATCAGCTTTTTAATTTTAGTATGGTTGAAAGATGCAAAAGACAGGCAATTATAATTCTATATGTTTCAGGTAAACAGTGAAATGGCACCAACTATTCCTGTAACTCGAGACAGCCCTACCAGAGGAGATGCAATACTGGACTTGTTGGTCACCAACACAAGTCAGTTCAGTGACATCAAGATTGGAGGCAGCTTGGGCTGCAGTAGTCATGCAGTGACGGAGTTCAAATGCTTGAGGAACATGGGTCAGGCGAAGAGTAAAGTCAGGACCCTGAATTTTAGGAAAGGAAAATTTCAGCTCTTCAAGGAGTTAGTCAATAGGAACCCCTGTGAAGCTGCCCTCAGGGACAAGGGAGCAGAACAGAGCTGGGCAGAACTTTAAGGATGCTTTAAGTATGCTTAAAGAAAGAAATGTGTGTAAGAAATCAGGAAAGGAATGCAAGAGATCAGCACAGTTGAGTTGAGACCTGCTGGTCAAACTAAAGAGCAAGAGGGAAATGCACAGACAGTGGAAGCAGGGACAGGTAACCGGAGAAGAGTATAGGGTCACTGCCCAGTTGGATAAGGATGGGGTCAGGAAGG
This sequence comes from Calidris pugnax, assembly GCF_001431845.1. Classification (NCBI taxonomy): domain Eukaryota; kingdom Metazoa; phylum Chordata; class Aves; order Charadriiformes; family Scolopacidae; genus Calidris; species Calidris pugnax. The sequence goes on along the minus strand of NW_015090766.1, from coordinate 3,286,825 downwards.
CCAAGGCACAGCTGAAGTTGGCAAAGGATGCAAAGATTAGTAAGAAAGGCTTCTACAGTTATGTCACCAGAAAAGAAAGGTCAAAGAAAGTGTATCCCCCCTGACGGACACAACTGGCAAACTGGTAACAACAAACAAGAAGGAGGCTGAGGTATTCAACAACTTTTTTGCCTCCCTTCCCACATCTTTCAAGTGGATGGACTGCAAGGCAGAGATTAGGGAAGCAAAGTACCTCCCACTGTGAGAGAAGATCAGGTTTGTGACCACTTGAGGAATCTGAACATAGAGAAGTCTATAGAACCTGAAAAGATGCATCCCAGAATCCTGAGAATTAGGTAGTTGCCAAATAACTCTCTGAGATATTAAAAAAGTCATGGCAGTTGGATGAAGTCCCTGGTGACTGGAAGAAGGAAAACTTTGCACTCATTTTTAAAAAGGGTAGAAAGGAGGATCCTGGACACTACTGATCTCTCCATCTCAACTCTGTGCCTGGGAACATCAAGGAACAGATCATCTATGCTAAGGCATGTGGAGGACAAGGAGGTGGTTTAATTCAGCATGGCTTCACCAAGGACAAATCCTACCTGACCAACATAGTGGCCTTCTATTATGGGATGACTACCTCAGTTGACAAAGGAAAAGCTACAGAAGTTGTCTATCTGGACTTCTGTAAGGCCTTTGACATGGTCCCCCACAACATCCTTCTCTCTAAACTGGACACATATGGATTTGATGGGTATACTTACTGTTAGGTGGATAAGGAATTGGCTGGATAATCATATCCACAAAGTAGTGGGTAAGGGCTCAATGTCTGGGTGGAGATCAATGACAAGCAGTGTCCCTCAGGAGACCATATTGGACCATATTGGAACTGGTACAGTTTAATATTTTCATCAATGACAATGATAGAGACAGTGGGATTGAATGCATCCTCAGCAAATTTGCAGACAACACCAAGCTGAGTGGTGCAGTTGACATGCTTGATGGATGGGATGCCATCTAGATGGACCTGGACAAGATTTAGGAGTGGGCCTATGTGAAGCTCATGAGGTTCAAGAAAATCAAGTGCAGGGTCTGGCATCTGGGTCAGGACAACCTCCAGCATCAATACAGGTCGGGGGATGAAAGGATTGGGAGCAGCCCTGCCAAGAAGGACTTGGAGATACTGGTGGATGGAACACTGGATACGAGCCAACAATGTGCTCTTGCAGCCCAGAAAGCCAACTGTATCCTGGGCTGCATCAAAAGAAGCGTGGCCAGCAGGTCAAGTGATTCTCCTCCTCTGCTTTGTGCTGGTGAGCACAAAGTACTGTGCTTTTAGTAGCTCTCAGTCCCACTGAATAGGACACTGCCAGAAGAGAACAACACTTTTGCACTTTCCAGGAGAAAGTTATCTCAGTGTTTCTCAGCCCTTGAAAGACTTACATGCACAGCTGGTTTACATGCAAAGGCTACCCATAATGCACAGACATGGGTAAGACTATGCACTACAAGGCTTTTAGATGTAACTGGGAAAATGCTCATGATTTCAACACACCAACAATCGAGGCTAAATTCACTATTCTAGTCCACAGGTTTGAATATACTTACTCTTGCTTATATTTAATTCCTTTGCTTGTTCAGGATGTATGTTTTTCGGATTACATTATGGTTCTTTTTAAGCAGTTAAGTTTCATGCGGTTTATCTCCTATCTTTGCCTTCTGAAGGAGAAGGAAAGAAGAAAGGAGACCTGCACTGTTTGTGCTGCTGCTAGCACTTTTATACATTGTCCAATTATGACGTGAAGTTAATGTTCACTCATTGTTTTTGTTAACTTCACATCATTTTTAAACTATTCTTTTCAGACAAATATCTTACAGTGAAAAGTCAGAGGAGAAATTTAATCACTGTTCACATTTCCTCAGAATAGAACACAGTCATGGTCAAATCTCACATAACTTTAATCCACTCTAACATCACATCACCATTTACAAATGTTAAGAGAAAAAGTAGAAATCAGCAAAGAAGAGCATGACACAGCTCCCTAAAGCTCCCCCAACTCATTCTCCAGGAATCAGGATATTAAGAACCTAAAAAATACAGATGACATCTGAAATAGTGGTTAGGTACCAGCCAATGGTTTCATTTCTCCGTGAATAATAAGCCTCAGAGCCGCTGTGGCAGACAGCAGTTACGCATCCAACACAAAAAATAATGTTGGTTCATGCCTGGAAGTCCTTTTCTCAGTCTTTATTATATATTCATGTCATGCCTCACACGTAATATCCGTTTCAGCAGGTGTTTATGCTCATAGAAACATGCAGTGCTGTTTATGGAACTCTCCATATTCTTTTAAAGAAAAACATGGGGAACAAATGAAGGTTAGTATGTGAATTTGACTGTCAAGATGCGCTTCATTTTCACAGAAAATAGCTATTTGCAGTCTTCTCTTTATCATCACTGGACAAATCCCCTTGGGATCATGTCCTCCTTCATATATCAGAATAAATACAGGCAAAATTTAGTCACTTGAAAACCAAAACAAAGAAACTTGGTCGTGTTTAACTGCTGCTGAAGCATTTCCAGTGATATTAGTACTAAAATGTTATTGCTTAAAACTGCAAAGAATGTGATTTAATCAGTTAAGAAAAGATTTTAAGACTATGATAAGATATCTTATAAGCCAAAGAAAAAAGATGTTTTATCTTACTTCAAACGGGAGCTCTTTTATTTCCATATTTCCAGAGAGATCAAGTTTTTCCAGATTCTCACAATCACCCAGTTCTGGAGGGACTGACTTCAAATTATTGAAACTCACATTGAGCACTTTGAGGTTTTTTAAGCAGCCTGTGAGGGAAAGATAATTAAAATCAGTGCATTTTAGAAAAAAAATAAGGAAGAAAATAAAAATAAGAGGCATACTCAGTTTAGCAGGGAGAAAACTCCTAAATGTGTTGATGAATAAGAGATTAATAAATATTTTCTGCATGGTCCCTAACATTGTGTAGATGCAATAGTGCTGTGTTGCACTTGTATGAGTTCCCTTAATCAGAAATAGTTTTGGTGAGAGTTTGAAAGGAAAGACTTGCAAAGATCTTAATTCTACCAGAGAGGAGATGCCTATTGACCTCAGCTGAAACTAGACAAGTTGGCTTCTGGTTTGGCCACTGTAGAAAACTTCCCTGCTAACTGAAAAACATCTTAGTATTTTTTTATAGAAACTGTTCATTGCAAACTATCTCTCCTGCTAAACTTATTACATCAAGAATTCTGTTTTTCATATCCAGCATTTCATACTTTTGATTATAGAAGATAATGGATGTGTCCATTTGCTTCACTATTTTTTTAATTGCAATTTATCATCCTTTTCAGCCTAATTTTAAGCCCCTTATAATATTCTAGGCTGAATTTAGTCCCATTCTGTTTCTGTTTCGTTCATACTTTCTGTTTCTTCAGCTTATAAAATTATATAATCTTACATAAAAACAAGTTTGGAAATATCATTAAAATGCAAAGTGCATTATACTTAAAAAGTGCAAACAATATTGTGATACAATCAAAGGGGAAGGAAGTAAGGAATTTGAATGTATCACATAGCTGATGTTTTAGCAAACGAATCCTTAAATACATACATAACAAAATGAGAACATACTATGGACAGCTGTGCTGTTGCAACGCATAGATCAGTAAACCACAGAATCACAAAATGGTTTCAGTTGGAAGGAACCTTCAAAGATCATCTACTGCAAAGTTCCATCCAACCTAACTCTGAACACTTCCTATGATAAGGCATCCATACTTCTCTAGGAAACCTGTTCCAATGGCTTACCAGCCTCATCATAAAAAACTTCTTTCTTATGTCCAATCTAAATCTACCCTCTTTCAGTTTAAAACCGTTGCCTACTGTCCTGTCACTACAACCTCTGGTAAAAAGTCTCTCTTCATCTTTCTCATAAGCCCCCTTCATATATTGAAAGGCTCTAATAAGGCGTCTTCAGAGCCTTCTCTTCTCCAATTCTCTCAGCCTTTTCTCATAGAAGAAACCTTCCAGCCCTCTGACCATTTTCATGGCACTCTTGTGGACCCATTCAGACAATTACATGTCTTTCTTGTACTGGGGACCTCAGAACTTGTTACGGTATTCCAATTGGAGTCAACAAGCATGGAGTATAAGGGGATAATGACTTCCTTTGACCTGCTGTCCACTCTTCTTTTGATGGAGCCTAGGATACAGTTGGCTTCTGGGCTGCAAATGTGTGTTGCCAGCTCATATCCGTTTTCTCTTCCACCAATATCCCCAAGTCCTTCCCTGTGGGCCTGCTCTCAATTCATTCATCCCCAAGTCTGTATTGACATTGGAAATCGCCCCAACTCGGGTGCAGTCCTTGCACTTGTCCTTGTTGACTTTCATGAAGTTCACGTTGGCCCACTCCTAAACCCTGTCCAGGTCCCCCTGGATGACATCACTTCCCTCAAGTGTATCAACCACACCACTAACTTCATATCATCTGCAATATTCCCCTCTAACCAGTGATAGAGTGCAGCATTCCCAAGTAAAAGCAGCAGTAAGAAACTAAAATGGAATTCAGCAGCTGGAAATTGGGAGAGAACACCATCTTATGTCAACAGGTTCTTAGAGCAGACTATATACTGGCAAACCAAGACAAGACATACATGAGATTCACAATTTTATACTATTTCATTCTTCTATTTATAATCAAAATTTTAAAAATAATCTAGTGTTCATGGGACTTGGATGACACTGGAGAGACTCTCCCTACAGTACATCTCAAGTGCTCAAAATAGTGCAATAATTGTGAGCTTATCTTTAAGGCACTAACACTTAGCTAAACTCCCTCCAAGGCAAAAGTTTTGCTATGTGTGGAAATCCTCACCAGAAGCCAGATGATGGTTCCCCAGAAAAGGCAGAGGAGAAACAGAGAATTGAAAGCCCCATGGGTTTTCCTTGAGAAATTTATTCTTGTTAAAGGAAGAGCTATGCACTTTGATGACTAGTACCAGCAGCCACCAAATCTCACAGCATGTTAAGCATTTTACACAAATCCCAGAGTCTCCCTTGTACACAAATTTGTCTTCAAATGACGGCTGGACCACCCAAATCTTTCTCACAGAAAGTTCTTACCCCATATGGTAAGAACTCCATTATATTAATCTCTACAATTTGCAACAAATAAAAGTTTCCACTCAGCTTCCTCCGAGTTTTAGCTCTGCTGGAAACAGAAACTGAGGTGGTATTTCAAAATTCAGCTGTCTTTTTAGGAAGGTAACCTTGTCTTTCCTATTCATTGTGAAGTGCTATTTCAGTTAAAATAGCAGAAGCAAAATTTTCTGTATGACTACAACAGACATTGTTTTGGCAGTACATTACTGTTGCACAAGGGTAATTGGTCTGGTGCAAGAGAGTGATAGAAGTGACTTAAAGGTGTAAATGGGTGAACAGCCTTATTTTGGGATTTTTAAGCACACAAAAGTAATGGAAGTTCAGCCTACCCATGATGAAGCCTCACCAGGTTTAGTACCACAATGTAGACAAATGAAGATATTACTTCACATTCTAAGCTGCATAAACATCAACTTACCACCATATTGCCACAAAATAATCACTGAAGCAGAAATGCCTTAAAACAAAATTAACAAATTAATTCCTCATCCAATTAATCCCTCAATGCAGGAGAGCAAATCCCACTGAAAAGAAAAAGGAGCCACTCACTCACTAGCACTGGAATGTTTTGTCTTTTCTTTTAGCAATGGGTTATTGTACTGGGTCTGTCGGGAATGGAGTTAATTTTCTTCAGAGCAGACCTTGTGTTGCTCTGTTTTGAATTTACACAGCATGAATGCCCTCTCTTGTTTCTCACTCTGCTGCCCCAGTGAGGCAGCTAGGGGTGGGCAAAAGGCTGGGATGGCACAGGGCCAAGACACTGGACCTGAATTGACCAAAGAAATATACTATAGCATAAACCATGATATTATTGACTCGCAGTAAAAGCTGTGAGTGAGGAAGGAATGGGCAAGGTGGCTATTGCTCAGGGACTGGCTAAGCATTGGTCAGCTAGTGGTGAGTGATTGCTTTTGTATCACTTGCTTGTTTGTGTGTTTGTTTGCTTGTTTGTTTTTCTTCACTTATTAAACTGTCTTTATGTTGATGTATGGGTTTTCTCATTTTTGCCCTTCCAATTGCTGCAGGGTCCTGAGCAAGCCATGTGAGGCTTAGCTGCCTATGAGTGTTAACTCACAACAGATGTAGTTGCTAACTTTTCAAACACTGAAACTTTTGCTTCTCAGTTCCATTAGTAGCTGGAGAACTAATGCAGAGAAGGCATCTAGTGTCACCAGCATCCTAATCACCCTCTTGCCTAACTCTGCGCAGAGGATGCATCTCTGGTGCATAACTAGGAGACATGGAACAGAATTGCTTACAAAAAAAAAACCACAAAAATTAAGCAGCCTTTCTAGGAAGAGTAATGGAGACAAACACACTTCTCTTTCTGACTTTCTTGCGTTCTGAAAGCATGGCTCTTCAAGTTTTTATCTTCTTTCACAATTTCTAACATGTATGTCAATGTTCACAATATGGTTTGTCTTGCTTGCAAGTATGAGAAAGCAAGGAAATAGAAGATGCACCACATTTTTTCTTGTCATATATAATCTTTCTCTAATCTGTAGTGAAGCACACTACAGAACCTACACACAATTGTCAGTAATTGCTGTGGCTAAGACTATGAAAATTACTGGAAAAAGCCATGCATCTTACAACTGAATTTAATTCTGATAACAAAGTCAGGACAATATAGATGAGTAGGATAGAGATCACTGAGACCTGTCTGCAGAGAGAAATCTCTTGGAATTCTGTGTAATGGTTGTTTTTCACCTTCCATCTCCCCACTGTAATAAGTTATGCCACTTTACAGCTGAGCAGTAGTCAAGAATTAACCCTCCCTCTAGGACCATAAGACATATATAGGACTCACTAGGATCTCCTGGATCCTTACACCATTACTTCACATAATTCCATTTTCTGATTTATCACATTCCATCTTAAAAGTAATTTCTTTTTTGACATCCACTCTTTTATGGGGAAACAAAGTTACCAAATTTCATCCTTTTCATGATCTGGAATGGTCTTCAGATTGCCAGTCTGAATTTTTTTGTAGAAGTTGTATAATCATTAATTCTTTTGCCAATTTTATCTTTGAATTGCTCTTTTCCTTCCCTGATTTTGTTGTTTTCATAGGCAGCAGATATATCAGAATTTATTTTACAAGCCTGAATAAGCCAATTCTTCTAATCTCCTCACGCAAAATAAAAGTTCCCCTCCCTAAATGGTCCTAATTTTGCACCTGTTCCCATCTGAAATCACAGAATCATAGAATTGTAGAATGGTTAGAGTTGGAAAGTACCTTGAAGATCATCAAGTTCCAACCTGCCTGCCATGGGCAGGGACACCTACCACTAGACCAGGTTGCTCAAAGACCATTTCAGCCTGGATTGAACACTTCCAGGGATGGGGCATCTGCAACTTCTCTGGCCACCCTGTTCCACTGCCTCACCACCCTCACAGGAAAGAATTTCTTCCTAATATCTCATCTAAATCTCCCTTCTTTCAGCTTAAAACCATTACCTCTTGTCCTATAGCTACACTCCTTCATAAAGAGTCCCTCCCCATCTCTCCTGCAGGCCCCCTTCAGGTACTGGAAGGCCACTATAAGGTCTTCCCTGAACCTTCTCTTCTCCAGGCTGAACGACCCCAGCTCTCTCAGCCTGTCCTCATAAGAGAGGTGCTCCAGCCCTCTGATCATCTTCATGGCCCTCCACTGGACCTGTTCCAACAGGTCCATGTACTTCCTGGTTTGAGGGCTCCAGAGCTGGACACAGTACTGCAGATGGGGTCTCACCAGAGCAGAGTAGAAGGGCAGAATCACCTCCCTCAACCTGCTGGCCACACTTCTTTTGATATAGCCCAAGATGCAGCTGGCTTTCTGGGCTGCCAGCACACATTGCCAGCTCACGTTCAGCTTCTCGTCCACCAGTATCCCCACCATAAATTTTCTTGAATCTGGGTGGCCACAACTTTATGTATGTATCATACTGGATTGCCCTGCTGCGACTGTTAGATTAGGGATTTCATTTCTGCTATTATTTGGATTTAATGAGGTCACAACTTGCTGCACAAATACTGCTACCAATAGCTCCAGAGTACATGACCTTGAACTCTGCAATCATGAATTTAATTTCTCTATGTTTTGAAAGCCCACCTGCACATCCAGCTTTTCATATTTCCTCATGTTTGTGCAGTGACAATAACACCCAAATTGTGTCAGCAGAAAATTTCAGTAGCCCAGTTGTTTAAAATAAGAAATAAACTGATCCTTCAGAAACTCCACAAGTGATTCTCCTCCCGACCAATAGCTTCACTTTCCAAACAAGTGCCTTGATGCCTCTGCTTTAAAAAGTTCTTTGATCACTTTTATCATTGTTGCATCAAAGTCCAATTTCTTAGATTCAAACATTCATTTTCCATAGTTCACTGTATCAAATACTTTATGGGATGCCAGATAGACAAGATCTAGTACTTGAAGCTCAATCACCTTCTCAAAAGAAAAATAGAAACCAAACGAGTTGAGCACAACTTGCTTTTCCTTTATAAATTTTTTATTTCAACTCCATTCAGCTCCGCATGTCTAATTACTCTTTCCCCTACAAAACTGTTTAAAATTCTTACAAGCAAAAATCTACACAGGGATAGAATTAGGTTGCCTGAGTGGTAATCCAGGTTACAAATGGAGATCTTTTTCTTTCTCAGACAAATGGAGTAAGACTGTCACTTTCCTTTTCCCCTAGACCTGTTAAACAAGGCCACTAGGCTATATTTGTCACAGAGAGACCACAAATACACAACTATAAGACAATGTCCATGACAATTCAAGATTCTCAAATCCAGGTATCTTGGCTGAAGGAGTGCAAAACTGAGAAGCAGCGAGTCCCTAACTAACCTTCAAATGCTATAGGAATTATCAGTAAGATTCCACCCATTCTCACCCACATTTTGGATGTTATTGAAAAAACAGCTGTGGGATTAGGGGGTGCTGAAGGGGGTTGTAAGGCAGTATGAAATACTTCACCACTCTGTAATCTGTAATTAGGGGCTTATTTATGGTGTCTTAGTGCAGAAGTTCTCCACACTCTTAGGTATTCTCCCCAGCCTCCACCAGGCTTAATGAACATGCAGCACCGTCATTGAAGTAACCTTAAAAGGGACAGAGGAGTTGACAACCCCTTCACAACTGCACAAATGTAGAGCAGGATTTGACTGCCACATCTGCCACCTATACGTTCAAATAATACTCAAGCACAACTTCTCAATTAAAAGTAGTAATAATAAAATTGTTGCTGCCATAATACTGTTCTTAACTGTGCTTAAATCTCTGTGTTTTCCGAGGAGAGGCAGTAAAAACAGTAATGACATCCATGGCTTCTCTGCTAGTTCCATAATTAAGAATATTCTATTTTCAAGTGTGAGATGCAATGCCATAGTTTTGGCCTAGGATAGCGTTTATTCCCAGTTTAAATTTTTAATTCATTATTTTAAAGAAATTTAACTCTGCAATTCTGATGGACAATGCAGCATAGTAATAATGATAATACAACTTCACTGTTTAGACAAGCCTACATTGATGCTCCTAAACAAGTGTCAGAGACAAAATACAGGTGAGGATACAGAGGGTACTCAGGATGAAGGCTTCCTGAACTCCACACATTTCTATTTTGCACAACGAAGTTGCAAAACCCTTTTTTGCCACTAAGGCTCATAAAGGTTGTAGCACAGTAACAGACTGACCCTGGGCTAGTAAGATTTCATTCTTTAACTAACCCTCATGTGTTCAATTAGAAACATTCAAACATGCTGAGACAGATTGCATGTGACTACTATAAACAAAGAATAAAAAGGATAAAGCTAAGGATCTTGATCTGTGATCAGAAGACTATTAGCACAACGTAAGGAGAAAAACAAGGAGAAGGTTTTCTTATAGCAAAATAGAGGTAGAAGAACATGAAGTTCCTGTGAACTAAATGGTAGAGTGAAAGATCTTTGGGTAAAAAAATGTAGGGTAAGGGTCCAATGAAAGGGCTGAAAAGGAAATTAATGAAAAAAAAATGCAACAAGTTCAGCTGAAGATATTTGTGTAGATCCAAAATTCTATAGAAAAATATGTGACTTCCTTTTTTCATGTGAGCAGATAAGCTGAAACATAGAATCTGGTGTCCATGGGGATCCCCAAAAAAGGATTTAACTTCCAAGGGCAAAGTGGACTATAAGTTCAGTCTCTGGGCTGGAAAACCCTTTCTGAGCATCAGAAATAAACACAGGGTAAAATGTTTGGGAAGGGTAGAACAAACCATTTTGATCACCTTGGAAACTGAAAAGGCTACTTCTTGGATAAAATCTTTCCATCATAAATAGAATGGTGTGTACAACCTCCAACATTCCCACTGCAACTCAAGTGAAGACTGAGTAATAAACAAAAGTTTGCTAATGCAAATCTGCTTTGTGTAGAAGGACCATGTTATAACATTGTTATATATAATGTAGTTACATAAAGCAATATTACAAGTAAATATATTGGAATCTTTTGGCAAAAATAATTTATGTAATGAGTTGTTTCCGTGGCAGTCTTAGCTCAGAACCCAATGGCACTATTTAAAATCCTTTCAAGAAATTCCTCTTAATAAAGTACTGGCCTTTGCAATATGCAATGATGTTGAAATTTGTTGAAGTAGCATGTTTGTATTGCATTTTAGTATAATATTGCCATTTTTTGGTGGCCAAAGCAGATGAATAAAAAATATTATTTCCTCTCTAGTTGGTCCAATAAAAAGTACAATTTTGTACTTTTGTGATGCACTAACTAAGGGTTAAATTTCAGGGAGCTTACCAGCTGTTCCAGTATGAGCAAGACATCGTTTTAGCTGCTAGCCTTAAAGCAACTGGAATCCTCCTAAAAACACTCAACTTGCAACAGAGGTATTTAATACTTACCTCTAAATAGGGAATATAAACAAAATTTTCCTTGGTTGTATATCATAGAATCATTTAGGCTGGAAGGGACCTTCAAGATCATCTAGTCCAACCATTAACCTAACTGACAAAAAAAACATCACTAAACCATGTCCCCCAGCACCATGTCAACCCGTCTTTTGAACACCTCCAGGGATGGTGCCTCAACCACCTCCCTGGGCAGCCCATTCCAATGCTTCATAACACTTTCACTGTAAAAATTTTTTCTAACCTTCCCTGGCACAACTTGAGGCCATTTCCTCTGGTCCTGTCACCTGTGACTTTGGAGAAGAGACCGACCCCCCTCTCTCTACGACCTCCTTTCAGGTAGTTGTAGAGAGCAGTAAGGTCTCCCCTCAGCCTCCTCTTCTCTAGGCTGAATAACCCCAGCTCCCGCAGCCTCTCCTCATAAGACTTGTGCTCCAGACCCCTCATCAGCCTTGTTGCCCTTCTCTGAACCCACTCCAGCACCTCAATGTCTTTTTTGTGGGAAGGGGCCCAAAACTGGACACAGTACTCGAGGTGAGGCCTCACCAGTGCCCAGTACAGGGGGACGATCACCTCCCGAGTCCTACTCACCACACTGTTCCTAATACAGACCAGGATGCTGTTGGCCTTCTTGGCCACCTGGTCCCACTGCTGGCTCATGTTCAGCCGACAGTCGACCAACACGCCCGGGTCCCTTTCTGCCAGGCAGGTCTCCAACCACACTTCCCCAAGCCTGTAGCGCTGCCTGGGGTTGTTGTGACCCAAGTGCAGGACCCGGCACCTGGCCTGATTGAACCTCATCCCATTGGTCTCAGCCCATCGATCCAGCCTGTCCAGATCCCTCTGCAAAGCCTCTCTACCCTCCAGCAGGTCGACACTGCCACCCAGCTTGGTGTCATCTGTGGACTTACTGAGGGTGTACTCAATTCCCTCATCCAGACCATTGATAAAGATGTTAAAGAGAATTGGCCCCAGTACTGAGCCCTGTGGGACACCACTCATGACCAGCCTCCAACTGGATTTGACTCCATTCACCACCATTCTCTGGACCTGACCCTCCAGCCAGTTTTTAACCCAATGGAGAGTATACCCATCTAAGCCATGGGCAGCCAGTTTCTCCAGGAGGATACTGTGGGAGACTGTATCAAAGGCCTTGCTAAAGTCTAGGTAAACAACATCCACAGCCTTTCCCTCATCCACCAAGTGGGTCACTTTGTCATAGAAGGAGATCAGGTTTGTCAAGCATGACCTGCCCCTCATGTACTCATGCTGGCTGGGCCTGATCACCTGGGCATCCTTCATGCACCACATAATGACAGTCAGGATGATCTGTACCATGACCTTCCCAGGCACTGGGGTCAGACTACAGGCCTGTAGTTCTCCGGATCATCCTTCCAACCCTTCTTGTGGATGCGTATCACGTTTGCTAGATGCCTGTCAGCTGGGATCACCCCAGCTTGCCAGGACTGTTGCTAAATGATGGAACAACCTCCAACATTCCCACTGCAACTCAAGTGAAGACTGAGTAATAAACAAAAGTTTGCTAATGCAAATCTGCTTTGTGTAGAAGGACCATGTTATAACATTGTTATATATAATGTAGTTACATAAAGCAATATTACAAGTAAATATATTGGAATCTTTTGGCAAAAATAATTTATGTAATGAGTTGTTTCCGTGGCAGTCTTAGCTCAGAACCCAATGGCACTATTTAAAATCCTTTCAAGAAATTCCTCTTAATAAAGTACTGGCCTTTGCAATATGCAATGATGTTGAAATTTGTTGAAGTAGCATGTTTGTATTGCATTTTAGTATAATATTGCCATTTTTTGGTGGCCAAAGCAGATGAATAAAAAATATTATTTCCTCTCTAGTTGGTCCAATAAAAAGTACAATTTTGTACTTTTGTGATGCACTAACTAAGGGTTAAATTTCAGGGAGCTTACCAGCTGTTCCAGTATGAGCAAGACATCGTTTTAGCTGCTAGCCTTAAAGCAACTGGAATCCTCCTAAAAACACTCAACTTGCAACAGAGGTATTTAATACTTACCTCTAAATAGGGAATATAAACAAAATTTTCCTTGGTTGTATATCATAGAATCATTTAGGCTGGAAGGGACCTTCAAGATCATCTAGTCCAACCATTAACCTAACTGACAAAAAAAACATCACTAAACCATGTCCCCCAGCACCATGTCAACCCGTCTTTTGAACACCTCCAGGGATGGTGACTCCACCACCTCCCTGGGCAGCCCATTCCAATGCTTCATAACACTTTCACTGTAAAAATTATTTCTAATATCCAACCTGAACCTTCCCTGGCACAACTTGAGGCCATTTCCTCTGGTCCTGTCACCTGTGACTTTGGAGAAGAGACCGACCCCCCTCTCTCTACGACCTCCTTTCAGGTAGTTGTAGAGAGCAGTAAGGTCTCCCCTCAGCCTCCTCTTCTCTAGGCTGAATAACCCCAGCTCCCGCAGCCTCTCCTCATAAGACTTGTGCTCCAGACCCCTCATCAGCCTTGTTGCCCTTCTCTGAACCCACTCCAGCACCTCAATGTCTTTTTTGTGGGAAGGGGCCCAAAACTGGACACAGTACTCGAGGTGAGGCCTCACCAGTGCCCAGTACAGGGGGACGATCACCTCCCGAGTCCTACTCACCACACTGTTCCTAATACAGACCAGGATGCTGTTGGCCTTCTTGGCCACCTGGTCCCACTGCTGGCTCATGTTCAGCCGACAGTCGACCAACACGCCCGGGTCCCTTTCTGCCAGGCAGGTCTCCAACCACACTTCCCCAAGCCTGTAGCGCTGCCTGGGGTTGTTGTGACCCAAGTGCAGGACCCGGCACCTGGCCTAATTGAACCTCATCCCATTGGTCTCAGCCCATCGATCCAGCCTGTCCAGATCCCTCTGCAAAGCCTCTCTACCCTCCAGCAGGTCGACACTGCCACCCAGCTTGGTGTCATCTGTGGACTTACTGAGGGTGTACTCAATTCCCTCATCCAGACCATTGATAAAGATGTTAAAGAGAATTGGCCCCAGTACTGAGCCCTGTGGGACACCACTCATGACCAGCCTCCAACTGGATTTGACTCCATTCACCACCATTCTCTGGACCTGACCCTCCAGCCAGTTTTTAACCCAATGGAGAGTATACCCATCTAAGCCATGGGCAGCCAGTTTCTCCAGGAGGATACTGTGGGAGACTGTATCAAAGGCCTTGCTAAAGTCTAGGTAAACAACATCCACAGCCTTTCCCTCATCCACCAAGTGGGTCACTTTGTCATAGAAGGAGATCAGGTTTGTCAAGCATGACCTGCCCCTCATGTACTCATGCTGGCTGGGCCTGATCACCTGGGCATCCTTCATGCACCACATAATGACAGTCAGGATGATCTGTACCATGACCTTCCCAGGCACTGGGGTCAGACTACAGGCCTGTAGTTCTCCGGATCATCCTTCCAACCCTTCTTGTGGATGCGTATCACGTTTGCTAGATGTCTGTCAGCTGGGATCACCCCAGCTTGCCAGGACTGTAGCTAAATGATGGAAAGTGGCGCTGCAAGAACTTCTGCCAGCTCCCTCAGTACCCTTGGGTGGATCCCATCTAGGCCCATAGACTTGCTTGTATCTAGGCGTTGGAGTAGGTCCCTCACCACCTCCCTTTGGATTACAGGGGCTTCATTCTGCTCCCTGCCCCTGTCTGCTAGTTCACGGGTCTGGGTACTTTGGGAGCCCCCTACTCCAATACTACAGACTGAGGCAAAAAAAGGCATTCAGCCTCCTCCTCGTCCTTTGTCACTACATTGCCTCCCATATCCAATAAAGGATGGAGAGTCTCCCGAGTCCTCTTCTTGTTAATAATATATTTATAGAAATTCTTTTTATTGTTTTTAATGTTCAAGGCCAGGTTAAGTTCTAGCTGGGCTTTGGCCTTCCTAATCTTTTCCCTACATAAGTTTACTACACCTTTGTAATCTTCCTGAGTGGCCTGCCCCTTTTTCCAAAGGCCATAAACTCTCCTTTTTTCCCTGAGCTGTGACCATATCTCTTTGTTCAGCCAGGCCAGTCTTTTCCCCTTACAGCTCGCTTTGCAGTGCACAGGGATGGCCTGCACCTGAGCTTTTAAGACTTCCTCCTTGAAAACCACCCAACCTTCCCGAACTCCTTTGCCCTTCAGGGCTGTCTCCCAAGGGACTTTCCCAACCAGTGATCTGAACTGGCTAAAGTCTGCCCCCCAAGAAGTCCAAGGTGGAAATTTTGCTAACCCCCCTCCTTATCTCACTAAGAATTGAATACTTCATAATTTCATGGTCACTAAGCCCAAGACAGCCTCTGACCACCACATGTCCCACTAGTCCCTCTCTGTGAAGAGTAGGTCTAGCGAGGTGCCTCCCCTGGTTGGCTCACCTACCAGTTGTATCAGGAAGTTATCTTCCATACACTCAAGGAACCTCCTAGCCTGCCTGCTCTCTGCTGTGTTGTATTTCCAGCAGATATCTGGTAGGTTGAAGTCCCCAGCCACAACAAGGACTGATGATTGAGAGACTTCAGCCAGCCATTTATAGAATACCTCATCTGCCTCCTCATCCTGGTTGGGTGGTCTACAGCAGACTCCCGACACAAAATCTCCCTTGTTAACCTTCCCCTTCATCCTTACCCATAAACACACAACTTCATCATCACTGCAATGTAGCTCTATACAGTCAAAACACTCCCTGACGTACAGAGCCACACCCTCACCTCTCTTTCCTTGCGTATCCCTCCTGAAGAGCTTATAGCCATCCACCACAGCATTCCTGTCACGACTGTCATCCCACCATGTTTCTGTGACAACCTTCCCCTTCATCCTTACCCATAAACACACAACTTCATCATCACTGCAATGTAGCTCTATACAGTCAAAACACTCCCTGACGTACAGAGCCACACCCTCACCTCTCTTTCCTTGCGTATCCCTCCTGAAGAGCTTATAGCCATCCACCACAGCATTCCTGTCACGACTGTCATCCCACCATGTTTCTGTGACGGCGACTACATCATAGCTGTCCTGCTGCACAATGGCTTCCAGCTCATCCTATTTGTTGCTGGATGCAACAGATATAAGACTGAGCTCTTGGACAGATAAAATTCAAAACAGAATAAATGGCAAGGGTAAGAGATGAGTCTGCAGCTCCTCAGAACTAGACCGAATATAAACTGAGAATATGCATTTTCTTCTTGGAAACTTATACATCAGCAAACTGGGAATCTTATTAATAGAAAAAAGCTGGTTTAGGTATCCAGAAGTCATTTAAAACTATCACTTACAGTTTTCCCCTCTGAGCTCTAGGAAATTGGATTAATGATATACACAAATGAAATTTTATAATGTGGAGGAAACAAAAAAAAAAATCCCTGTGATTTTTCATGTCTCAAAGCTACGTTATTTTTCCTTTTAAATATTTGGTATATCAAAAATGTGAGATAACATAATGAGATACAAAGATTTTATTAACAGCTCTTTGAGATGTTTCATGAATAATTTGTGGGACAAAAAATCACTATCACCTAATCACTATCCCATCCTAGTACAAAAGCTTTGGGATCACATGAAAACACAGTTCACTGCTTCCCATGGGAATATGGGAATACATGCTCTTGGATATTTTCAATTATAGCTGTTACTAATGTACTAGGACTAACTGATACACAGTGACTGTACTTCAACCATGAAGTCAGAGACTAACTGCAAACTGATCCAGAAGCCATTCCCAAAGAAAAACCCCTGGCTCGTGATTTTTCCGCTATTCCTGGGAAAACCAGACCTGACAACTTTGAGACAGAAAACAACTCCATTTTGCAATTTTCTTTTTTGTTTACTTACTGTCCACGAAAATATTTGCTATTCCACAAAGAAAGAATCATATCAAAAATATTCTTATCTGTATTCCAATCCAAATTTGATCTGTTCAAGTGCATAGGTGATTATACCTAAAAGCATAATTTAAAATATCTGAGAATGGATTCAAGTCTATCTTCTCTCTGATTGAGAGAAAAGTATTCCATCCTAAATCAGGCAAAACATGAAGATGAACTTCAGCTCCTGCAGACATTTTAAGCCAGAGACTGCTATTGCAGCAATACTTTTTTCACTGAAAATATTCTTATCATCTCCTGTTCTCTCACACCTTTAAAGCCCTCTTGTGAGAATCAAAAGTAGTCAAAATGTGGCTCACCTGTTTAGCTTCTGCTGGATGATTTGTTGGTCTAAACTTGGCTTCAATTCTGTCTAAGGATGAAAGACTCATCAGCATGCATGTCACTGCGAACCTCAACCATCCATCATTACTCTCAAGTATATTTTAGCTGTGATATTTACCTACTCACTGCTGTTTTGTAAACAGAACAGAAAATGAAGAATACCTTAACTTAACCTTTCCAGAGACCTTACCTGCTGATTTAGTACCCAGTCCTCACTCCTTGCTTAGATAGAGCTCCTAAACCAAACCCACATTGATTATTTTTGCTGTGAAAATTTAGCAGCTAGACAACTAAATTTTGAGAGGTTTCATTTTGAAATAGGATTCCAAAAGTTCAAAATATCCAAGACCTTTCATAATGTCTTATTAAAATAATGAACATTTCCAATATATATTAGTGTCTACGCCTGTGTGCATATATACTACATGACATAAAAGCATAGCCATTTGCAGGCATACCACCTTACAAGTCAACAAAGATAGCATTATACAAATCCAGATAAAAACTTCTCTGTAATTTATGCCTTAACAACAAGCACAGCTCTATTGCACTACTAATGGGTGGTCTAACAACACAGAATATTCACTGAGGCTGAAAATCATTAGGCAGTTTTGGCCAAAAAAAAAATGCTGAAGAGTTCAGTTGCACAGTCCTGGAGTGGCTTTTTTGTATTACTTGTTTTTAAACTACATGGATGAATCTGTGTCTCTGGAGAGGTTAGAATTACTGTTGTGGTGCAGAATGACTGTATAAATAACATCATCAGCTAATTAAATGTATTCATTTTGTTATGCAGTATCTCAAAAGGAAAGGTTCAAATACAGGTTTCTCCAGATGAGTATTTAGTACAGTCTTGTCCACTCTCATTTAATGCATCTTGAAAAAAAAAAAAATGAACAAGAGTTTACTGTTAAGAAGAGGATGGTGAGTGCTATAACATTGTGTTTGAGGCAAGACCTCCAGCAAACAGATTTCTAATACTCACTATCCCTTTCAGTCAAACGTTTACATAAAAAAGCAGAAATTTAAACACTGAAAGGAAGAAAGTAACACTTTGGGTATAAGCTAGAGAGATGAGCATATTGGAGGGAAAGTGAATAAATGTGAATGACATGAAAACTACTGAGGAACAGAAATCACACCATTTAAATCCAATTGAAAGAACTGTAATGCTACTAGAAGCACCTGAAACTTTCTTGTTTCCCAAGAAAGGTCTGACATGGTTTCTAAGTAACCCTCTACAGAGAATTGGTTATGAGTCATTTGGCTTTGAGCCTTTATTCAAGAAATAGACTTTATTAACATTCATAATCATTTTTTTCTTGGTGATCATTTCCATTAACAATGCATAATACTACAAGAAGAAAGAAAAAAATGTATTAGCCTTTATCTGCCTCAATTGTTAAGCAGCGACTTCTTAAAACCTTATGTTTACTGGCTTAGGGTAGCCTCTGGAAGGGACCTCTGTCCTTTCCTCTTTCTTCCACATGACTTTGTAGAAGGTGTTTGTCCATTAAACTCTCTGACCCATCAGATTTCCATGGGCAAAGTGCTGAAAAAAATATTAGTGTTTATTTTATGTCCATTATCTCCTGCTCGTATCTTGTTTATAATTTGTTGGTGTATTTAGCTGCCAGGTTGAAACTATAAAATATATCTCAATGTCAGTGGGAAATTCTGTGTGTAAATTATCGTGTTAGTAAATAAATCAAAAGCATTACTAATAGAATAGAATAGAAAAATGAGTAGAAAAGTCTAGCACTGATTTCTGTGTTTCAGGATGCTCTCTCTTCCTGGTTTTCTTTGTTAAACTTATGATAACTACGGAGGTGGAGGTTTTAGTCTTTACCTTTTTTTGAAAGTTTTGAGCTCTTAAGTCTACATAAGGAATACCAGTCACGGGGAAAGCTTAGGACTACCAAACTTAGAAACAAAGGCTGAGGTATTAGTATACCCGGGTGTATGGACTCAACTACAAGTGCCTCATAGTGAACCCAGTTTCTTCAGCTTTCAAAGATACCACTAGTTACAGCAATGCTCTTACTTCTCAGAGAAGTAAATCCCCCTCAAACGATTACAGCCTTTCAAACAAGCTTTTTATATTGTAAGATCAGAAAACACAGGAAAGCCAAACACTAAAATTCTTGTTGTTATGTAGTTTAAAATAGCAAAGGCCAAAGTATGCAAGCATTAAAAATTTGTTTCTCTAAAAACCCTGATGACATGTTGGATACACCACTTTATTAAATGGGGATCATTACTAAACTCATTACAAAATTCAAAAGATGAATTTTATGCAACTTTCTGATTCTTTTTTACCACAATCTTGTGTTTTAATTCTTCTTGTTTAAGGTTTACAATTCTGTGATACTTCTATTTCTATTAACTTGTAAGGAACATAAAACACCACCTATTCTCATAAAGCACTCTCCATCTACTTGAATACCAGCAATAACTACCTTATAGTCAGATAACAAAAATGTGTCAGTTTTTTCCCAACTTTGAGCTGTACTGGACACATGGTATTGCATACAGTTCAGCAAGTACAATTACTGCCAGAGAGCTGTAAACATTTAGAGGTGACTGTTTACTGGAAACAAGTGAGAAGACAATTACCAGCAAATGAATATGTATATCCATGGATTCTCATTTCCCTGCAATATAGTTAGAAGGTTGTCCTGGCTCTGGCAGGGATAGGGTTAATCCTCCCCAGGACCTAGCAGGGACACAGGTATCCCATCCCATGTGAGCCATGCCCAATCTATAGCCGGGAGCTGGCCAGGGCAGAGGGCAGGAAGTCACAGCTTGGGAGCGGGCTGGGGAATCCTAGTCGGGTTGGTGACCCGTGATACCGTAATCGTGTTTGTACATTCCTCTGTCAGTGTTATTGTTGTTGTTTCTGTTGTTCCCTTTTCTGTCCTGTTTAACTGCCTTTATCCCAACCCACAAGTTCCTCCGTTTTAGTCGAATCTCCCCTCACGGCTCTGAGGGGAGGGGTCAAGTGAGCGGCTGCCACGTGGTGCTTCATTTCTGTCTGAGGCTAAACCTCGAATAAGACTTAAACAGCTGAATATCTTGAATCCACTTACCAATTTCCACTGGGAGATCGTTGATTTGATTTTTTGACAATTCCAGTACTCTCAGATCTTGAAATAATGCAATGTAGGCTGGAATGGTTTGTATCAATGTATTGTACACATGCCATTCTTTCAGATAGGTCTGTTGTTTCAGAGAATCTGGGAATTCCTGTAAATGAAACAAAAACAGGTAAACAGAAAGCATCAAGCTGGAATTTTGTTTACCATGTTTCTAGGTACAGGGGGAAAAACTTCCACAGCCAAATGTCAACACTTTGCCTTGATTATCTTGATGTATGTAGAACAGCAGTTTGCCAAAGCCTCATAGGAGCTATTTGCTTTTGAACAGCATTGCAGCTGTCTGTCACTACATATTAATTTTTTAACTGTTAGTGCAATTTTTTTGCTCTAAAACAAACATATATGAAGCACTCAAACTGTTGGTGTCTCCCATATTATGTCCTTTTTCCAGCTGGAGGACTTTTTATAAAACACATCTCGGTTCTTTAATTCACACATCAAGATACAGTAAAATGCAACACAGAACAGAAGAGAGGGTATATGGAGAATATCTAAATAAGGTTTGTAAAAAAAACCAAAAAAAAACAGGCATGTGTTAATATCTGTAAAGTGTTAATGTCTGTAAAATATTAATGTCTGTTAATGTCTGTAAAAACAAAAATGTCTTAATACCTGCCAGTGTTTCAAAATCTGTTTGCCAAGATGGAATACAGTCCAAGGAGCAGAAACATTTGAGATAGGATGTATACATATCACCTTTTCAAAGTATTTTTTCAAATAAGTGACAACTTCCTAAAGGTATTCCAGCAATGTTTGAAAATTTTTACTAAACTTACACAATAAAAATATTCAATTTTTAAATCTGTCCATAATTGCAATTAACTCTTGCTTTAGCCATGCAGAATATTTTTCTTTAAGAATTCTAGAGTTGTTCCAAATACACAGCAAATAAATTTGCTTCTAAGTAATTTTCAGACTATTCTATTTGTCCAAAGTCTCCAATATGTAACAGTTACTGAAACTAAAAGTTATTGAATTCTTACAAAATTGCTTTAGTTAATTAGTATTCAGATGTATTTGTTTGAATTATGACATCAAATTCTTTGAACTTGAAACAGAAAGAAATCAGTTCATGAAGTTGAAGGTCAGATGATTTAAACTCCACCTTCTTAAGCAGCACATAATTTACCAGCCTGTCCTGGGTTTTATATCACTGTGCATTGGTAACACCTGGAATTAATTATCTGGATGAGATGCTGTCACTATCTTTGCTTCATAAGAAGAGATGTAAGAATTTCAGCCTTTAGTGCCTTTCTAACTTCGAAGTTTGTTTCCTGTGCATGAAAAATATGACACAGTAGGAATTACTGGGTTTTATACAGAGGACATGGTCGACTTTTTTTTATCCTTTTAGATTTTGTAGGTTGCCCAAGACATTAACAAGCATGATGCGCTTTAATTGTTTTTTATTAATTCTGAACTTTTGAACTAGGAATAGTGCTATTTAACTCTTAACTAAATTAAAACATCTAATCTTATTGTAATGAAAGATATACTGGACTTTTGATCATAAGCTGTTCTTTGCTTGGTTGTTGCTGCCTCTAATTTCAATTATTTTCAAATTTACACATGCAGACACTTAGCCTATATATGTAGTTCTGCTTTGCTACCTGCCCTTCCATATCCGATATGGATCGTTTCATGTCTTGCTTTATTTTCCCACTCAGTGTGTATTGCATTGTGCTCCATCTTCTGTGTTTGTCAGTTTATGGCAGTTAAAAAATAAAATGCCTGAAATACCTAAAGGCTGGTAATGAGAAATCTATCCACATTTCTGGAGTGAGCTTCCACTCCACCACCTTCAGGATTGCACATTTTTCTGCAGCAATATATAAAAATAAATATCAACTGCAAATTCAATTAGTATTATCTTTCTCACCTGTACAAAATTGAAAATGCAGCACATAGGGAATAGCATTTAGCTGGAGCATCACAGATGCCACTGTAGGGAAGAACCCTGATTCACAGAAGAAGCCAATGCAGCAGCATCATACTGGAGGGAAAAAGAGGTCTAGGTAACAGATACCATTTGCCACTGTATTTCTCCACAGCCCAAGTCTGTCTTTGTCTTTCTACTGACCTACTTTTTTTTTGCACTTTGTCACAACAGACCATCTCCAGCTCCTTACCAGCAGATACAACAAGGAGCAAAGGGGAATGCTTACCCTTCTGAAGCCAACAGCCTTGCTGTTCTCCCAAACTGAAGGGGGTATCTCACAAACTTCTTGATACATTGAAAACAGTGCAGCACGTAAACCACTCTCTTAGATCATAGACCAAACCCCATCATAATTTTAGAATAATTAAGCCAAAATATTTTTTATTATTATTAAAGTGGAAAAGATTTTTAAAAATCTTGATTTTTGTATTAAAAGTAAAGCACCAAGAAATTTCTTGTGTGACAACCGAAATAAATTCAAACAGGACTTCAAAAGAATGGAAGGAGGTACCATTCTTCTACCAATTGCCCTGACTTACTTTTCTTTCTTGAAATGATTTCTTTATATCTTATAATCTTATTTACAATTTTCAGTTTGTCCTGGCTTGAGGTCGAACTGAACCATCTTCCTTATCAGTAATTTTATTTCTTAGCTAAGCTGCTTCTAACTCTCTGAAATTAACAGCATATTGTGCAGAAAACTGTTCCTGTTCAGACTTATTGCCATAACAACCAAGGTCAGCTAACTTCATTATTTGCCCCACTGGAGGGTCAGAAACAGAAAAGCATAAAGTGGACAGGAGGAGTGGACAGGACAGGTGACCAAAAACTGACCAACAGGGTATTTCATCCCATCTGCCACATGCTTGGTATAAAAGGGTCAAAGGGTCAGTGTTTCTTCAATGCCTGAATTCCAAGGAGGACCCTGTCAGGGCCTTTGATCCCAATCCATGCGTTCCTGACTCCGGAACTGGAATCCAGTTCCCTTCTGTCACTGATTTCAGTCTGGGACTTCACCAGTGCCTGCCAGTGATGTCATCCTGGGATCTTGATATGGTTTTGTATATACTACATCTACTTCACTTTTTTATTATTATTTTATTATAAATATTTTATTACAGTAGTTTTGTTTCTTCTCAACTCATAAATATCTTTATTTCTCCTCCATCTCTCCTTGGAGCAAGAGGTGAGGGAGGGCATCAGCTTTCCGTCATTGGTCAATCTGGCACAAACCACCACACAAGTATAAGTTTACAAATACTTTGCTGTAGTGTGTTTTCTTAGCATTCTCTGTCTTACAATACATTTTTTTGTGTTGCTGAAACATAAATTGACATGATATTTTACTTCATTTACAAGCTACATAGGGGTGGGAACTGAAATTTGCACAAGATTTACATTTGCTTTACTCTCCAGTTCCGTTGTGTTCTTTTGTAATCTTCTGTTGCCACGCTAAAGCTGGCAGCCTGCTGATAAATTGCTCCACAAAGACTGACACTTGGAGGATAGCCAGTCATTTGCCTTTTAACAGCAAAACTCAGACTCCCTTGATTTTGGGAGGGAGGAAAAAAAAAAAGAGAAGGGTATTAAAAGGAAATAAATAGCAAACCTGTAACCATTGCTGATTGATTATACTATTTCTAATTAGGAGATAATTTACTTGCTAGACGTGAGCCTGAACTAAAAGCGTGATAAAAGCTCTGTGAAATTTCAATTTTGTTTCCTTTCCAGCTCTGTAGTTTTATCTGTCATGGGCCAACCCAAAACTTTGGATCCAAATCTCCCTCATCTTTGAGAAAGTTTGGAGCTAATTCTAACTATTCCAAACTAATATGTCTCAGGGCCATCCTTACCTGACTGGGTAAGGAATATTATAGTTTTTTAGGGGAAAAAGATCTTGAGGTAAATAAGCATGAGGGATTTTCTCTGTCCATTCAATACAGCAATTCTACTTAACCCTTAGCGGCAAATAAATACCTTACTAACAGCCGAGAATAAGAAATGGAATCTTTTTGCTCTCTGTGAAAATAAACAGCATGATAGACGATAAAACTGGAAGAATAAATACAAATGTAATAATCAGTTTCCTGCCTTTTTCTATGAAGAAATGACATGCAAGAAGGTCATGATTTACGAGTAAAGAATTTGACCATTGGTCATTCATTTACTTGTTGTGCGCATTTTACACTAAAGTTATTTAAAGCAGGTATTCATCCAGGTCCTCTGCTTAGGTCAAGTAACACAGCCAAGAACAGTCCTGCTCTGTATTCAAGTGAACATCATCACCTTTCCTTTACCAATATTGATAACAAAAATTCAAAAATTTGTTTTTCCTGAATATTTTCTGAAAATAATTTAAAATTCACCGATCCACTAGAGAATAGACATTCATTAGCTAGGAGCAGAAAGTAAACACTAAGAGGGGAAAAACAGACTTAAATTCATTGAAAAATTCACATGAATATTCATGGCATTATTTTGCCACAGTTTTCATTCTGTTCTAATAGCAGTGCTATTTCTCTGAAGAACTAATTTAATTCAGTGGATACATGTTTACATGTACAAAGGATCTCAAGTGTTTCATCAACTCTTTATTATTCTCTCCTAGGCAACTGATTCCAACACACAATTCAAGGCGCCAAAGTCTTCATATAGCTCCTTGCTATATAAGCAAAATAGGTTTGCCTGGAAAACTCTCAGATAAATAAGAAGTTTATCTGAAACATACCTTGGGAACCTCAGATTACTTGTGGCCCAGTTCACCATTCTTGTGCTGCAAAGTCCCAAAGGTTTTGCAAACACAGAAGAGTTTAGGACACTTGCTGCTGGGGTAGCACAACTGGATTCTGCCCATTTTTTACAAAGAGAAGAGAAAAGCCTGTCTGATTTCATTCACAACATCAGATATTAAGACTATCCCATTTGTTATTATAAGGCCTTTTCCTTCCTTAATAGAAATATTAATTCATTATTGCTCCTAGCTGGCAGAAATGTATCACCCAGGGATGTAGACACTTGAGTCATAAATGTTTAGTTGGTATGTAAAAGAAAAAGCAAGGACCACTGAACCTTAAGGATGCTGCCACACAGCCTCTCCAGGTGGAGCTCTGACAGACAAGGCTAAAACTATCTCATCGCTGCAGTTACCAATCATTGTCCACAACCAGAAGCTAACCATCCTGGGCGGGCATAGCCAAACCAGTACAAAAGTTACAGGATGACTTTCAGATTCAGAGGGACTCATTGACTATACATTCTTCAAGCATAAAAGCTTGATAATAATCCTACTTACAGCATTGTAGTTCAGAAGATTTCTATTCAGTTAGTGTGATCATGCTGTTAGAAAACCATCGTGACTTGAGATTGGTAGAGGCTCAAACTGCATATCCCAAAAAATTAGCTTAAAACTGAATGTTAACTATGGATCTGCATAAAGAGAATACAATTCCTCAAAATTCATATACTGTAAAATCAAGCCCTTCTCTTCTAAACTAGTACTCTGTGCCGATTTGTCTAAACTAATATTCATTGTATGAGCTTCATCTTTCCTCAGATATGTTAAAATAATTACTTTACAAGTACAAGGAACAGTAGGTCTCCACCTAATGAAAATACATTATCATTTCAATGACATTTGAGAAGTGGGGAAAAAAGTGGCACAGAGGTACTAAGGGAAGGAATTCCTATTAGGAATTCAAAATGTGTTATCTGCTCTGATTTTCTTCCTTACAGTGGTTCTCAGAAGGGGATACAAGATGATTTTCAAAAAAGCACTATCCGGGTGATTTTCAAAGTAATTGTCCCAGCTATCCCAGCTTTACAAAGCCCATTTTTAACCTCGTACTTAACAGTGAAGAATCAGTGGGCTAGATGCACTGTTATACTGTATAGATGTGGAGCATGAGACCACAGACAGCCTAGGCACTGATTAGTGCCCAGCGCAAGCTACCATTCTACTTGACTGCAACATTGAGAACAACACCTCAGTTGATTTGTGGACTCGGCTCATTTGCTGCTGAAGTTTCCAATAAAAGCCCTTACAATGAGATCTATGGGAAGAATCTAGTAAGACCACTTGCTTTGGTCTTCAAAATCCTTATGCAGGGGATTACTTCCCTGTGAGACTTCACAGCATCCAGAAAGAGAACTGACACAGCCCAGAAGCAAGCTCAGTTCTCAAAATTAAATCTGTAAATCATACCAGCAACCTACTTGGATTTAGCTATCAACTGTCTAGAGGATGTATTACTGCTTCATTGATGAGAGGAAAGGGGAAACATAATGGAAACACTTATCAGCTAAAAGCCAGTGAGACAGAGGATTCAGCAGCTAGCTCCCAATGGACACTTTACAGGTCTGTGCTGTTTGCTTCTGCCAACACTAAGTGGCCAGCCAACAGTAAACCTGTTTTGTGTTTGTAACAGCAAAGCTGCTTGTGTCCCTGTAAAACTGCACAGGCAATCCCAGCTCTGACTTCTCCTAGTGTCTGAGTGCTCAATCTTCCAAAAGTTCAATTTGTAGATGTATTTGTGTGCAAATCACATTACAAAAGCAAAACCACAATTAATACCACAGCTCCCAGCTACATAACATACAGGCATTTCTGAGAAAACTATCACATGTTCATAAATCTTTTCACATGCAAATTGCCAGTCTGTGCAGCTTTGGTTGTAAAGTCTGCAAATTCATTTTGCCTAAGTGCATCTTTTTGTGAGAGAGTAATAGGGCAGCATGTCACTTCTGATTCTGTCTTTGGTTAAGAAGGAGTAGTTGGGATCCAAAAAAGAAAAATAAGTGGTAAGATCTGTATAACCAATGTAATTTTTACAAAATTCCAGCAAGAAGGGGAAATACAATTCTTTCATAACTTTATCAAGTGCATTTTCACATTTTTAAAGTAATATTCAGCTGTCACAGCCTGGCAATGTTCTTTGATTTTGAAGGAGCATTGATCTTCTCTAAATATAGCAGCTTGGATTTTATCTTTGTCTGCAGACACCTGAACTATGCCACAGTATCTTGTTGAAACAAGAAGCATGCTTTAACCAGGCTGGAGCTGGACAATGAGGCACAGTGGTTGTATGATGTGGTCACGGTGAGCATATGATAAGGAGACAGAATCAAAGCGCATGGTAGTTAGTAGCGTCCTGCTCAAGGTGGCATAGTGTACCTAACAGTACATCAATATCTCTTAAATGAGATCTTTCAGCATGGCAAATTGAAATAAAGGGCTCTGGAAAACTGAACAGATTATGTATGTTTGCTTTTACCCCCTAATGTAAAACATATGGTGACAAAACAAAATATTAATGATTTAGCAAAAGATAATAAGTAAGAGAAAAGTTTTGTTAAGGAGCTCTCTGTTCCCTGACTCACTGAAAACATTTGCAGTTGCTACTATACCAATGTCTAGCAGTGTCTAAGGAGCTGTAATATCTCCTTTTTTTTTTTTTCCTCCTCAGGTACTACCACACAGGAAAGTGTGCAGTATAAGACTACACAGCTTTAACATACTTTTCAATGTCCAAGGTTCTTGAAGGATGAGACATGATAGTTCTCCAGCAACCAATCCAACTGCATGAATGATTGGCATCACTTGAAGGAATAGTCTTCTTACTAGAACTGGATGGGAACCAGGGTTTTCTATTTTCTAGAAATTTCATCTATTTTATGTTTATTCAGAAAAAATCTAAAGCCAGAACAAAACCACCCAAAAGCTGAAAAAGGAAACACCTTCATATTCAAGATCAAATCTGGGACAAAGGTACATTTCATGTCAATCAAATGAATTGTTTTAGTAAAATTAAGTCACTTTATCAATTGACTTTTTAACTTGCATTTTTTAATGGAAAATCTCAAAATTATGTTTCATATTTATAAACTACACAAAAGTAAAAATTTGATTTTTACTTTCTAATTAATGAAGTAGTGCATCTCCAAAATACATTTCAGTCAAAGCTTTAACAGCTCTAGAAACCTTCAGACCAACTCTAATCCACCTCTTGCTGAATTTCAAAACAGCATTTATTCAGAGTTTACTTCCAAACTGATATTTCACATCAAACATAACTGCAAGTAAAAAGTGCTTTTTTCAGCAAGACCATTGTGGATTGATGTTAATATTTGACCTGAGCAGAGCTTCAGTAAAAAGTTATCAGACCATTAAAGCAAGAAGACAGATCTCTAAGTAATAGAAGACATCCACAAGCCAGCAAAGATGAATATTATTTTCATCTCTTTCCATCCATCGGGGAATTTTCGAGAAAGATACCTTATTGCAATATGATTGCTTATACCAAAATTTTTGAGAGGGCTAAATTACATGTATCAGTAGAGAATTTAAAATAAGCACATTTAAAAACTAAACCACTGGATCAAGGTAAGATAGGAAAAGCTTTCATCACTTCTAATACTGTGAAATAGCATCAACTTCATATGTATTGGCAAAAAAAAAGAGTTTTGGGGGATTAAAAGTTGCAGTGCTATGCTACCCAAACTCTTTAACAATAGGAACATATTTTCCATTATATTTACCATCCATTGCTCTCCGGAAAGCTGAAAAATAAACTTGTTTTTTTCCTTATTTTCTTCATCTGACAAATTATGCCTCTTCTGGAGCCAAGGAGTCTTTCCATAAGTGTCCAAGATCTTCTCATCAGTGTCTACAAAGCCATTCTTAAGGTATTTTGATTGAGGAATACCTTTCTTCCGGCACTCTAGTATGAAATTCCATTCCTGCTTTATCCTGAAATAGTGCCAAAAAAGGTTTATGTGAATCAGCTGAAACAATACGGCAATTAAGTCTTAAAGCTTGATCTTTTTTGGCACAAGTACTTAACAAAATATAATTATGCAGCTAATGTATTGGCCATTTTTAAAGGGAAAAAAAAAAAAAAAAAAAAGGTATTCCTGGAGTTATGCTTAGATTTTCTAGACTTAGATGCAGATTTCATTTAGTGACTATAAAACAGTGACACCCAGGGAATGATAGTAAAGTGGAGACCAAGTACACTGTAATAGAGAACAGCATGTATGATGCCCTTTATTTCAATAGAGTAGAAAATTTTCACAGAATAAGTTATATGTATAAACAAAATAAGGACCTGGTGATATATGCAAAATTTTTCATTTAGAAAAATGTTATTTTAGAAAGTAAAAAGTTAGAAATATTCCTTTTCCCCTGACTGTTCT
This sequence comes from Calidris pugnax, assembly GCF_001431845.1. Taxonomy (NCBI): domain Eukaryota; kingdom Metazoa; phylum Chordata; class Aves; order Charadriiformes; family Scolopacidae; genus Calidris; species Calidris pugnax. Next base: position 3,257,247 of record NW_015090766.1, on the reverse strand, counting down.
TGTTCAAGTATAATGATTATTTTTTTTTTCACATTATCTTCCAATATCATCTTAGAAAGTGTAGGTAAGGGTCAAAGTTGACCACATGTCAACTAATTTCACATTCAATTTCAGTCTAACTTTAGGCTCACCTTCAGGGCAAACGTCTACCCTTATAACTTCAGGTACAAATTCAATGTGATATAATTAAGTATTGTTAAAATCCTGTGCTTTAATTTAAGAGAAATGTATTTCGCCTTAGTCAACTAAGGCACAGGTTGGTTGACCACTAGCACTGAAGAGAGCCTTCCTTATAATGAAATAGGACTCTGCAGAGACCCTTGCATCATAAATCTGATCTCCTGATTTGAATGCTAGATTTTTGTGGGTTTATGTGATCTCCACCCTCTGGCAGAAATTTTAAGCTAAAAGACTTGAAGAAAACTGACAAGTGAAGAAGAGCACAAAGTTCAAGATAATATGCCCCCTAAAGAAAGTGAAAAATGGCATGTCCTAGGAAGAGAATCAGGTCCAAGTTTGTAAAATTCAAGTAGTAAGTAACAAAACCTTTACATTATTCCTACCTAAGCATGAAATTGTCTCTAAAATGCTAAGATATTAAAACAACGGCACATGAAACTGAATGTCTGCTTTCAAGTCACATACAAGAATTCAGTCACAAACTTGGGTACAAGAAGTACCTTCCAGGCTTGGTGTTAAAATAAGTAATTTTTGGACACTCATAGTAAGGTATGGGACAGAAACTGCAGGGCAGAGTTTATTTATGAGAATATGATGCCACAAATTAAAAGTCATATTTGACTCCATGCTATCAAAATAAATCATTACACAACAAAACTGCATGCCTAAGTAGGAAAGGTATTACTGAGACAGCTCTAAGCTGCCCAGCACAAATTATAGCACTTACTAAAACCCTAGAGTATGTTAGAAACAAAAGCAGAGAGCACAACACCACCACCAAGACCTCACCTATATGCATACACACAGCACACTGACACGCTGCAGACAACATACAAGTTTGTAAACTATGTATGACTTTATCAGAGCAGCTAGCCTAAGAGACCACAAGAAGCCCTGATTTAGTTTCAAAGAGCAGCACACTATACATGGACCATCAGAGAATTACAGAAAGTTCATTCTGTAATAATTACTGCAATGTTTTCCCATGCAACATTTTTGTAAAGAGAAAATAAGGAAGAATATTTTCTACAAATATATCAGAAGTGAGCTTCATATAACAGTGAGGCTGGTTAAAAGTACAGTTCACTGGGTAAGGCGGTGGCAGACTGCATGACAACAGCACAACATCAGAGTAAGTTCACTCTAATGAAGCCACTGGAAGGATCTCTTTCTCCCCTCATTTCCAAAAATAGAAAGATAAAAAAAAGGATAAAATGGCACTTAGAAATTATAAGGCAGTATAAGCTCTTATAAATTAAATGTGAAAACACAAAAAAAAAGCAAGTGAAGTCACTTATTGTAGGTATATAAATGAATAGAAAAAGGAATTCTAGCGTATCAGAAGCAGAAGATCTCTGAGGGAGACATTGGGAGCAATAACTTATCAAGGTATGAAAATACTAGTGAAGGAACAGTTAAAGAAGTTATTGAGAGCTGCAGAAAAGTTACTGATCCTTGGCTTCATTTCAGTTTTCATTAGAGAGATCAGTAAGTTCTTTACAAGTAGGCATCTGGAGGACTTTCTGAGATTTGAAGTGTCAATAGACGAGGCTTCAAAATAAATATGTGTATATATTTGAAGTAAATGTCATGGTTTCTCTTAGTGTCTAATTGTGAACTGGTTTATACCACAGCAAGCTGTGATGAGTAGATCAGTTAGGAAAAAAAGTACTGGACAGATAGAAAACATGTCCAGCAACATGCTTAGCTCAAGGGGTCCCTAGAGGGGCACTGACACTGCCGGTACAGTCAAGGAAGAGTACACCACCAACCCATAACATCTTAAAATCTTTTCTGAAGCTAATTGATATAATGAAGACAGGAAAATAAGTTAGAGCAGACACAGCTCCTTAGCCCATTTTGTGATTCTTCAACATTCTGCATCTGATACTTCTGGTTACAGAGGGAGAGACACCCAAGTACCTGATCTCTAGCCCTACCAAAGAGTATCCCCTTCAGCTGCATTCTGGAAGTACTCAGATAACAGAATTTTCCATGCCAGCAGACATGAAACACCTCTTTCAGACGCTTTGATACATGAGCCAATTCAATTTTTAGCGTTGATCTTGCTTATTCAATCTGTCATTTAAACCCCAAAGACTACCAGCACAACAGAAGGTAGACAACGCAATAGTAAAAGATCCCTAGGAAAAACTAGAAAATAACACTTTCATATACTATAAGAAAAATAAACAGACCAAAACCACCTACTCATCCTTTTTCCAAAACTCATCTACCAGTAAGCATAGCTAATTAGCTAGAAAAGCTTTGTCTTACTGCGGGTGGGAGGTAAAGTGGGCAGGGGAAAAAAAAAAAAAAGTTAACTGAATCCCCAAGGAAGAGAACAACAAAAGGATCTGAAACATTGAAAGGCAAGAACTGAAAATGACTAAAACCCTGACATTCCTTTTTTTCTAAAATCTTCTAAATAATCCTAGCTTTACTTACCACTGCTGTACTGCTGTTTCTCACATCCTCCTCCAGTCCTCCACATACAGCTTTTCTGTCCCTCTGTGAAGCTTAACTCTGCATTACTGCTCTCTCATTTCCATGGAAATCCTTCATTTTTTACCGAAGTAATAATCATCTCAGCTCCGAGCATAATTCAATACACTGAAAAAGCTTGCCTCCAAGATGCCCTCTTTTGTGTTTATTGCTCTTCATTTAAGCAAAAATATGACTGATCTGTTCCTCGTAGCATAAGTTCTAAGAATGTTAGAAACTTAAAAAACAGAAAGGAGGTCAAAAAGTCTAATTGTCGATAAAAGTAAGGCACTGAGCCGCTATACTACACCTCAGTGCTGGTTCTGTCAGGTAGACTCCAGGAACACAAGGCCAAAGGGCTCACATCTAAAATTTTACTCTCTCACAACAAGGAACATAGAAAATGGCAAGAAGATGAAAGAATAAACTGTCCTCTGACACCTTACTGACAACATGCTCAAAACAAAAATCTCAGGAGGTCACAACACATTGTTAGCCAAATAAAACAAAATGCACATAACAAAAACTGCTGTTAACCAAATCAGTCAGTGAAATATTGACCTCAGAAGAAAGCCAGGCATAAAAATTAAACCTATTTAGGAATTCAACGTGGATATCATGCAGTAATGTGGAAATCCTGTGTAAAATTTCTTCTTTACTCATATATTAAATAATGGCAATATGCTCTTAAAGCTTTTAAAGAATGCCCACTTATGATCACCAGGCTAATTACTGTGCTCAAGCCCATTTTGAACAGATGGAAAGTGAATTAATAATGGAGCTAGAAACATGCGTAATTTTGTACATCTCAGAATGAAAACATGATACATCCCAAGGGTGGAGGATCTAACAATGTATAGCCCCTGTTTGCACCTTTTGTGTGCACATTAACCAAATGAATGAATGTGAGTCTTCCTGGCCTGGAGGTGTGACTTACATCAAGCTGGTATGTATCATTAAGCAAAGATTACAAAGCTGTAATTTACAGGTTACATTTGAGATCAAACCAAAGGGATCTATTCAGCTACATGGTTGTTACTCAGCAATGTCATTGGCAAAAAAATATTGAGATGATGGTACTTCTTAAAGGATCTTTATGAAAATAAAGACCATTTTGAGCCTTCCTTTGGTAACAGTGATCAAATAAAATAGAATTGCCACCACATTTGTTGAATATGGACGCTATTGCATGAATCTTCAAGAAAGACAGGAAAAGCATTGAAACCAAAATGGCAAATAGAAAAAAAATTATCCACATTAATAAAATCAGCCTTTAAATATGCTAATATAGAGAAATTAAATTCCTCATCTTGGCACTTTAAAGGCTGCTGATATTCCTGGAACACATTTTCACATATGACAAATAAATGAGTTAGTTTCAAAATCACAGCCCTCCTGAAGTTTGTGTCTTTTTATAACTATTCAGCAGTTATACATTTTAATCTTCCTCTAGAGCTTGATCAAACAGTGACAGTCAGATTAAAGAAACAACTATCATTTTCAATATTCAAAAAGAGCGTGTTACTCAAGTAAAGCCTAACTTAGGTGGGAGTATGAGCACAAAAAAATATTTTTTCTAGACATAGGACTCAGATGAGGTCTAAGGCTCTAAGTCAACTAAACACTCCAGTATTTCCATTTCAATCATGCAAATAGTCCAACTAATTTTAAAAAAGGCTGATTTCATGCCATTTATGTTTGTCAAAAAAAAAAAAATTATGTTTCATACCTTTACACCTGTAAAACAAAAACATATTTGTCAATAAAGCAGACTGTAAATGGTATAGAGGAAAGGTTAATTCTGGCAAGCTATTTCCCAATACATTTCTGTTTTTCAGTAAGCTTTCATGACAATACACTATAGATGTCAAAAAGGATTAGCAGGAAAAAGGAATATTCAAGTATTTCCCTTTTGGTTAGTACTGAACTTGTCTTCAGGTAATCATTTCCAAACATTACTTCCCTACTGGAGTGTATCTGCTGCAAAGAGATTTAACAACATACAATTTTATTTTTTTTTTTAATTATGAATATTTCCTTTTGAGGATATGGGAGTTCCGTGCTTGGCATTTTAGATTCTCCAGCAAAATCATGAATCAAATTAACCTGATCGAAGGAATTACTGTAGAATAAATTCAGTGATGTGACCAGCTTGGAAGAATTTTTGCATTAGTGAGTATTTCAGAGCCATTCTAATAAATGAGGTATAGCTCGGTTTCTTTGAATGGTTCTTCCTTCTGCAGTTACTAACTGCTCAGTGTCCAATTATCAACCTTTGAGAAAAATCTATGCTTCTTAGGTAAAGGAAGGAAATTTCATTAGATGGCACCATTTTGTCTAAATCAGGATGGAAGAAACAGCCAGGGCACTACATGGTGACATCAGTTTAGTACTCTTGGGTGATGGTGATGTCTAAATCAGAATGACTAGCCACACATTAAATAATCCTATGGAATTCTTATAAGAGCAGTAGAGTTAATCTGGAGCTCAGACCAGACTGATATTCCTGATGGACGAGTAACATTTGCTTCAAATTCAATTGGTTTGATTTAATTTCAATCCCTCTGACGGTGTCTTTCATGGCTTTTAAAGGATTGTGGCTGAACAGCAGCTTTTATCTTTCAATCCATTTAGGTGCATTATATTAGATGCAAGGTCTGTATGCACAAGTATCTAAGAACAAAATCAAACAACGTAAGTGGTTATTAGTGCTGCAGATCTACTCCCAATTTACTGCTTATAATTTGTGTTTGGGGATAAGGAGTCCCAGCTTAAGTCTTAGTCTTGCTTAGAAAAGTTTCTGAATTGGGTAATGAGTGGGCAAATAAAGATAAACATCACAAATAAAATCTTAATTCAGGTACAAGTAGAGTTATAACACTTCAGTTTGGCAGAGAAATAGAGACAAATCCATTTTATTAAACAAACATACAACCTCTAAGGGAAAAATAGTCACTGTCTGCCTGTAAAGTGAAAGTTTTCTTTTGATTTTTAATATTAAAGAAATGCATAGCTCAGAAAAATAATACATGCACATTACATGCACATTTAGCTAGCCAGACCTTGAGAGGAAATTTCTCAAGAAGAGAGACACTGAAAGAGGTGGCTGAACAAGCTGTTATTTTTGCTGCATGTTTCGTTGGTGGACAGGGGATGCTGTGCCGCTTTACAGCAAAGACTTTGATAGCTAATCTGGACAAACAGCTCTGGCATTTCTTCACTTGAATGCTTAATTTGTCAGACTTCAATTTTTACCTTACTTGCATTTCACACAGAATACAAACATGTTGCAATCCTTCAAAAAAAAAAAAAATTAACTATAAATGCTCGCTCTTTTTCCCTTTCCAAAAAAATGATAAGTAGGAAGTAAAAAATAATGAGGAAAATCATCATACCACATCAAATTAGTCTGACAGCTTTCAGGATTTCAGGGTAGAATATAAGATTTTCAGCACTACCACAATCTAAAAGACGAAATATAAAACAGTGCTATAAACACAAACTGCTTTCCACAATACAGACTTTCATAAAGACCTGGATATCCACAGAACAGTGCATTTTTGTAACAGTTTGTGTTTCATATCCTCTGGGATTTTAGAATGGGCTTGTCTGATGGGATTAAGGACATGAAGTAAAATGAAATGACTTCTGCAAAACAGTGTACTGTCTCTTTTTCTTTCATACTCAGTTGCTGGTATATACGTGCTGCCCAGAAGTAGGAGTTCCTTAGACTGCTGTTTTTCCACATTCCCACAAAACCAATGGGGAAACAGAGGACTGAATTAACTACATCCAAAGTGATCTGCTACCAGTGTCTCAGAAAGCTAAATATGAGCCTCTCACAATATTCTCAGTAGAATATTCTCCAGAATCAACTTTCACTGGCCAGTTTCTTAAACATTTGTTCCAGACCTGTAAATTCCCAAAATCTTTGCAAGACTTCACCATTAATGCAAATACAGTTCAGGTTTTGCATTTATTTGAGAGGCTTTCCTATTAGAAAACCTTCAACCAAAAAAGAGAAATATTTTACATGTGACTGCTTACTGACCCTGTATGAATTACCTTGCCTGAAGGCAAGCAAATTTCCCTAGATATTCACTGGGACCTTTTCCTCAAATAATAAATGCTATATTTCACTATATATTATCAGGTCATTTTACATAGCAACACAGATGATAAGGAACTGCACAATCTCAAGGGCATTAATGAATTTTAACCATTTTGAAAAAAAAACTGGATTTTATTTAAAAAAAAAAAAAAACACAAAGCAGCCTCAGCAGGCAAGACTTCAAATTCATCTGTTACATGAGTATATTTGCAGAGAAACTCTATTAATTTCAGCCCTACTTGGGAATTCAGTTGGGCTGCTGGCAAAAGTAAATGTCTAGAATCTTAAATGCTAGAATGCAGTGCTTAATTTGGGAAACTGCCTTCTAAGAATGTATTTTTGTAATTAACATTTTGAGTCACAGTACTTTCCAAAGTGCTTTCTTACTGTGATTTGACAGTAAGTACTGTCACTAATTTCAGGGGATCTACCTGGCAGTGTATTTTAATTTTAGTAGTAATTAGTAATGTAGTAAAATTTTAATATCTAAGTAGAATACCAGAGTTTGATCACACACAGAATTCCCTAAAATACTGAAAATAATTTTTACAGGGAAACATTATTTCTGTTAAACGTTTAATTCTAATTACAATTTTATCTATGCTTTCAAGATAACAACAGAATTTTGTCCTATTTTTGGCTCAACCTTTGGAAGCACTGAAAGGTATCTAAGAAATAACTTGAGATCTGACCTTTTGGATCTAAAGGCCAGTGGTCACTGCACACCTCGTAAAACAAAGAGGATTTTTCTTTAAATTTAATTTGACCATTATTCTGTCAGCTTTATCCATTCTATGAGGCCTGCATCATAAGAATGGACATGAACTTTGCCATTCATTTCAGTAGGTGAAATACTGGTCACTCGTGTTCAGGAAACAAAGCTCCTTTTTTTCCAGGAGCTCTCAAAAAAATAGGACTAGCTGGAAATCAATTTCATTGCATGAAGGCATGCAACAAGACAAAGTACCGTATGCAAATTGCAAGCCAAAGAAAGAAAACAAAAATCCTTTGTGATTGCTGAAAGCGCACTTGGAACCTTCTACTCCTCTGCATCAGATCCCAAATTCTCCAGCTCCAGTTGGTGCAGAAAGATAAAAGAATGACTTTGGATCTCATTAGTTGAAAAGAGCAGAACAGGCAGTCAGGCTCCACTCTTTCAGCTGGATGGGTGGTTACAGACAAATAACCACAGGCAGAAACAACAGGGAGAATGTATTGTTTTTATGGAAAATACAAGTCACAGTAAGAAATAAGGCTTAACATATGCAACTGATAAAAACTGATAAAAAACATGTGAGCTGAAATTAGCTGCTTCAGAGCACATCATGTTACCCTCTTTCCCACTTCCATACAGTAGTTTCCCCTGCCTGGTGCTTCTGGTTTGTTTTTGTACTAGTGAACTCAGAAGTTTTCTACTGCACCACAGAAAACCAAAACCCAAACAAAACATGGCAGGGGGATGTTGACATTCAGGTCCACATTGGGACTGACCTTTCATCAGTTCTGAAGATGACTGCATGTACCATTAGAAGGCATGGTTTAGTGATGGGTTTTTTTCAAAGTTAGATTGACGGTTGGACTAGATCTCAAAGGTCCCTTCCAACCTAGACAATTCTATGATTCTATAACATTTTTTTTATGAAGAAGGCTGATGTGGTAACCCCAAGAGCCACTAGCTGACGTAGACAGCAGTAGTCATCTGTTTTATCTGCATTAAAATTGTACAAAGCCACTTCTTAATGCAGTATCTGGGACAGAATAAAGTTCGATTGAGTTTCATACCAACACCTTTCACTTCTCTTTCCCACCATAAAGGTAACCCTCACAACAGCAAATTTTTTCCATCCCTCAGCTCCTACAAAAAAAAGAAAAGCTTATCCTTGCCGGAAAATTTAATCCAAAGGACAAGGTTTGTTTTTTCCTTTTTTTGTTTGTTTGGGTTTTTTTTTGTTAGGATTATGGTTTTTAATGTTGGTTTTGGGTAGAGATGGGAGAAACAAAACTGTGATTGTGGGTGTTTTGAAGAGAAAGGTCTTGCAGTAAGGGCAGTCAGACTTTGTATAACCATGATCTCCTCTTAGGTCAGCTGCTCAGTGTAGCTGTACTCGCAGTGAGAATCTGTGAGTGGGTGTCTCCTGAGAAGGCCAAGGCACCACATGAAAGTTTAACAAAATTATAGTCTTAAACAAGGGCGCTGTTTAACCCTATTTTATTGTAAAGCAGAAAGTTATTTTTATTGCTTTGTTCTCTTCTCAGAGGGAAAGATGACAAGTCATATGCTTCCAACATTGCCAGCACAGTATAATATTTCACTGTTTCTAATGGGAATTAACATAAAGAAACCAAAATATTAGTTAAAGAAACCATAAATTAGATATAATAAAAACACTAACATGATTAGTGGATGTAAGTGTTATAATCAAGGCTCTCTTTAGTATTTGAACAAGAAAAAATCCTATAATTCTTTCATTCTATCCTCTCTCTATGTACGTGTACATTTGTTTAATTCATTTTGTTTCTCCTGCCAACTCAACAAAAAAACTTGAAGTATTTCTTAGTACTGCATTTTATGAGCATGTTTTCATGACTTTCACAATAAAGAACCATACTTTTATACAGCATATAAGGAATAGAATGTTACAAAATATGTTATTTTTCTCTTCACATTAAATCTAGGCAGTAAACAACAAAATACACTACTAGTAAACCACCATCTACATAGGAAAGAGCAGGGACTAATGAAATACAAGCACAGTTTTTGCTGCATTTCTCTTACAATCATCTGAGGAACAGAGGTGAGAAATCATTGAAATCAACCCCCCCCAAAAAAAAAATTGGAATCATCTGACAATGCTTAGTATATGGTAATGTTAGTGGGTAATAATAATGGATTCAGATAAAATGAACAGCAAAAAAAATTGGCTTACTTCTCCAATGAGCTTTTTTCCAGTCTTTCTTTCTCTTTCCTCTGACGTTCTTTGTTCTTCTTAACTCGAGTTTCCCACAGTCCTCTTATGAGAGAAAAGTCAAATATTATCACCTGATGCCCCATACTGTCAACATTAAGCTTCTCCTGCAAGAACAAGCCACCATGAACACTTCAGGAAAGAAATAATTAGAAAAATGAGGAACTAAATGATCGTGTTTCATTAAAACTATGGGGGGAAAAAAAGCTGAAGTCATAAGAAATATTACACATCTTACCTAATTTGTCTAGGGTTTTGTGCTGGCAGTAGTCAATGTAGCATACAATCGACTTATACATAAAATCTATGGCAACAGCTAAATGTTCAATTTTTTTTTATTCCTTGCAAGCTTCCCTTTCCGAGATAGACACAGTTTCAAAGAAATACTATTTTGATTAAATAACAATGATGAAATGAAATTTAAAATGTTTGTATTTTTACAATTTCTCTAATATTAAAACAAGAGCTCATAAAGAATTTTTTCATTGTAAAGTATGCAAAAGCCCTTCATTTTGGGTTGTCGTGTATTGATCTTTATGCACTCAAGCTATCCTGTTACAGTGGAATATGGCAATTTCCAGTGTTTGCATAAGTAGGTGCTATACAATGAAAACTGACCTAAGGCAAGATGAGGTGAAGGGTCTGTGAACACATGGTCCCATTTCTTAGTATATGTAGAATTACCTTGCAACAATTGAAGGGTTAGTACCAACTTATTAGGTCCTGTGCAGTTAAGAACTGAGCTGAACTGGACCCTACCTTACCAAGCTTTTCATATTCAGTTAAAACCACAGAAACTTGTTGCAGGAACCTTGCCCCTACTGAAGTCTGTGACAAAGCTCACATTCCTTTTAGCAGGCATTGTGCTTGAGCGCGACCCAATATGAACACTATCTTCTTTTCTCTTGAGGCAAAGACCACACTGAGTTATCTTTAACAACCACTAGAGAGAAAGACCTCAGATTCACATCTTGTGAAACACAGCATGACTGCTACCATGGTTTTCCTTACTAAACTGTAGCAATGATTCAGTATCAACAAAGGAAACAAATACCTTAGTAAACCACAAGTAAACAAAAACCTTAGTAACACAAGTACAGATACAAGTATTGATAGCATAGCTAAAACTGTACTGTCTTGCTGGAGTCACTTATGAGGGTACAATCATCACAATACACTATTTTCCATGAAGTGCAGCTAGATTGTCTACAGAGGACTTCTGTCATCTTTACTTCTGTGTAAAATGGTTTGCTTAACCACTGCAAACAAGTTTGAAGACTTTCAAAAATAACTGCTTCTACCAAGGTAAAAGTAGAGAAAAGGAAAATCAGCTATTTAAAATTTGCTTGATGTTTCATTAGATACCACATTAATTATATCATTCATAAGCTTAAAAAGAACATAAAGAAAGGAAAGAAGAAAAGCCTACCGAATGGTCTTCTGGTCATTTAAAAAAAGATCTGCCCTTTCCTTTACTGGGTGTTTTCAAGCTTGTATTTATTACTTTTTCCTCAGACCTTACTGTAATCATTTTTTCCAAGCTCTACATCCTTCAACTGGGGCTATTTATTATCTGTCCTGTTTTAATACTGAGGAGGAAGGGGAAATCGTCCTCCTCTCTGCACTTTTCCACTGGTAACTTTGCTTTTCTCTTTCACCCCCTTTCACTTTTACATCTCTCTGCAATAAGGAATAATTTATTCTGAACCCGCAAAACACCCTCATGTCCCCTGGAAAATGCACAACATGGACTAAAAAGGATTATGCATAGGTACAACAAAGGGAAAGATTCCTACCTGTCCACCTTTGCAACCAGAGACCAATATTTTTCCATGACGTAGTCTTCTGTATCTGTATCTGTATCTATATAAACTGCTATCTTTGCTGTTCATAAAGTTACTCCCATTGCTGGTTCATCTTTATGAGCACTAACAATCAGGCAAAAATAGTTCCCAACCTATCTGGAACCAATTGCTGACCGCAGCCAAGTCAAAACCCCATTATTAGCAGTGCAATGAGAATTATGACCTTATTCTCAGTTGAAAGGTTTATCTATAATCAGCTGTACCCTTCTAAAATATATTCACTAATAATTTACAGGAAACTCTTTACTGCATAAACTAAAACTTTCTCCTCTGTTGCCCAAGACAAGAAACCAAGTTACAAGGACTTCCCCCTCACAGTAGCTGCAGACAAGCAGTCACTCTGCAGGACCTAACTCATTTTAACAGACCAATTCATAGCAGTGTTTTGATAGAAGGGCTATTGCAGGAGCTGAATTGCTCAGAGACAGTGAAATGGCAGCTGGACATCTGACCTGTGCTGGAACTAGATGGCCTTAATCAACACAAAGTCTGAATAAAATGTGAAAGTACTCTATTTCCTTGACTTGTTCCCCACCTTCCTGTCTCACAAGTTAAGTCATCTGTTCTTTATTGAGACACTGATTTACTAAACACTCAGGTTGGAAAAGGTCGTACAGCTTTTATCCACATGTTAGATTAGGTTGTAATGCATCAGCATTTTTCTTCAGTGGTAAACCCAAAGCAGAGCAGGAATGTGGGTGGGAAGTGAGAGGTGTCCATCATAACTCCTCAGGACTAATCTTTTCAAAAGGAGTAAAGCCACAAATCCTGATCAGAACATAGCATGGCTAAGGCTTTAGAAATGCTCATCAGGACAAGAGTGAAACTTTGTTGCTATCTACAACTTTGACAAGGTCTCCCAACAACTTTCAAAGAGCTGTTGCTTCACTCCATGCCCTAGTCAAAAAAATGGGCCTGAAGTATCAAGCATGATGGCAGAATGTATATTTCCCAAAATTCAGACACCATGATTTTTCTGATGATACGTCACCCAGGAAAGAGAACCTGGCAAGACGGTAGAAACTAGACTAATCTGATCCTAAGAGTAGGTTCTTCACGGTGCTTACTCATGCATGGCAAGAATTTGCAACAGAAGAAGCAACTGCCAATAATAATTTCCATTTCTAGAAATACACAGCTCTGTACCTGTTCAAGTTCACGTGCAACAGTTGCTGTCTTCCAATCATTGAGGTGCTGGAGCGGGTTCAGAGAAGGGCAACAAAGCTGGTGAGGGGTCTGGAGAAGAAGTCTTTTGAGGAGAGGCTGAGGGAGCTGGGGTTGTTCAGTCTGAAGAAGAGGAGGCTGAGGGGAGACCTTATCACGCTCTATAACTACCTGAAGGGGGGGTGTAGAGAGGTGGGGGTTGGTCTCGTCTCCCAAGTCACAGGAGATAGGACAAGGGGAAATGACCTCAAGTTGCGCCAGGGGAGATTTAGTTTAGATATTAGGAAAGGGTCACTGAAAGGGATATCACCGAAAGGATTATCAAGAATTGGAATAGGCTGCCCAGGGAAGTGGTTGAGGCACAATCCCTGGAGGTGTTCAAAAGACGGGTAGACACGGTCCTCAGGAATATGGTTTAGTAATTTTTATTTCCTATTTCTTATTTATTTTTTTGTCAGAGTTAGGTTGATAGTTGGACTAGATGATCTTTAAGGTCCCTTCCAACCGAGACAATTCTATGATTCTATGATCATCAGGTTAGACCAGCACACGAAAACCCACAGCTATCATCTGTTAGTTACAGGGGGGAAGTTACATTTGGGTAGAGAAATGCCTCATTACAGACTTCTTTCTAACTCTTCCCTTCAACTGGTATTCCACACCTGTGTTCCCTTCCACACTTAGGCTTTTAACAGATAATCACCAGTAGCATTTTACCCATTGTCAAAAATCAAAGAACCAGTGAGGTTGGAAAGGCCCTCTGGAGGTCACCTAGTCCAACTGCCTTGCTCAAAGTAGTCACATGGTTGTTCATCCAAATCTACACATACTGCAATCTCCTTCCTTTTCCAATTTCCCCATCCTTTTGCAATTCAGCATTACTCCTTCACACCCCATACTTACACGTGGTCATTAAGGACAAGCTTTGGTGATACTTGTGAGGATTACCCAACCCACTAGTATGGCAGTAAGTGAAAATTACCATAGTCAAAATAACATAGTCAAGTTATTTCTCACCCAAGAAACAGGCAACCTTGCTTTCATTAAGGGCAAGTCCTGACCACAAAAGCAACCATCACCTACATCTGCAAGGCCCTACTTCATAACTACACTGAGTTTGCAATGTAATGCTACTTTCCTTGTGTGACATCTACATGTAAATTATGCTGTAGATCATCAGCACACCTTTCTGAGATGATGCATGATTATAACATTCATTCAGTGTTACGAGTTATTAGTGAGATAGATCACAAAAGCAAGGTTCTTAAGTAGTGTGTAATAATGAAAGAACAGTGCTTTCCAGGGGAAAAGGGATTCAGGAGCATAAAAACAAGGCAAAAAATGTCATTTTCAAGAGAATAATGTGGAGAAAATAGGTCTCTGTGTGTGCCTATGGAAGCTTTATAGTCTTCTCCCTCGCCATTTATATCTCCCAAGAAAAAATCTATAAGGCCTTAATCAATATCCTTGAAAGACAACATACTGGGAAGTCAGTCTGATTTCTTATCTTTCTCATAATAGTTAGCTCAGAAACAAAGCTAGTCATTCAAGATACATTTCTATTTTTAATGATTGCAAGATTTTCCCTACATAAGAGATGCACATTTTAAAAAGAAGGCAACACTGTTCCTTTACAATCTTGCAAAAGTTATGTTTATTTAACTTTATATATAAATGGGCTTATTAAAATCAAATAGAATCCTTATGTGTATAAGAATATTGACACTATTAAGCATTTGGAGGATTAGGTAGCAAAAAAGCAAAATCTTAGTGATGATACTCATCATACATTTTCATTTAAGTGTTACAACATCAATGTCAAATGTTATTGCTAGTGAAAGCATCTGCTTGCCTATCTGCATGGATTGTTTTTATATTATCACTTATTTTATTTTGATTCATAAATTCTCCTAAAGGTATGCAGACAGTTCTCTATCATCTACTTCAAACTTTATGCTTTAAGTAGTAAGAGTACCCAGGAGCTCAAGACCAGGATCTATTCAGTAACGTATTGAAAAATTACAGGATTAAAAAGAAGATATGTAATGTCTATAATCTGTATTGTTTTCTATTTATTCTTATTCATGTTGTTGCTACAAAGATACACATACTTCTGACTATGTCTACCCCTCCTCTCCTCTTCCCTCCCCTCCCCTCCCTTTCCCTCTTTTCTTTCCCCTCTTTATTTTTTCCTTTTTTTTTTCTCCTGGGCTGAATAAAAAGGAGAGAAATGATGACTTCAAATACATCTGGACATGCAACCAAACTGGGATATGGAGGAACTCTGGGGCAATTGGGTTTTAAAATGGGACTGCCCTTTGGAAGCTCCTGGTGTTTAATGCTGAAGGAGGTTCATCTCAGTTACCTGTGCTTCCCTCATAAGATGCCATAATCTGCCTGATCTTTGAGAACCAAACTGTTTTAAGTATAAATAAGGAAAAGTAACACTGAATTCCAGACAAAAGGCCTTCAGCAGAGAAATGCTCTTCGCATCAGCAGCTTCATTGAATGAACAGTTTCCAGCCTCTTTTTACTCATATCAGCATCTGAGATATATCAATGTATAGATGCACTGAGGAGCATACTACAAAAAGTTAAGGACAATGTGGGAAAGTACCAGAAGATTAGCAAGGAGAACTGTAAATACGCTCAAGTGACTCGCTTGTGAGGTGCTGGAAAACACATCTATCACACTAATTGTTGCTTAGGTTTGTGTGCTCAACAAGTAGAACATCTGCACTCAGATAACATAGGCCTGGGATGGACACGGGGCCATCTTATTGAACACGCCTGAGATTCCTGCCCTGCTGTAGAAGAGATCAAAGCACAGCAGAAAACTCTGCCTGCCAGAATCCTTGAAATACAGGCCCAAGCAGCAAGTGGGAGCTCTCTTGCTCCCTCACTCCCTTGCTAACAAGGACTCTTGCTAATAAGGACTCTCGCTCCACGGTGCCTGCATCCCCTGCTTGCCTACCTCTGCCCGGGTGCTGCTGCAAGGTTCCCCAATCCATGAGATATCGAGGTTTAATTTGTTCTTTGCCCTTAATCCATGGTTTTGTGGTTGTTCCTGTGTCCTGCCTGCATTGGCTCACACAGACAAGGCAAGATTTTCTTTGCAAAAAAGGTAGTGGAGCACAGGGGAAAATTTTCTTAGATATGATGACTCTTGTGGCCTTCCATGATTAACTGTACTAACCCTTCTACATCTCCTCCCTGTTTACCAACATTATCTCTGTCTTGTCTGGAGTGGGTTGAATACAGCCAGTCATAAACCAAAATCATATTGGAGTTATTATACTACAGTCTAACCTCCTCTGAACACAGCTGGCTTCAGTGTCAATACTGGTCAACTTGCCTGTGCACCGTACATTCTGTAGAACAAGACTTGTGTCTTCTCTTGAGGCTGGAAGATGTCCAACATAGTTTTGATACCACAGATACAGCCAATATTAGTCTCTGTTACAGCTCTCCTGAGATGCCTTCAATAGCAGCTCTGTGTACACTTCCTTTGCTGCTTTACACGAGTTAGCAATTTATTAATGTTTTGGTTTCTTCAATTTGTTTCTGCTTTGTTCGCTTGGGTCCTTTTTCTTTCAGATAATCACTGTGGGAGATCTGCAACAATCTTATGAATATTACTGGCAGGATTACATAGGGGAAAATGTGCATGAACATGTTTCCTACCAATCCTGCAAATAATTTCGTAGGAAATAAGCTTGCTCACACTTCAATTCAGAATTATCAAGTCATTTACCTCACAGGTCTTTAAATAATTCAAAGGAAACAGGAAAACTGACATTTGGATAGCAACAGAACACATTTTTTTGTGCTATCAAGGAAAGATTAAATTACAGAAACCTGCTGTGACTGAAAGAGCAATGTAAATGGTGACAATATTCATAATATACAGCTATATTGCGCTAACTGTGCACAGCTTTTAAGTGAGGTGGTACTTCCCTATGCCACTTGGGTAGTGGGAGAGGACTGCAAAGCAGGAAGCTGCTCTTTCCTACCTAGTCTTGCCAGTCTCTTATTGCTTTACACCAGCAGGGAATTATTCTCCCTGCTAGTTTGGCTGGTTTATCTGCCACTAAGCTTGTTGAATGTGTAGATTTGACAGTCAGAGATTTGAGTCAGGCATCCAAATTAGATTGTGCTTCAAATCATATATGCATGCATGTGATGGCTGGGTCCTGGAGAGCACATGGGCAGGATGATGCTATGGATCACAATGGGTGGCCTGGGTCTGCAGAGATTCAGCAAATGCAGCTGCACTGCAGAATAAATAGAAGAGGATAAGGACAAGTTGCTGCAGGGTGGGACAAAGCAGTCCTGACACCTGGACGTGAGCCCAGATGTTTTGGGAGTTTGAAATGTTTCCTCCTGCTCTCTCAAGAGCACAGTCACAGCCAGCCATCACCTAGATAAATAAATACAGACAGACAGTGACACTTTCAAGCTATTAATTAGTCCAGCTTTCAGTGAAGTTAATTTCACAAATTAGTGTATTTGCTTATCATGGAGTTTAATCCTGAATGCTCTGATGAATCATGTTCTTTTTGAGTTTTCTGCTTTAGCTATTTCATAAAAGAGGCATTTAAGAACAGAATCTGACATTAGCCTCTTCCACACACAAATTAATCTCTGTATTGTTGACATAACACAGCTAAGAGAGCAAACTTAACCTGTTCCTTATACTTCAGGTAGAAATAACTACAAACATCAGAAAATTAAAAAGATATGTGAATATAGATTTGCAAAGGCTGAGCTTTGTTACCACACATTTTTATGTATGCATTTCTTTGTCCAGTGCTGCAGCATAATGTTTTACTGACAGTTTACATTAATCACTTCCTATTCTAGATGTAAATTAACCAATCTCATAAACAAGATTCCTCTTTATCACTACAGTCTTCACATCTTGATTTTTAGACATTTTTTCACAGAGTTATTCATTAATTAGGTCTTTAATTATGGATTAATTAGCAGCTGAATTACAATATTCCTTATAGTTCCTCAACTCTTGTTGCACTAATGTGTTTGCCATCAAGCATGATAGATGTTACATTTGCAAGGTGATTTATTAGAGATGTATTCCCCTAGCACTTCAGTGAGATGACTAATTATTGAAAAGGATTCTTCCACTGACAATGAAGCTAATGAAACACCAGACATAAATCCATTCTTTCTTTTTTTCACTCGCTGTTGCTGAAGAGAGGTTGAATTCTCATAAGATCGAGAGAGGGATGATGTGTTTTAAACAGGCATCTATTTTAAGGTTGTTTCTTGTCAAAGGAAAAACAATAAGCTCAAAAGTGTATTACAAATTTTTAAAAATGGTTGAATCTACAAATGTAGCTGTAGTCAGCAGATGAAAACTATTGTCTTAGATATTAGATATCAGAGTCCTGGGAAAGGTAGAGCATGTGCTAAGAATTAATTAGAGAGACCTCACTTAATTACTCATACAAAGACCCATGGCAAATCAAATTGCACTCACTGCCACTGAACAAAACATGTGGGCTTTCATGTACTATTAGATGCTCTTAATTAAGCATAAAATTACAGTCTCAGGTTTCTCAGACCTGTTTTTTGCCACATGTTGGGGTTTTTTTTGCACAACATTTAATTGACTTATTGTCATTTGTCTTAAGGTTAATGGATCTGGACTGTCCCTGGGAAGTGAGGCTACTACTGTTACCTTTTATGTACAGTGTCCAGCATCTGAAGTTATCTATGGGGATGACAATATCATAAATGTTATTTTAGGCTCCCTTTTCTAATTAAGACAAACCAAACACCTTAAAAATTTTATTTCCTTTTGCTCCCAGGGGCCCATTTTCCATGTATTGATCAAAGAATACAATTCTATCACCTGTGTCTTCCTCTGCTGCAGGAAAGCAAAAACCTATCTCTGACCTATGACATCAAGGCTCTTAGTCCTATTTCCCATGTTAGATAGAAGATCATTTTACTCATATCATGAGTAAAACGCTCATAGCCATTTCCTAAGCAGTCAAATTCTGTGATTTAAGAAGATATGGCAGACTATTTAGATAAGCAAGAGAAGATGTTGTTTTAAGCTGCTCCAACAACCAAGTTATTTTTGATCAAATGATCCAAACCCCACCACACAGCTATGAGGTGGCAGCTGTATTTTATCAGATCTCTTCCCTCACCATAGCTGTGTCTTAGCCTTTCCCACAAAACCTTCCATGCCTGTGGATAGGAAACAGAGGTGGTGTGGACAGCTGAGTGTCCTGCTTGGAATAATTCTCCACCTTCACCTTCTGTCTGAGAAGAGCAAAGTAGATGAAACTCTTTGGTAGGATCTACCTCACAGGCTAATGGGCGCTATCATCCATCACTGATCCTTGAAATGGTGCTCAGTTAACTACTATTGAGTGGAAGAACTTATTGAGAGGTCAGTAACTTTTAGCCTACAGAAAGTAATATGTCAGCAATAGCACATAAATACTTATGGTAGCAACAACAATAACAATAATGACAATATTTGACTTTAAATGATAGGCTTTGTCCACAAAAGATTTAGCAGGCTAGATTTCCTATACCAGTTAGATTAGTTGTAAGTGGCCTTCAGAAACTGAAGTTCTATAATTCTTTTTAAATTCCATTCTAAATTTTGACAGACAACAAAGATAAATGAACAACCTCTCCAACTATTTTTTATTGAAAATAATTCTCACAGCAGGGTATGTCCGTGAGATGTAATAGCAAGAGTTTATTACAGCTGAGTCACGGAGTGAGTCTTGAAAGCTTTCCTGAATTATGAAGTGTGGATTTGTCACTGGTGTAAATCTACTTAGCGGAACTATATATGGGGTAAATCTGACTATCTATAAACATATCAGCAAACACACCACTTTGGACTAACACTCCATGTTTCAGCTATTTTTCCCATATAAGTTAGCATTTTAAAATCCACAACATGGTAGCAGCAGTGAAGACCTCATAAACTTCTCACTTTCCCTGCCATTTCCCACCTTGACCCCACACATCTGAACAAATACAATAATCAGCAAAACTGTCACTTACCTACTATGAAAGAACACAAGTGTCCAGAGCTCCCGAGTGTGCTCTGCTGTTATTCAATTTGAGACGCTGAGGTTGTTTATAGCAGCAGCATAGCACATGGCCAGCCAGACCTGTTTGAACCCCACAGCGTGACTAGCTTTCCAGATGTACTAATATGCTATATTTGTAAAGTGACAACATGATCTCTGGTCTTACAGCAGAGACATAAGCAGGATAAAGTATCTACACTGCATGATACAACACAGGACTAGAAACAACAGGCAGCATCTCATTTGCACCAAAATGTGACAGAGCTAATGTTACTCATGTTTATGTATTTTCCTTGGAAAGGGCAAAGAGAATTAAAAAAAATGAATATAGCTTGTATTCTTCTGGTATAGACTATCTCTTCTTCCACACATCCATGCAAATGCAAGAGAGAAATAGACACACATGCACACAGACACTCATAATGCAGTTGCCATGAGTGATTGATTTGCAGCAAATTCTGCTTTTAGTTGCTGATGGTGGCTCATTTTTTTAATGCTCACTGCTTGGCATTGGTGGCAGTAATCTTGCTTACTGTTAGTGTTGCCTCGTGGCCTGGCAGGATGGAGCTGTGAGGACCTGGAGACCATCCCCACTGTGACATTGGCATCGCTGGGGCAGGGGCTGATGGCCCTGGGGGGCTGACACAGGATCCTGGGCTGTGGGAAGATGGGGAACACCCCGGTGTCGGGGCTGAGGGGTGAGGAAGAGGAGATGCAGACAGGGACAGGGAAGTCTGTCAGGGCCCTGACAATTCAACATAAATGGTTGGAATTTTTTTATTGTCCTTTTGATGAAATAATCCCATTCATTCTTAATTAGAAAATCTTTCTTAGTCAAAAAATAACCAATTCACACCTACTGAAAGAAAGAAAGAAAGCATATTTAGCATAAGTGTTTGGGTCTGATGTTTTAAAAAAATAAAGTTTTTCATCAGATTCATTTACAAAAACTGCTTTTGATTTAATTTCCACTTAAATTCAGCTTTTCAACTGAAATACTACTTAATTTTTTGATAAAAAAAAGAACTGACATTTTTCAGCCATCTCTGCTTATTATTCTTCACTGCCAGTAATAATAAGCATTAATTACAGCAGCCGGGCTTGGCTGAAACTTCAGATGCTAGTTTTACACTGCTGTGTTTTCAGTGCCCCTGCTGAAATCACATCACGTTGGTACCAACTGAAGGGGAAATCAGGGAAAACCATGAGCTGTGGGTTTAAACATTCAATTTTGTCTTCAAGCCTGAAAGAGATTTTTCAATGCAGCATCCTTTGAGGTATGGTGACATGCCTGATGGATCTGCATCACAAGTCTCTACTGCTCGGTCATCTAATTCATCACAAACATCGATGATAAAAAGTGTATTGATCACCACTACCAGGTCTGAGTTGCTTAAGATATTTTTTTGTCTTCTGACACATTGGCCCACCAACGTGTTTATTTTTACCAAATAACCATTTGGGTTTCCTGTAGCAGTGATGCATATTAGACTTCAGCTGCAAGAGCTGATGAAGCAATCAGTGAGGGCGACAATACTTTGGAGCAGAGAAAATGCATCCCTTTAACCTGTGATCAAAAGCACCCTCCATATTTCTGATTTCTTGGACCCTGCCTAGGAAAATATGTTCCTATATTTTTGTTCAAAACACAATAACATGAAATAATTCTTAATCAGCTGAAGTGTCTATACACAAATGCACGCAGCATGGGGAATAAGCAAGAGGAATTAGAGATGTGTGCACACCTCCAAGGCTTTGACCTTATTGGTATCACTGAGACATGGTGGAATGGCTCTTATGACTGGAGTGTAGGAATGAAGGGTTACAGGCTCTTCAGGAAGGACAGGATGGGCAGAAGGGGAGGGGGTGTTGCCCTCTATGTCAAGGACCACCTGGAATGTATGGAGCTCCAACTAGGGACGGATGAAGACAAAACAGAGACTTTATGGGTGAGGATTAAAGGGAGCACAGGGGCAGGTGAAGTTACAGTAGGAGTCTGCTACAGGCCACCAGATCAAAGTGACAGTGAGGATGCGGCCCTCTATAAACAGATAGGGGCAGCATCGCGCTCACACACTCTGGTACTCATGGGGGACTTCAACCACCCCGACATCTGTTGGAAAGACAACACAGCGGAGCACAGGAAATCCAGGAAGCTCTTGGAATGCGTTGACGACAACTTTCTTTTTCAAATAATTGAAGAACCAACAAGGAAAGGTGCAATGCTGGATCTAGTCTTTACCAACAAGGAGGGGCTGGTTGGGAATGTCAAATTCAAGGGTAGCCTCGGCTGCAGTGATCACGAGATGACAGAATTCAAGATTCATAACGCAGTAAGGAGGATGTGCAGCAAGGTGGCTACCTTCGACTTCAAAAGAACGAACTTTGATCTCCTGAGAGATCTGATTGGCAAGGTAGCATGGGAAAAAGAACTAGAGGGGAGAGGGGCCCAGGAGAGCTGGGTGGTATTTAGGGATTGCCTCCTCCAAGCTCAGGAGAGGTGCATCCCAAAAAAGAAGAAGTCGGGCAGAGTGGCTGGGGAAAGGTGCAATGCTGGATCTAGTCTTTACCAACAAGGAGGGGCTGGTTGGGAATGTCAAATTCAAGGGTAGCCTCGGCTGCAGTGATCACGAGATGACAGAATTCAAGATTCATAACGCAGTAAGGAGGATGTGCAGCAAGGTGGCTACCTTCGACTTCAAAAGAGCGGACTTTGATCTCCTGAGAGATCTGATTGGCAAGGTAGCATGGGAAAAAGAACTAGAGGGGAGAGGGGCCCAGGAGAGCTGGGTGGTATTTAGGGATTGCCTCCTCCAAGCTCAGGAGAGGTGCATCCCAAAAAAGAAGAAGTCGGGCAGAGTAGCTGGCAGGCCTGCATGGATGAGCAGGGAACTGCTGGGCAAGCTTAGGACCAAGAGGGAGGCCTATAGAGGGTGGAAGCAGGGAAAGATGGACTGGGTAGACTACAGAGAAACTGTGAGAGTCACCAGAAACCAGATCAGGCAAGCGAAAGCCCAGGCAGAACTAAATCTAGCCAGGGATGTGAAAAATAACAAGAAGAACTTCTATAGGTATATCAGGGATAAGGGTAAGACGAGGGAAGCTGTGGGTCCCCTCTGGAGGGAAGCAGGAGACCTGGTCACCCAGGATGCAGACAAGGCTGAGCTACTGAATGAGTTTTTTGCCTCAGTCTTCACTAGCAGGAGCCCTGGCCACACTGAACAAGTCACGGAGAGCAAGTACAGGGGCTCGGAGAATGAAGAACCACCCACAGTACAAGAAGATGAGGTTCGTGACCTCTTAAGGAACCTGAAGGTGCATAAGTCCATGGGACCTGATGAAATCCATCCACGGGTCCTGAAAGAGCTGGCAGATGAAGTTGCTAAGCCCCTCTCCATCATATTTGAGAAATCGTGGCAGTCTGGTGAAGTTCCCACTGATTGGAAAAAAGGGAACATAACTCCAATATTCAAAAAAGGAAACAAAGAAGACCCGGGGAACTACAGGCCGGTCAGTCTCACCTCTGTGCCTGGCAAGATCATGGAGCAGATCCTCCTGAAATCTCTGCTAAGGCACATGGAAAATAAGGAGGTGACTGGAGACAGCCAACATGGCTTCACCAAGGGCAAATCGTGCCTGACAAATTTGGTGGCCTTTTACAATACTGCCACAGACTTGGTAGACAAGGGCAGAGCAACTGATGTCATCTACCTGGACTTATGCAAAGCATTTGACACTGTCCCACACGACATCCTGGTCTCAAAATTGGAAACCCACGGATTCGATGTATGGACCACTCGGTGGATAAGGAGCTGGCTGGACGGCCACACCCAAAAGGTGGTAGTCAACGGCTCAATGTCCAGGTGGAGGCCACTTACGAGTGGTGTTCTGCAGGGGTCGGTATTGGGACCAGTACTATTTACCATCTTTGTTGGAGACATGGACAGTGGGACTGAGTGTACCCTCAGCAAGTTTGCTGATGACACCAAGCTTGGTGGCGCAGTTGACACGCTGGAGGGAAGGGATGCCATCCAGAGGGACCTGGATAGGCTGGAGAGGTGGGCCCATGCAAATTGCATGAGGTTCAACCAAGCCAAGTGCAGGGTCCTGCACCTGGGACGTGGCAACCCCAGGCACAAATACAGGTTGGGTGGAGATTGGCTGGAGAGCAGCCCTGAGGAGAAGGACTTGGGAGTGCTTATGGATGAGAAGCTCAACATGAGCCAGCAGTGCGAGCTGGCAGCCCAGAGAGCCAACCGTGTCCTGGGCTGCATCAGGAGAAGTGTGGCCAGCAGGTCTTGGGAGGTGATTCTGCCCCTCTACTCTGCACTCGTGAGACCCCACCTGGACACCTGGAATACTGTGTCCAGCTTTGGAGTCCTCAACACAGAAAGGACATGGACCAGCTGGAACAGGTGCAGCGGAGGGCCACGAAGATGATCAGAGGGATGGAGCACCTCTCCTATGAAGACAGGCTGAGGGAGCTGGGATTGTTCAGCCTGGAGAAGAGAAGGCTCTGGGGAGACCTTATAGCGGCCTTTCAATATCTGAAGGGAGCCTATAGAAGAGCTGGGGAGGGACTCTTTGCCAGGAAGGGTAATGATAGGACAAGGTGAAACAGTTTTAAATTGGAAGAAAAAAGATTCAGATTAGATATCAGGAAGAAATTTTTTACTATGAGGGTGGTGAGACACTGGAACAGGTTGCCCAGGGAAGCATCCCTGGAAGTGTTCAAGACCAGGCTGGAAGTGGCCTTGAGCAACCTGCTCTAGTGGGAGGTGTCCCTGCCCATGGCAGGGGGGTTGGAACTCGATGATCTTTGAGGTCCCTTCCAACCCTAACCATTCTATGATTCTATGATTCTATATTAAGAAACACAAGATCTTCTATCTCATTTTTTCAGGATCCGTCAGTTGCTTTACAGATGTTGATTTTTAGGCTAAGGAAGATAAAATGCCTTGTGGTCTTTAAATGTTGTAATTCTGAGATGTGTCTCCCCAACAGTCAGCTGACTTTGCAGTTCCTTCCCTGGCTCTAGGTAAGGTGGGCCTAGATCAGCCAGTCTTCAAATTACAGTCATAGCCTGTCCATGAGAAAGAGAGACTTGGGATTTGTGCTGTGAAGGGAATGAGAAAAAAAGATCAGTTGGTGAAACAGATATCACCTAATTTGAAAAAAAAAAAAAAAGCTGTGCTATTATGAAGAAGACAAGAAGACACAAATGAAGAAAAACTGAGGAAGGGCATGAAAGATTTAGATGAGGTATAAAAGTGACTGAAGAGATGGAGACAGAGAGAGAATATATAATATTGTTTAATAGTGGATCTCAGTGTATTTTACATAAAAAGATTAAGGAAAATTTTAAGTTAAGTCAATACCTAAATGTGTCTCCAAAACCAGCTTCATTCAAAGAGTATCTTGCACCTAAGGTTACACAAATTCAGTCAAAACATAGCCCTTTCTTGGAGCTAACAGGGTAGCTGCTACACCAGCAAATAGTAAGAATAGCTTGGATAGTATGGATAACACCACAAACAAAAGAGTAGTAGACAGCACAGGCCAGTGAACGGACAGAAGACTTGTTTGCATTCAACCAAACCTATTGGCAGGCTTGAACCAGGTTAAGGAATGCTTGTTTGACAGAGGCAGTGCTAGTCTGCCAGAGCCAAAGTGGCCTCAGCAGTCTCAGACATGGCACTGCACGCCTGCCACAGTGGTCCTCTGGGAAGTGCTCCTCATCCAGCTGATCCAATAGAACAACTAGGGTCTACGTACTCATGGGACACTACAATCTACTGAATCATCTTCCTGGATGAGAAGCACTGCCTGGGAAGCGGTACCGAAGCAGCCATTTCATAAAGAGACAGTTCTATTTCAGCTGCTGGAGGGCATCAGCCTCATCAAACTGGAGCTATTGCCAAACGGAGATGGAGCCTGCGCTGAAATCACTGGCATCCTAGTCTTGGGAACAACATGCAAAAATGCCCAAGCTGTCACAGTGTGAAGCCAGCTGCTCCATGAGATATCAGCTATATGCTTCCAGTAATGAGCTCACCCTGAAAGCAATACAGCCTTGGTGATGAATCATCATACTCATTTAACCCCAGATAAATCCACAACTCAGGTAATCCAGTTGGGGTAACTGAGAGCTGACTGACTATTAACAAACAAAGAAATGTTTCTTTTTTCCACTTCTGCTCTACCTGCAGTATGGTTCCTCTACGTAAACAATCTCTTCTGGTGTCCCATTTCTTAAAAAACTCACAAAGTAAAGGCAACAAAAATGCTAACAACACAGTCTGCTATATAAATTATAAATTATTGCTATAGGTAACCAATTGCAATAGATGTGCTTATTTTTCTGGTGTCTCTTCCTTCTTTGTTCAACTACGTATAATAATAGGCAATTAAATTAAGGTCAGTAGAAGACTTTGGACATTCAGTTGAGTGTCTGGGTAACACAGGCTCCAGCCAAAACCTGGCATGGGTAGAAGTGGGAAGAGCATTTAGTGTAGTCAAGGCACCTTCACACTAACGCTTCAGAAAAAAAAGACTGACAACAGAAGTGCTTCTAACATAGCTGTCATCAAAACCCCTGCCGGAAGGAAACATATGACAACTAATAGCTTTTTAGGAACACATTTCCTGTAAAAACACAACAAGGCAAAATCTCTGAGAAGACTTAGCAACGTCAGGCCAAAGAGGGGATAGAACTTGCTACACTAATTTATTGTGTCCTGATCAGAACTGTTCAGCAAAACAAAATATTTTTCACTTGTTAATTTGTTTTCATGCTATCCATGTGGCTTTCAGTCTAGAGCTGGCAGAGCTGCAGGATAACTGTAATAATACTGCAGAATCCATAAATCACATTACAGATAACTTCAGCAGGGCAGATTCTTATGTCTGTGACCTTTCAGTCCTAAGGGTCAGACCTTTCTGGTAAAATCTCAGTATGCACCAAGGAAAAGATCCAATTTATAACTCCTGACAGATCTACAGCTCAGAGATGGCTGTTCCGAAATGTGCCTGGAGCATTAGTTTGATCAGCAAAGTCTTAGGCAACGCTTGTAATTCTGGGCTGTGAGCCACACCATCTTGCTGTCTTACCTGTGCTATGAAACCTTTTGTGCAGACTTACCTCTGCTGTCACACAAGTGCTTGGCTTCTGGCCCAGCTGATGGGGTTTTGGTGAGATTGCATAGCTCTGCTGAAAACAAACCCTTCCTCTGCTGTTTGGGGATTTCATCAGGGACCCTGTTGACATAGTAGGTAATATCCTCAAGAGTTGCAGCTCCCAAGTGGGAATAAGAACTCTCAAAGAACAACAAGATACGAAGAGTTGTCCCCAGTATTTCACAAATATCTTAAAGTAATTTCATCTCATTGTGGATGTTTCTCCAGAGGCAAATCACCTTCCAGTAAATGTGCAAGGACCCTAAAATCATGACAGGAAGAATGTCTAAGAATTCCTGAAGCAGTTTGCAGGCACTGTGAGGAAGAAATACAGCACTAAGAATCAAGAGTTGTATAAGATACCACAGATTTTGCCACCAACTCTGAGTAGACAAGTCTGTGACTGGTTGAGCTCTTCCCAGGAGGTTGTTAGTAAGGTTATAAGGTAGCCCAGGATGAAACCATGTCAGCACTAATATTAGCACTAACATATGATGATCAGCCCTCCTTGTGAAGTATGCACGAAGATGTAAGTAAATGAAAGCACAGCTTTACTCAACCTTATTTTTGTTAGGAAGAGCTACTTAACACTTGTACCTGATTTGAACTGAGTCACCTCATTTAAGAAGCATTTTCTTAGCAAAATAATGGGCATGTTGTCTATGTATGTCTCTCTCATTACATTTAACTGTGCAACAAATTAAAGGCACAGGAGTCCACTAGTGTGAATGAACAGAAATAAGATGTGTGCTATTTTTGATTGACCAGCAATTGCTGAGAATAGGAGGCATTTTGGTAGAAACCAGGCTCAGTAGACAGCCTCATTGGATGTAACATTAAAGGGAGCAAACCATAACCATCTGTCTGCCCTGACCAAGCCAGTGAAGCAGCACAAGCTCTTTCCAGGGGTGCACATCTTCATCAAGGCACTATCAAAGGGACATAAACTTGTTGTTTTCCAAGGACCATTAAACCTGGAAAAAGCAGGAGAAATACAGGAAAGATCAGATCCCTTTGTAGTCACCCTTTGTCCACCCAGAGCACAGGAGCAAACAGATCCCTGAACTATCAAATGCAACACCCTGCCATGGCAGCCTATTTGTGTAACGTGTCTGAGAGAGGTGACTGGCTGGTCCTGTGAAAACCACGTCACACCATAGATACCTACAGACTTAAAACTCATGCCCCGTTGCACTCTGCTGTGGTACACAAAAGAAAAATCAGAGAAATTTTCCAGCCACAAAGCAGCACACACACTGTTGTCACCTCCTCTTCTGCAGACCAGCTGCTTTACAGAACCACAGCAGAAGATATTTTTAAGAATGAAACAAATGGTGCCATCTACTGTCCAAATGACAGAGACATCTAGCTCGTTGTATCTATAGCGTTGCACCTTAAGGTTTTTCTGCCTGTGGAGAGATGAATAGAAATATCTGCTTTTTCCTTTGTTTCCGTGTCTTACATGGAACCTCAGAGATAGATCTGCTTTGGCAGCCTGTTTTGCAGAACACATGCAAGAATATGTTACTAGAACAGGTAATGCTGTGGCGTGACTGCCTTGTCCCAGTAGTCCCTCCCATACACAATATGCAGTACACAGTGGTCTCTGTTTCTATTACTAGGCTACAACCAGTAATTTTCCTGGAGGAATAGCATGTATGAGTACTAGATACAGATAGAAAAGATAGAAAGAGAGAGAGAGAAGCTGTCTCTGTCTTCTAATCCAGAAACAGGTTTCTATTTTTAATTCCTGACCTGCTGCTAGTAAGCTAAAAAGTTCTCCAATAAACAACCTTTGATATTTAACCTTTTTCTTATAACCAGCATGCCTTGTAAGCATTCCTTAAATACCTCCTTCTTGGAATTAATTGTCCCAAGAAGACACGAGAACAAGCAAGAATATAGATCTGGCCTTTGTAGGGCCACAAATCCAAGGGCAATGAACTGGAATTTGATTAAATAAAGGAATAGAGACACCAAAGAATTAAAAGACCGGACAAAAGATCATTGGAACTTCCTCATGAGAACTTATGAGCTTGTTACATGGGTCAAGTCAGCCAGTGAGGAAAGACTGTGATATCAGAAAACAAAATTGCCCAGGAGTGCCAGGTCTCCTTAGAGTCTTTAGAGGATAAAAGGTGTAATCTGATCTCATATTGCCTCTCTGAGACATGGTTAATCAAAAGAAGCTGAACCAAATGTTCGTGGTGAACTTTGGGATTCTGACTCATGACCAAGAATTGCCCACCAGGATAGCAAATCCCCTTTTATCACCCATTGCCTGCTTCCCACCAACTGTGCTGATGTAAGAGCAGATCATGAAAGGGCTCTGAAGCACGTTTGCAGACAACATTCTGACATTGGCTAGCACCAGTTTCAATTTACTCAAAGACACCAGGTAGTTTTAATTTTTTGCTGACTCAGGAGCCACCTCTTGGATTATACATGAGCCAGAAGAAAGGGTTAATTACAATGAAGTTGTAACTCAGGTGGCTTAAATAGAAAATTCACCTTGAGAATTTTTAGAACTTGTTTATCACTCATGTTCAGCCAGCCATTTCTTCTGGCCCTACCTGCACAATATTTTTGAGTGCTTGCCAAATTCTTATCATAAATTTATAAGGTAAGATAGAGCCATGGGGAAAAGGAGTTTTAATCCATACCTACAAAATATGAGTAGAGGAAATGGAAATCTGGACATGATCTTCTTCAACAGAAGCAACTTTGAGATAAGGACAGTAAAAAAATTACTGAGTGACTTCTTAACTCAGTGTCACAGAACTGATGGTAGATTAATTTTAGATCACACTAGCATGACCTAATAAGTATGACAACAACAGTTTGGGTGAATTTCCTATGATTGCAGCCCAGATGAGAGGGCCATCAGACAAGGATAATTTCTACTTTCTAAGTGACACATAAGAAGCTAGTTCAAACCAGAGCAATAAAGTTCAATCTAAGGTACTAATGAAAATTTTGTGGTCACTATAGCTTTTGTGCCATCAGTTAAGTTAACTTTGTAGTGTTTCTCTCTGTGCTTAATTTCCTGCACTGTACTGCAGATGGAGCTGAAAGAAATTACATTGAATGAAAGTTTGGCCTCAAAAGACACCATTTTAACACCGCACTTGCAAAGACTTCAAGAAGAACCCCGAAAGGAAGAGAAATAACTTAATTGTGCCAGTCTGATGGGTAGTTAATGGTTTTTGTTCATATAGGGTACGGGTTTTTAACTTAAAAGGAGAGAAATACAAAGACCAAGAGTAAGACTGGAGACCTGGAGATGGATAAAAAGGAATTTTAATTTTATGAACATTCTTAACACACATTAATACTGACAAGGTCATTCACCCAGAAACAGTAAGGCATCTCCTTTACACATGACTCATGTGGCTACTTAACAGAAGGTGGATGCCACTGAATAAAATATTCAGCAGGAATGGAGTACAGTCTCTGACAAAAGGACTGCAAGGACAGAGTTGCCAAGTTTGCTGACCCCCAAGTCTATAAATCTTCACATGGCCAAAAGCTACAAGGTACATATCCCCATGCCATGGAGAGCTGAGAGCCTGGGGAGCTGTGGGAGTAGGACACAGGGCGGAGGTAGCACTGAGTTCCAGGAATCCCACCGCTCAGCTGCAGAAGATCCAGAACTGGGTTTGGCAGGTGCTTCAGTTTGAGAATAACTACCTAGCAGTGCTTTCTGGGTCCCCCTGCCCAGTCAGATATAGTAATTATTTCTATGCCTGCACAGACCCACCACCAGTTATGTGCCGCAGTCACAAGATGAAAGACACACTTGAAGATCTTGCGAGCTATGCAGATGAAAAGCTCCACACAAGCCAAACTCTGTACTAGCAGCTCACTAGTGACAGCTTTATCCATTATCAGTACAGCTTTAAGCATTGTATTGTCAACAACAGCAAATATTAAAGATGCTACAGCCATTAAATATATATTACCTTTCAGCCAGTCAAACAAACATTACAGGAGGGCAGTGGCAATTACAGAAGGTGGAGACAAAACAGATTATCACAGCAGATGATAAATTGCAAGAAAGGATGAAGAACCCTTGTTCTGTTTGGGCAATTCATACAGATTAAACAATAACTTTAAAATAATTAGCCTAGAAGAATGTAATTATTTTTAAAAACAGTTTAAATGGTGTTTAATTTGTTTAAATGGACTATCCCATTAAGACACAAAATTCATCATTTTGATTTGGAAGGGAAGCTTTAATAAGCCCAGCCTTTGCACAGCTTTAATAACTCTATTACAGATTTATGGATGAATGTCTGAGATGCAAAAGATCCTAATACAATGAACTTATAAGTAGAGCTGACTATAATTTCTTCTAAAGTTTAAAATCAGAGAGACTAGTATAATTTTAATGTAAATATTTTACTATGGTTTTCACTAATTCCAATGACAGATAAATATACATTTATACTAGAACTGTAAGACATTACGATCTGTAGCAACAAAATTACAGGCTTCTAACATAGATATTGAAAAAAAACCCCAAACATAGGAAGTGCTTACATACTACAATGGAAGTAACAAAATACCCTAAAAAGAAGAGGCATTATTCAAGTGGCATTGTATAGATAACCACTGTGGTGAAAACACCTTTTAAGAAGGTCTTTTCACCTCCAGGGTGTTTTGAATTTGGACCCCTACTACTGCAGGCATCAGTCAGACAGTGTTTTTCACCAGCTGATCAAATTCCACCAGCACTGTTGAAAAGGAGGTTCTCACATCTCATATGTTTGGAGGTGAAGAGCCCTCTCCTTGTGTCCTACCCATAATTACTCAAAGCCAGCTTGTGCTGGAACAGATTGCTGGGTTGTGGCAGTCTTGCACAGCACTGACCCACAACAGCACAGGAGCTGAATAAAGATATCTCTATCAGATCCCTTGACTGCACAACAATTACAAAACAACACAGGATGCCAGGACTAAAATAACTAGGAAAAATACACACAGTGTGGAAAACAGAGTAATTAAATCTTATGTTTCTCTGTACATGGGAAGAAAAAGAATTTAAGAAGTACTTTACTCTGTATTCAAAAGCAGTGGGTGCCAAAAAGAAAGGGAGACAATAGGTTCTTTTCTGTCAGTCATTGATTCTCAGGTAGTTCATGTTTTAAATAGCTTTTCATTAGCTGTAATAAGACTCACTGGAAGACTGCTTTTCAGAGATTTGAGATTTGCATTACAAGCAAGTAATGAAGGAACATGGAAAATAAGATAAATGGTGGAAAAGGTGAAAAGACTCTTTGTGACTGATTCAAGTCTGAAGAGCCTGTTTTTTCACTAGTGGAGGGATAATGAGACTCTGATAGGAGGAAAAAGAAGCAGTTGAGATAAAACCTGCCAGAAGAAGAAAACCTACCAGACCTGCTTCAGTCATCTTATCTTTTTCTCTGCCCTGGACATGTACATCCTCCCTTCTCTTCTGCTGGTACTTGATTTGTTCCAGAAACAGCAAGTTTGGGGAACTAAAGCATCTGGGAAAAAAATCCATCCCTTTGCGGTGTTTCTGTCTGGTTAACTCCCTACCTGGCAAACTTCAGTCTCAGGTAAGCACCAGCAGAAGGGAGGTAGCCTACACAAGCACAGCTCTAAGTAAACAGGACCATGGCAAAGCCAATTTAGCTCAGCTCTTGGGGAACTGAAGTCTCAGCACAGTCTAGGACAAATAACCACAACTCTTTGGACTGCTGACAAGAGAGCTGATGACCTTACTGCTACTAAGCAGATTTTAAAAGAGACTTAAGTGTCTTCAGAAAAGTCCCAGGAATGTCAAAGACCTTTCTGACCTATATCAAGAGACTGACCATAGGTATTTGAAATTTTATATTTTTTGTATTGACTGTTAACTATAAATATTGATAGGTTTGGCTCAAGTGTGGATGATGGTATCTTGAAGATAAAAACCAGTTCCAGTAAAAACCAGTGAGAACCACCTGCTGTGCTGTGCTTGTCATCTGCAGTGATCATCAGCTAAATGCCAGGCAGTGAAAGCATCAAGACCTTTACTTTGCTTTAAGTAATATCTGACCAGTCTATCCATGCATCTCTTAGGAACCATTATTTCCCTGATTGTGCCTGGTCCATACTGACAAAAATTTGCTGGTATAAGATTTTAGGATCTAAATTCAAAGTTTTCCCTAGATATTCAAAAGTCTTTTCTGGAAGAGAACAACGTACACCATAGCAGTTTCTACTTACAGACCTAAGGACTGAGTAGCATATACAGGTGTCTGCAGGCCTTATTTCTCTCTAATGGCATGTAGTCCAAGTCAGAATGTAGGGTTTAAAGCATGATTTCATGAGGTAGGGTAAAGTGACCTGAAGCTCAATTTTGTTAAAAGGGAGAGGTTTTCACGTCCCTTTTTAAGTCCTAATTCCTTCCCTGGTCCCAGCTGGATACTCTCATCTTTTACCTTGTGCCAGCTATGGCAATTATCAATTCTTCCCTGTGAGCTTCTTATAAACTCAGAAGAAAATTCTTCCAGCAAAATATATTGGCAGCTTTCTGAGAGAAAAATGAGTTTAGTATAGGGTTTCTGGATCTAACACATACCAGCACGACTGGGCTGCTGGGCTGGGAGTGGGAAGGAAAAAAACAGAGAGGCAGAGGGATATTTCCCCCATCAGTGTCAGCAAGGCTTTATATTCAATTCAGTAGGATGTGAAACTATTATTATTAAAAAAAAAAAAAAAGGGGGGGGGGGGGGGGGGGGGGTGAAAAGAACATCAAAGGCCTATTAGTTTTTG
>NW_015090766.1:3028788-3223376 GCF_001431845.1 Calidris pugnax | reverse complement strand
GGGGGGGGGGGAGGGGGGGAGGTGAAAAAGAACATCATAGCTCTATTAGTTTTGTCTTAAGTCATAAATGCTTGGTACATTCTCAGAACAGGTGGCATTCACTTTCTCTATTGGAGTCATGTTACTTCACTATCTAACTCAGCATCATTTAACACTCAATGGCCAAATCACCCCCTAGAATTTAAATGTATGTACAGTTTCACAAGGGAAAAACTCACAGAACATTTACTGACACATATTATTTTGCCTGGTTTTATGTCCTGGCAATTGCAAATACAATTTTGGCTAAGAGAAGACATAGATTTGCAGGATCTCTATGTTTCTATTTGTGTTTGATACATTCACACCACCCTGTTTAAACTGTTTCCTGATGAGAATCAAAAACATGCAGAGAAAAACATAGTTAATGTTAACTATGTACCATAGTTACATAGCTCAGAACTTATGTAGTTTCATTGACATCAGCACACACCCATTATTTAATGACTATAAGGCTAGTGTAAAATGGTAATATATCTTTACAGATATGAGCCATGAAAAAACATAATGTTGGCTGCTGGCCAGTCCTTGTCCCAATGTACTCCCTGTGAGGTCTTAATAATTGTGGACTATCACCACATTGCAGATGAGAAGGCTGTGACATTTCTGAGCCAGTCTTTAGGATCCAATGTTTCATATTTATCTATTTAGCCAACTATGTCCCCAAGGTGAATTTCAGTGGGATTGCTGAGCTGGTAGTGAGCCATGCTTCCTATTCCTTCCTTTTCCAAATCCGCTTCCCATCTTCTCTGCTTTTGATCAAGAAACAGCTAATCTGATATCAGTTGAACCAATTCAAGTCCTTGGACAAAGAAAGAAAAAAGCACTTTTTCTTGTTGTTCAATGTATTTTCTGTCTGAAGGGATGGGAGAAAGTGGCTCCAGGACTGGTGTTATTGGCAGTGCTTTGGGTGTTTTGATCATAGGCTGCTATACAAGACACCTGGCCTGCTGCTGGCAGGTGGGATGCACCTATCCCAGAGCGGGGAAAGAATTTTGGGGCAGGAGTTAGCAGGGCTCATTGACAGGTCTTTAAACTATATAAGGGGAGAAGGGGAGACAACTGCACCTGCTGGGATTAAACCCAGGAGAAGCATGCCAGGGCTTGAAGGATGGTAGACTAGTGAGGACTCTCGTTCTGCCATTTCATTTGAGAGAAGGGATAGAGGTTTAGAAATTATGGAAACACCTGAGAATGATCTGGTAGGAAATGGGGCCCACACTCACAAAAAGGTGTTGGAACCATTAGTTCATCTGAAGTGCATCTATACCAACGCACAGAGTATAAGCAACAACCCAGGGAGGGGGCTCGAAGCCATGATGCACCAGGAAAACTATGACAGAGTGGCTATCACAGAAACGTGGTGGGACACCTTACACAACTGGAATGCCATAATTGATGGCTACAAGCACTTCAGGAGGGATAACAAAGGAAAGGAGAGCCAGTGGAGTGGTCCTGTATGTTGGAGAGTGCTATGAAAGCTTGGAAATCAAGTATAGTGATGACAGGGTTGAGAGTGTTTGGATTAGGTTAAGGGCCAATAAAGCTGATATTACTGAGGGAGTCTACTATAGACCTCCCAACCAAAACACGAAATGATGAAGCTTTCTATAAGCAGTTGGGAGAAATCTCGCAGTCGTTCTTGTTTAACCTCCCAGGTATCTGCTGGGAATACAACATATCAGAGAGGGAACAATTCAGGAGGAATTCCTGGAATGTGTGGAGGGTAACTTCCTCACACAGCTGGTAAGTGAGTTTACCAGGGAAGGTGCCCTGGTAAAGGTGGACCTGCTGCTTGTGAACAGTGAAGAACTTGTGGGGGAAGTAAAGGTTGGAGGCCATCGAGGGCACAGTGAAGGTGAGAAGACTGAGTTTTTAATTCTTGGAGTAACAAGGAGAGGGTTAGTAAAACTGCTATCTTAGACTTCCGGAGGGCAAACTTTGACCTGTTCAGAAGACTGCTTGGCAAAATCCCTTTGGAGGCTGCCCTGAAGGATATAGGAGTCTAGGAAGGTCTAGGAGTCTAGGTACTTCAAGAGAGAACTCTTAAAGGCACAGGAGCAGGCTGTCCTCATGTACCGAAAAACAAGTAGGCAAGGAAGGAGAACGGCTTTGCTAAGTAGGGACCTTTGGCTGGACCTCAAGAATAAAAGGAGAGTCTATGACCTTTGGAAGAGGGGGCAGGTCTCTCATGAAGACTATAAAGATGTAGGTAAGCTATGCAGGGAGAAAATTAGAAGAGCTGAAGTGCAGCTAGAGCTCAACCTAGCTAGAGCTGTTAAGGATTATTAAAAATGTTTCTATAAATTCATTAACAAAAGGAGGATTAGGGAAAATCTCCCTCCCTTATTGGATGCAGAGGGAAACACAGTCACAAAGGATGAGGAAAAGGCTGAGGTGCTCAATGTCTACTTTGCCTCAGTCTTTAGCAGTGGAACTAGCTGTTCCCTGGACACCCAGCCTCATGAGCTAGGAGACAGGAAGGGGAAGCAGAATGAGGGCGTCACAATTAAAGAGGAAGCGATCAGTGACCTGCTACACTGCTTGGATGCACACAAGTCTATGGAACCAGATAGGTTACACACAAGAGTGCTAATAGAGTTGGCAGACATGCTTACCAAGCCACTTTCCTTTATTTATCTGAAGTCATGGCTAACTGGGGAGGTCTCAATGGACTAGAGGGTACAAATGTAACACCCATCTACAAGAAAGGTAGAAAGGATGATCTGGGAAACTATAAACCCGTCAGTCTAACCTCAGTACCATGGAAGGTCACAGAGCAGATCATCTTGAGTGCCATTACAAGCCATATAATGGACAACCAGGGGATCAGGCCAAGTCACCTTCTATGGCAAGATGACCCGACTGTTAGTCAAGGGAAAGGCAGTGGATATTGTCTACCTAGACTTTCAAAAAGCACTTGACACAGTTCCCCATAGAATTTGCATGGAAAAACTGGCCGCTCATGGCCTGGATGAGCAGACGATCTGCTGGATCAAGCACTGGCTGGACGGACAATTCCAAAGGGTGGTTGTCAATGGAGTTAAATCCAGCTGGAGTGGTGTTCCTTAGAGCTCAGTGTTGGGCCCATTTCTGTTTAACATCTTCATTGATGATCTTGATAAGGACATAAAATGTATCATCAGTAAGTTTGCAGATGACACCAAGTTAAGCAGGAGTGTTGATTCACATGAGGATAGGGATGCTCTACAGAGTGACTTGGATAGATAGGATAGGTGGGCCAACATTAACGGTATGAGCTTCATCAAGGCCAAGTGCCAGGTCCTGCACTTGGGCCACAACCACCCCATGCATCATTATAGGCTTGGGGAAGTGTGGCTGGAAAGCTGCCTGGCAGAAAAGGACCTGGGGGTTCTAACTGACAAGCGGCTGAATATGAGCCGGCCGTGTGCCCAGGGGGCCAAGAAAGCCAATGGCATTCTGGCTTGTATTAGTGTGACCAGCAGAAGTAGGGAGGTGATTGTGCCTCTGTACTCAGCACTGGTGAGGCCACACTTGGAGTATTGTGTCCAGTTTCGGGCACCTCAATACAAGAGAGATATCGAGGTGCTGGAGCGAGTGCAGAGGAGGGCGACGAAACTGGTGAATGGCCTGGAGAATAAATCTTATGAACAATTGAAGGAGCTGGGACTGTTTAGTTTGAGGAAGAGGAGGCTGAGATGAGACCTCATCACTCTCTACAACTACTTGAAAGGACATTGTAGAGAGGTTGGTGCTGGTCTCTTCTCACAGGTAATTAGCAATAGAACAAGAGGGAATGGCTTCAAGCTGCAACAGAGTAGGTTTAGACTGGACATTAGGAAACTTCTTCACAGAAAGAGTGGTCAGACACTGCAATAGGCTGCCCAGGGAGGTGGTTGAGTCACCATCCCTGAATGTGTTTAGGAGTTGTTTAGATGTGGTATTGAGGGATATAGTGTAGGGGAGAACTTTGTAGAGTGGTGTTGATGGTTGGACTCAATGATCCCAAGGGTCTCTTCCAACCTAAATTATTCTATGATTCTAAGTGATTAGCCAGTGACTAGAAGCAGTTCACCAGAAATGAACAGCTCATATATTCCCTATAAATGGTATGACCTTCCCTGCCTAACCCAGAAAGAACTGCATCACATCGATAACAAGGAATACAAAAGAAAGAAAAAAGTCTCTGCTCTCACTTGCACACCAGGGACCTTCTGTATTTTCAGAGCAATATGAACGATTTTGTAATCAATACATTGGCTTCACTGTTGAAGCACAGCCTAGTTCAGTTCTGGTACAACAGTGAAATGGTGCAAACTGCATGCTTGAATATGTCCAGTCCAAAATTGACTTAGCTGTTTTAAATCGTGGTTCACCTTGGTCAAACCTGTCTGAAGGGTTATAACTTGCAAGCTACATATGCTGGTTCATATACATATATATGTACATGTACATTCACATATACATATATATGTGTGTATATATATATAAAAGTAAAATTAATCCCTTTTTAATCAAACTTGGAAAGGTTCACACAGCTGGAAAACTTGGGACATTTGTGTGGAGGAACTGATAACTGCTATCACTGCCTCCTCATTGACTCTTCATTGGCAGCTTCACACTTCTTGCAGTTCTGCAAGCACCAATTTAAAATGGCCTGTAACACTGCCAGCTTAATTTAACACCAAGAAGCCAAACCTAGCAAAAGATGGTAAGGAAAAAAAACTACAGAAACGCTACAAGGGCTCTATGACTTGATGATATTTCTCAGTACATCCTGGAAGAGACACTGTTGCTCAGTTCCTGTAGATTTCTCTTTTTGCTTTATATCAAAATCAGGGAAATGCATAAGCATAAAAGGAATGCTGGTATCCCAGAGTAAATTTTTAATTTATATTTGGCATTTAAAATTCCATTTCTCCAAGTTACCTAGCAAGTCATTTTGCAATTTACTTACATAGATTTGTACATGAGAAAAAGAGATGCTTGCTCTTCCAAAGACTGTAGTACAGTCATTTTGTTGTGTGCTCAGGAAACTGCACAAATTCTGTGAGCTCCGTCCCACATAGCTGCAGATGAGTGTACTCAAAATGTCAACAGTGGCTGCCCAAGGGGCCACCACTAATTTAATCACTGGGCTGATCATTAGCCCCCATATGAAAAGACATTAATATTTCCTTAATGGAGGTATGGCTTCTAGCCCTTTATTTTCTTTTGCCTTGACCTTGTGTTGTGGCCTTGAGTGGCAAAATGAATACATAAATCCATAGTGTCATACCATTTGTCCCAAAGGGCTGGGTCTTTTGACATGGCAATTTATGTATAACTTAGGATGCCTACAAAGCTTTGTTGACTTGCGTTACATTTAAAGAGCCTTGGCCACCTTCAGGACCAGAGGAAATGGTCTGAAGTTGCAACAGGGGCCGTTTGGATTAGATATAAGGAAGAATTACTTTACTGAGAGGGTGGTCAGGCACTGGAACAGCCTGCCCAGGGAGGTGGTGGAGTCGCCATCCCTGGAGGTATTTAAGAAATGTGTGGACATGGCACTTAAGGGCATAGTCTAGTGCCTGAGATTGTTGGTTTATGTCTGTGGTGGTTTGGGTTTTGGTTTTTTGGTTGTTGTTGTTTTTTTTTTTTTTTTTGTGGTTGGACTCGGTGATCTCAAAGGTCCCTTCCAACCACGAAGATTATGTGACTCTGTGATAACTCAACCTTATTTAGACATTCTAGACTTAATGTAATTAGGATTTTTTAAAAGATGAGAAATCACCCAACTTATTGCTGCAGTGTTTCAGTTTTTAATTAGATATTTCCTTGAATATGTTACAGATGGGTTTTTTTCATTTACAAAAATCGTTCTGCACTACCTGCTGGCATTCCAACATATTCCTGGGGCAATTCTGGCTGTATAGGTATAAATAAATCTTTATCCCACTTGTATCAGTGAAATTGCACCTGCCTCTGACACCTGCTGCACAACATGTGCAATATTGGGGCAGTCCATGCCAGAAATAGGCATAACAGCCTGTATCTGCTGTGACATATATTCATTCTGGTGAGCATAGTGGAGATTTCCATACTGCTTGTCGGGGGTAGACAGGTGATAATTGCTTTTCAATTGCTTATTGACTGACTTGCTAGGCAGGAAAGCAGAAGTAGCAGCTTTTAAGTCCTACAGGACTCAACTTGGAAAGCTGCGTCAGTTTCCTACAGTGATTTGTTCATGAAACAAATGGTAGTAAGCAATGGCTAGAGGTACAAGAGAACAGAACATGTGGTTACTTCTTGCTTGGTTTTGAAAGGCTACAGAAGGATAATGAATAAGAGCTTCCCTGCTAGACTACAAAGGTCAAGATCCTCTTTACAGCTCTGTCAGTGTTCTTGACTGATTTTTTTACTAATTGAAGGGAAAAGATTTCTTTGTTTTTCCAGTGGGCTGAGTTTAGTTAATGTGAACTTTTGCTAACTATTTTTTTTTAAATCATATATATACCTGCTTTGAGAGATTTCTCCACCTTTCCCACCTCTGCTGCAACTGTGGCATCCTTCACACCTCTGCTTATTCAGTCTTAGATTTGGTTTCGTTCTGCTTCTGTTCTCTGAAACAGTGAAGCTGGGACCAGTAACTGGTAAGAGCCTTTTCAGCATCAGTACAGTAGGGAAAATTTTTAAATATTTCCCTTTTTCTTTCTTTTGTTATAGTATATCTTCCCTTTTTAAAATTTAAAGCACAACAAAGGACATCCACAGAGCTGGAGAGAGACAGCTACTTTAGGACACTACTACACCTGAGATATTTTTGATTCTTTCTAGAGTCAATTAATGGAACAAATGTATTTTCAAAGGTATATCCTCAGCTACCCATCTTTGGCCTCACAGACAGTAAATTACTGTGATATCTTATTATTAAGAAATATGCACTGGAGCAATCTTTCTGCCATACAAGCTATGGCAACATGGCTTAATAATTCACACTAACTACCTTAGTGACTTTTGCCTCTCCCTCTTCTTTTGCTAATTGTCTGTGAGCAGATTTAATTTGTCTTCAACTAGTTATTACACAACTAAGGTCTCCATCTGTATTTAATTTTTAAAGTTTTGTTCGACCACCATACTTGTTCTGCATGTTTCTGGTCCCTGATTCAGGTGACTTGCTTTTATTTTAAACCTTTCTAACAGTATTTCTGTTATAACAGTATTTACCAACTCAGTATTTCTGGGATTAT
Source organism: Calidris pugnax (assembly GCF_001431845.1). NCBI lineage: Eukaryota > Metazoa > Chordata > Aves > Charadriiformes > Scolopacidae > Calidris > Calidris pugnax. The sequence continues at coordinate 3,216,126 of NW_015090766.1, read as the reverse complement.
TCTTACAGGAAATATTTCTGCTGCTGTTAAGTCTTCTCACTTTAGGAAACTTACAATAAAGGAGAACTACCAGTTATGAAAATTCAAATGTGTAACCTTGCTACGTATTCACTAGCCTCTACTTGAAGCTGTTTAAAATTTTACAGTGAAAGCCAGGGAGAGTTGCTATTTCAAAGAACCTATTTTCCAATCACTTGAAGCAAATATCTTTTTAAAAGGAGAAGTCGTGTAGGAAATGAACTAGACATGTTGTGTTTTGAAAATAACCTTTTCTGTATTAGGAGAGACTTGGTCTTGATAAGGAAAGGCCAGTAATGGGTGAAGGAACCAGCTTAGCCTTTTCAGGATCATATTTTAAAACTTTGGCAATATCCTAAATTTTTTCTCTCAAAATAATTTTTTTAGGTACACTCTTACTTGAAAGAAGACTCACGAGTTTTCTCTGTATCCTTGCCAAAGTGATGCTGGCAATAAATTAATACAGCTCCCTGACTACTGCAGACTGGGATGATTTTTTACTAAAAATGGGTTTACTGAGCCATTTCCTCCTTTCACCCTGACTTCAATCTGTGTTAGGCAATAACATGAGGCAAATATAGTACTGAAGGACAATCACGTTTCTCAGCTTCTGCTGAAAGAATATCAAGCAATTGCAGAGCCACAAAAAACAGGGGAAGCAAGACATCAAGAGGTCATCTTATTATCCTGCCCTGTGGTCCAGGACAGGATGAAGAATACTCAAAAACAATATAGTCCTTGTATAACAGACATTTCCAATATTATATTTGTTTTAAAATACCATTTTTTTTTCCTAGTTCATTGTATTTCAATACAGTTGAATGACCACCACTATTTATATCTCTTAGATGATGGCAGATGTAAAAACACATGTATATGTGAGGGTAGGATTTTGGAGTGTAACACTGCTTTTAACAAAATTTGACAGGCAAGTTGTTACATTTGTTAAACTTTCCTGAAAAATTAAGAACTTGCATCTTGGGCAGTTTTTTGTGAATGTCCTAAACACTTTTGTGGCTGATACCATGACTGATGAATGAAAAACAAAAAGGAAATTTTTAAGAGCAGCCTATATTCTACTGGTTTACTATTAGGCTCATTTTGAAAGCATTGTATTTTTCTGCACTTGACAGACACTGCAATCCATGGCAGAAAGGCACTAACTCATCTCTATATAAGTCTGTTTGTAGGACTCTGCATAGCATAGCACATATTTCAAGATGACCGTGGTAAGCAAATTAGCTTCAGAGCCTGAGACACAAGATATATAGTGTGCATTTTCTCACTAAGCAGGATTCTAAACAGTTAGGTTGCTGAAGGCAGCTGACATCAACATTACAACTAGGACATCAAAGATGTCAAAAAGCATCTCAGAGAAACCTAATACCAGAAGATAACTCCCTATTTGAGGGGGGTAATGCTAAATTTAAGTGTGTTAATAAAACAACAAAAAAGGAAAAAAACTAGATTTCCAAAAATATTATTTTAGTAAGTCACATACAAGTCCAAGAATCTGACTTTTGCCTACTAGGTAAAGAACAAACTGCTGTTTTATCTTTTCTAGCTTCCACTATTTTCTCTCTTCTGAATGCAACTGTTTGCAGCTATTCACAGTTCCTTTCAAATTTCCTGTGCTCCCAAATGCCTGCCAGAAATGCATTCCAATGGCTCAAAAAGGTTTTTTGAATAGAAGAAGAAAATGTACATGTTCAGTGCTGAAGAATTCCTCCTTCTGATTTACAGTTTCAGAGGAAAGTAAAGATGAAAATGAGATTCTCAAAATTCTTCCCCAGATTGTTACCAGCAGAAAACTTCTATGGTTTTTTCACACTGATGGTAATTTATCTTACAATATAGAAGCAGTCCAGAACATTTCCACTTGTCTTTGGGCTTACAAGTGAGATTTCAGGGTTGGGTTTTGTTGTTTTACCAGAAACGTTTTGTAGAACCTAACTAGCAATATCAGCTTCTCCTAGCTGTTTCAACAATCTTAAGAAATGGAAGGAGATATTTCTTCCAAAGCTGTGGTTCTCTGTAACTGCAGGGATCTGTTTCTGCCACCATGAAAGATGTAACACAGAAATCAAGCCAACTGTCAGAATTCAGGTCACTATCCAGAGATCTTTATGCTCTTGTGGGGGTCAGGAAGAGGGAGGGCAGGGCGGAAAATACCAGTTATTTACAAATAGAGATTTTGACACAAGTTGTCATTTTCTACAAATGTACAGAGAAGATATTGGTTCCCTTAAATACCTATAGGTTTTTCATGGACATCTAGGCAAGTCTATTAGTTGTGTCTCAAATTCCCCAAATTATCTTCCTTGAGAGGAATTTTTTAAGCTATGTTTTTTTTCTCCCAAGTACTGCAAGGTAAAAAAGAGCATATCTTCTTAGGAAAGACTCTACAGGTATAATATATTCATTTTAGTGACTGATACAAAAGTTAAAATGAGAAATTAAATAATGTAGTACCCACTTAAATAGTTCCAATAACTACTTATCACCTAGGCAAGTAGGTGACTTCTCTTAAGACTATTCTTCAGATAACTGAAGTGACTAGTCCCCACACATTGGAAATTTTCCTTTCTCTGTCTCATCAAGAAGTTTAACTTGAAAACAACTTAGCCTTACTTTAGACTTTCCTGTGTATATATGTCTCCTTCTATGGTCAGAAGCATTCCTGCCATACCTAGGCAAATGCAATAGAAGAATTAAAAATCTAATTGTGTTATAACCTGCTATTTTAGGTACCTCAATTTCTGGACTTCAATCATAGTGAAACAAACAAAGCCCATAATATTTTCCAGGGTCCACCTTAAATCTTTTACTTCTTACCAGAAGCTTACACTTTTAATTAAAAAAAGGCTTACCATCCTTGGAGTTTATTAGTCTCCTGTTAGTCCTTGAACTGTTTACAATTTTCAAACTTCACATTTTTCTACAGTTGTCTACTTTGTGCTTGAATAATATCTTCTATATAAAAGCATTTTTACAGTGTAATACTTGCTGGACTTTTTGCTGACCTGTAGTCTTTTAAACATAGTTGATTTTAATCTCAGTGTGGCTGCTTCCTGATTTGCACACTCCAGTGAATCAGACTCTTCCATGTGAGTACACAGGCAGTGTCTTCGAAGAATGGCTGTAATGGGCAATAGCTTGTGCTCACAACTGCTAATAGGCTGTGGATTTCCACTTAAAACAAATTCCCTCCTGCTGCTGGGCTGTAGGATGGCCGGTCTTTGTTTCAATCAAAACAATGGCGAAATATAGCTACAAAGAGGTGCTATGGAAGCCCTCAGACCCCCAGATTCCAGTAAGGTCCTAAACTGCTGATTGAAGATATGGTCTGCAAATCAGCAACACATATATGCTCTACAATAACAGTTCTTTGTCCTACGAGCAACAAGAAGATTTCATGAAGATAAGTCCAATATAAAGAGAGGGAGAAAACAGATCCTACCATCTGGAAGATGACAACTTGTATCAGGCAAAACCAACAAATTAAGCAGAAGTTAAAATTCGTCATCATTTTAAAGCTGTAAAACTGAGATGAGACAAAGTAGCTCTGGAACAAAATCTACTTCTGGAGAAAGCAGCACTAGATTTTCTGAAGCCCTGAACAGTGCCTCTGCCCTAGAGCAGTGGCTGCCAAATTAAGATCCCGATAGAAATTTAATTGCTGAAGCAGGCTTACTCTTAATGCCATTAGTGAAAGTTTGGAAAGTACAGCTTTCAGGTCTTTGTAATCCAGAAAACCTAGCATTATTGCAAACAGAGTGCTCCCAAGAGCTACAGTTAGTCTGTGAGGAGGTGTCACTGGGGAAGAATGCATAACAGCTTCTAGTTGCTTTGTATTATCTAGGCATTAGCCTCATTCACAGACTACCTAGTACATGACTGTATTTACAGGATTACCTCATATCAGCTGGCCAAACTCACTTGTGGGACATTATGACCCTTATTTCTGGTACTTTCATCAAAAAAGTATCAAAATTTTAATCTGCTTCTGAGTTTCTTAACTTCTCTTTCTCTCCTAGTTTCCTTTACAGTTTCTAATCTCATCACTACTGTAGATGGTGTCTAAATAGGTTAATAGACTGCTGCTGTGGAGCACTGAAAATCCTTCTAGGCACTCAGTCTTCTGTTTAAAGCAGTCAAGTGAAACTTTAAATTAAAGATGGGGCCTGAATCAAAATGTTAGGTCTAATCACCTTTACCCAGTGGGACAGATGGATACAGGGTCATGTTTCATGGCCCTTTTTTGAGCTGCTCATTATCTCACCTCACACACAACCAACAATGCGGGTTTCTCACTTGGTGTTCAAGCGTTTCTAACAGAAAAACAAGTATTCAAACAGAGGCATATTAAACAGAAATGACCACTGCTGACTAATTAAAGTCTTTTCAGCAGGTGAACTGAAAAGTTCAACAGGCTATCTATGCATCACATGGATAATGAGGTAGAGATACTCTTTGGTGATGAGGCATCCCTTCAGTTCAGGAGGAAAGGTAAGATGTGAATGATTTTGAGGGACCCCACAAATTGTGTCGAAGAACACAGTAGGCCAAAAAATGTGAAATAAAAAGGTGGTTTTCATCCCCTGTTGTTCCTAGATAGACTTTTTGTGCAGTGGACACCCCTGAAAAAGCAGCAGACACACTGACACAAAGGCATTCAAATACCACTCTAGGTTCAGACTCAGCTTCCAGATGTTGAATGATAGCAGATGGAAGAGAAAAACAGCAAAAACAGTCCAAGTAGCCTTGCACTGAAAACTTAGGGATGTGAAAGCCTTGTCTGAAATGACCCAATTATTAACAGCATCCCTGATTTAAACCGAAACAAAACAGTTTCCAGAGACAGGATGATGGTAAGCCTTCCTTCAGCAATTCCTTCTGGGAGACATAGCTGTAGCAGGAGGTTCTGGCTATGATGCACCTCATGAAAGTCTTCATTAGGCTATGATAAACTAGAAAAAGACTTGGAGGAACTCCAACTAATAACTCATATGAAATGTAACCTTTGTGAGTCCCAAACCTGAACAGAACAAAAATGGCTCTAAGCCAAAGTCTTGGCAAAAGCCAATCTTTTCTCTTTGTGCTTCTCCAAAAGTATAACAGAGACAAATAATATCAACAAACTCCTAGAAGCAGCAAGAAAAAACACTAGCTCTACCACTATAAGCACAAATAAGTGACTGCAGTAACATCCAGTTACACAGTGCTAACCTTAAAGGGACTTTGGTAGTACAAGCCTAGTGGAAGAAACTCTTTCTGACACCTCTTACTCTGACCTATATGTTTTGCTGCCTGTACAAAATTACCTTCAGCAGTATCTATCAACTTTTCCACTACAGCTCTGACCACACCGTGAATTCTGTATTGCTTTAACTCTCTACAGAGGTAGTTGAAAATAGAAGTATGGATTTTGCTGACCCCCAAGGGGAAAAAAAGGAGTATTTTGCTGGTGTGTTTATACCTACAGTAGATTTTTCCCTTTTCCACATTTCTATGAAAACTCTCTGAGCCAGCAGAACTTTTACATGCAGAAAAACAGAGAAAGAAATACGGAAAGAGAGGAAAACAACTTTACAGTGATTTGATTAGTTTTGGTGTACTTACTTGGGATTTTGGGGTGAGTTTTTTTGCTAGTAAACATCAGAAACAGCATCTTTAATACTGAATCTATGCCTGCCTTTTTGTTGTTTTTGTTGACTTGTTTCAATCTCATTTCAGAATGGGTCCATATCCTCTTGACAAAGCCAGAGGTAAAATGTGTTCCTCAAGGAAGGATAAGGAGAAATTCTGATCCTCTTTACTGTCTTGTGAGTGTATGCTCTAGTTTGGAGGGGAAATGCCTGCTGTGCACAGCAGGAGCTGGTGCCAGTCTGCAAGCTCACAGGATAGTTAATGACAAGACCTGTTTGTTCCCATATGTTTAAACTTAACCCCCTCCCTGCAGAACCTTGGGAACTGGTTTCATCAATTTCATGTTTTCATTGTAAGTGAATGACATGCTGATATAATTTGTTATCTGAGCAGAGCTCTTTTTCTTTCTTTCTAATGAGCAGTTACAATTTTTTTTTTGTTATGGAGTGGGAACTTTTCCTAAAATTGTCCTGCAGACAAAATCATCCATTTTATGAGTTGATTGCCTCTTTGAAGAGACTGAGTGATCATCTTGAACTGCTGATGCTGATGTAAAAACTTAGCATACGTTGTTTACTTGACACTCTTGATCACTCTAAATACATTATGGATTGATTCAGGCGTTCCAAAAAAGAAATCCTTCTTATAAGACTCCAGTTTTGAAAAAGGTGCCATATTAACTACATAGTTAATATGTATGAGTTACCTAGTCTGGTAGGCTAAAGCAGTACCAATGACTTAAAGCAGGTCAAGTAAAAAAAAATGTTTATATTTATTCTTGTGCTATTCTGTAGTATGAAGTATCTTTACTGCAGTACAAGTGCACATTCACCTAAGGATTTATATCAGGATATCACACCCCTCACCAAAGTGATTGTAACACTTAAAAGTTTAGGCCAGTTAAATAATTTAATATTTAATATTAATATTAATATTTTAATATTAATATTAAAAAATTTAATAATTTTATTAAAGATAAATTGACATATCTCTTATATTTCTTCTCTGTAGGAAGGTTTCCTCAAGGACATCTCGCACTAGACCAGACTGCTCAAAGACCAATCCAGCCTCATCTTGAACACTTCCAGGGACGGGGCATCCACAACCTCTCTGGTAAACTCGTTCCAGTGTCTCACCACCCTGACAGTAAAAAATTTATTCCTGATATCTAATCTAAATCTCCCCTCTTTCAGTTCGAAACCATTACCTCTCATTCCTGATAAAGAGTCCATCCCCATCTTTCCTACAGGCCCACTTCAAGCACTGAAAGGCTGTTGTAAGGTTTCCCTTTATATCCTCTCTTCTCCAGGCTGAACAACCCCAACTGTCTCAGCCTGACTTCCTAAGAGAGGAGCTCCAGCCCTCTCATCATCTCCCTAGCCCTGCTCTAGACTTACTCCAACATGTCCATATCCTTCTTAGGTTGGGGGCTCCAGAAATGGACACAGTACTCCGGGTGGGATCTTGCTAGAGTGGAGAAGAGAGGGATAATCACCTCCTTCAACCTGTTGGTCACACTACTTTCGATGCAGCCACTTAAATAGTTCCAATAACTACTTATCACCTAGGCAAGTAGGTGACTTCTCTTAAGACTATTCTTCAGATAACTGAAGTGACTAGTCCCCACACATTGGAAATTTTCCTTTCTCTGTCTCATCAAGAAGTTTAACTTGAAAACAACTTAGCCTTACTTTAGACTTTCCTGTGTATATATGTCTCCTTCTATGGTCAGAAGCATTCCTGCCATACCTAGGCAAATGCAATAGAAGAATTAAAAATCTAATTGTGTTATAACCTGCTATTTTAGGTACCTCAATTTCTGGACTTCAATCATAGTGAAACAAACAAAGCCCATAATATTTTCCAGGGTCCACCTTAAATCTTTTACTTCTTACCAGAAGTTTACACTTTTAATTAAAAAAAGGCTTACCATCCTTGGAGTTTATTAGTCTCCTGTTAGTCCTTGAACTGTTTACAATTTTCAAACTTCACATTTTTCTACAGTTGTCTACTTTGTGCTTGAATAATATCTTCTATATAAAAGCATTTTTACAGTGTAATACTTGCTGGACTTTTTGCTGACCTGTAGTCTTTTAAACATAGTTGATTTTAATCTCAGTGTGGCTGCTTCCTGATTTGCACACTCCAGTGAATCAGACTCTTCCATGTGAGTACACAGGCAGTGTCTTCGAAGAATGGCTGTAATGGGCAATAGCTTGTGCTCACAACTGCTAATAGGCTGTGGATTTCCACTTAAAACAAATTCCCTCCTGCTGCTGGGCTGTAGGATGGCCGGTCTTTGTTTCAATCAAAACAATGGCGAAATATAGCTACAAAGAGGTGCTATGGAAGCCCTCAGACCCCCAGATTCCAGTAAGGTCCTAAACTGCTGATTGAAGATATGGTCTGCAAATCAGCAACACATATATGCTCTACAATAACAGTTCTTTGTCCTACGAGCAACAAGAAGATTTCATGAAGATAAGTCCAATATAAAGAGAGGGAGAAAACAGATCCTACCATCTGGAAGATGACAACTTGTATCAGGCAAAACCAACAAATTAAGCAGAAGTTAAAATTCGTCATCATTTTAAAGCTGTAAAACTGAGATGAGACAAAGTAGCTCTGGAACAAAATCTACTTCTGGAGAAAGCAGCACTAGATTTTCTGAAGCCCTGAACAGTGCCTCTGCCCTAGAGCAGTGGCTGCCAAATTAAGATCCCGATAGAAATTTAATTGCTGAAGCAGGCTTACTCTTAATGCCATTAGTGAAAGTTTGGAAAGTACAGCTTTCAGGTCTTTGTAATCCAGAAAACCTAGCATTATTGCAAACAGAGTGCTCCCAAGAGCTACAGTTAGTCTGTGAGGAGGTGTCACTGGGGAAGAATGCATAACAGCTTCTAGTTGCTTTGTATTATCTAGGCATTAGCCTCATTCACAGACTACCTAGTACATGACTGTATTTACAGGATTACCTCATATCAGCTGGCCAAACTCACTTGTGGGACATTATGACCCTTATTTCTGGTACTTTCATCAAAAAAGTATCAAAATTTTAATCTGCTTCTGAGTTTCTTAACTTCTCTTTCTCTCCTAGTTTCCTTTACAGTTTCTAATCTCATCACTACTGTAGATGGTGTCTAAATAGGTTAATAGACTGCTGCTGTGGAGCACTGAAAATCCTTCTAGGCACTCAGTCTTCTGTTTAAAGCAGTCAAGTGAAACTTTAAATTAAAGATGGGGCCTGAATCAAAATGTTAGGTCTAATCACCTTTACCCAGTGGGACAGATGGATACAGGGTCATGTTTCATGGCCCTTTTTTGAGCTGCTCATTATCTCACCTCACACACAACCAACAATGCGGGTTTCTCACTTGGTGTTCAAGCGTTTCTAACAGAAAAACAAGTATTCAAACAGAGGCATATTAAACAGAAATGACCACTGCTGACTAATTAAAGTCTTTTCAGCAGGTGAACTGAAAAGTTCAACAGGCTATCTATGCATCACATGGATAATGAGGTAGAGATACTCTTTGGTGATGAGGCATCCCTTCAGTTCAGGAGGAAAGGTAAGATGTGAATGATTTTGAGGGACCCCACAAATTGTGTCGAAGAACACAGTAGGCCAAAAAATGTGAAATAAAAAGGTGGTTTTCATCCCCTGTTGTTCCTAGATAGACTTTTTGTGCAGTGGACACCCCTGAAAAAGCAGCAGACACACTGACACAAAGGCATTCAAATACCACTCTAGGTTCAGACTCAGCTTCCAGATGTTGAATGATAGCAGATGGAAGAGAAAAACAGCAAAAACAGTCCAAGTAGCCTTGCACTGAAAACTTAGGGATGTGAAAGCCTTGTCTGAAATGACCCAATTATTAACAGCATCCCTGATTTAAACCGAAACAAAACAGTTTCCAGAGACAGGATGATGGTAAGCCTTCCTTCAGCAATTCCTTCTGGGAGACATAGCTGTAGCAGGAGGTTCTGGCTATGATGCACCTCATGAAAGTCTTCATTAGGCTATGATAAACTAGAAAAAGACTTGGAGGAACTCCAACTAATAACTCATATGAAATGTAACCTTTGTGAGTCCCAAACCTGAACAGAACAAAAATGGCTCTAAGCCAAAGTCTTGGCAAAAGCCAATCTTTTCTCTTTGTGCTTCTCCAAAAGTATAACAGAGACAAATAATATCAACAAACTCCTAGAAGCAGCAAGAAAAAACACTAGCTCTACCACTATAAGCACAAATAAGTGACTGCAGTAACATCCAGTTACACAGTGCTAACCTTAAAGGGACTTTGGTAGTACAAGCCTAGTGGAAGAAACTCTTTCTGACACCTCTTACTCTGACCTATATGTTTTGCTGCCTGTACAAAATTACCTTCAGCAGTATCTATCAACTTTTCCACTACAGCTCTGACCACACCGTGAATTCTGTATTGCTTTAACTCTCTACAGAGGTAGTTGAAAATAGAAGTATGGATTTTGCTGACCCCCAAGGGGAAAAAAAGGAGTATTTTGCTGGTGTGTTTATACCTACAGTAGATATTTCCCTTTTCCACATTTCTATGAAAACTCTCTGAGCCAGCAGAACTTTTACATGCAGAAAAACAGAGAAAGAAATACGGAAAGAGAGGAAAACAACTTTACAGTGATTTGATTAGTTTTGGTGTACTTACTTGGGATTTTGGGGTGAGTTTTTTTGCTAGTAAACATCAGAAACAGCATCTTTAATACTGAATCTATGCCTGCCTTTTTGTTGTTTTTGTTGACTTGTTTCAATCTCATTTCAGAATGGGTCCATATCCTCTTGACAAAGCCAGAGGTAAAATGTGTTCCTCAAGGAAGGATAAGGAGAAATTCTGATCCTCTTTACTGTCTTGTGAGTGTATGCTCTAGTTTGGAGGGGAAATGCCTGCTGTGCACAGCAGGAGCTGGTGCCAGTCTGCAAGCTCACAGGATAGTTAATGACAAGACCTGTTTGTTCCCATATGTTTAAACTTAACCCCCTCCCTGCAGAACCTTGGGAACTGGTTTCATCAATTTCATGTTTTCATTGTAAGTGAATGACATGCTGATATAATTTGTTATCTGAGCAGAGCTCTTTTTCTTTCTTTCTAATGAGCAGTTACAATTTTTTTTTTGTTATGGAGTGGGAACTTTTCCTAAAATTGTCCTGCAGACAAAATCATCCATTTTATGAGTTGATTGCCTCTTTGAAGAGACTGAGTGATCATCTTGAACTGCTGATGCTGATGTAAAAACTTAGCATACGTTGTTTACTTGACACTCTTGATCACTCTAAATACATTATGGATTGATTCAGGCGTTCCAAAAAAGAAATCCTTCTTATAAGACTCCAGTTTTGAAAAAGGTGCCATATTAACTACATAGTTAATATGTATGAGTTACCTAGTCTGGTAGGCTAAAGCAGTACCAATGACTTAAAGCAGGTCAAGTAAAAAAAAATGTTTATATTTATTCTTGTGCTATTCTGTAGTATGAAGTATCTTTACTGCAGTACAAGTGCACATTCACCTAAGGATTTATATCAGGATATCACACCCCTCACCAAAGTGATTGTAACACTTAAAAGTTTAGGCCAGTTAAATAATTTAATATTTAATATTAATATTAATATTTTAATATTAATATTAAAAAATTTAATAATTTTATTAAAGATAAATTGACATATCTCTTATATTTCTTCTCTGTAGGAAGGTTTCCTCAAGGACATCTCGCACTAGACCAGACTGCTCAAAGACCAATCCAGCCTCATCTTGAACACTTCCAGGGACGGGGCATCCACAACCTCTCTGGTAAACTCGTTCCAGTGTCTCACCACCCTGACAGTAAAAAATTTATTCCTGATATCTAATCTAAATCTCCCCTCTTTCAGTTCGAAACCATTACCTCTCATTCCTGATAAAGAGTCCATCCCCATCTTTCCTACAGGCCCACTTCAAGCACTGAAAGGCTGTTGTAAGGTTTCCCTTTATATCCTCTCTTCTCCAGGCTGAACAACCCCAACTGTCTCAGCCTGACTTCCTAAGAGAGGAGCTCCAGCCCTCTCATCATCTCCCTAGCCCTGCTCTAGACTTACTCCAACATGTCCATATCCTTCTTAGGTTGGGGGCTCCAGAAATGGACACAGTACTCCGGGTGGGATCTTGCTAGAGTGGAGAAGAGAGGGATAATCACCTCCTTCAACCTGTTGGTCACACTACTTTCGATGCAGCTCAGGATGTGATTGGCTTTCTGGGCTGCAAGAGCACATTGCTGGGCCATGTTGAACTTCTTATCCACCAACACACCCAAGGCCTTCTCCTCAGGGCTGCTCTCAATCCATTCTCCTCCCAGCCTGTATCTGTGTTTGGGATTGCCCCGAACCAAGTACAGGACCCTACACTTGGCCTTGTTGAACTTCATGAGGTTTGCACAGGCCCACTTCTTGAGTCTGTCAAGGTCCCTCTGGATGGTGTCCCTTCTCTCCAGCGTGTCAACCGCACCACACTGCATGTCATCAGCAAACTTACTCAGGGTGCACTTAATCCCACTATCCATGTCCCCAACAGAGATGTTAAATAGTGTCAGGCTCAATACTGACCCCTGAGGAATGCCACTTGTCACTGCTCACCACTTGGACATCAAGCCATTGACCTCAACTCATTGAGTGTGGCTATCCAGCCAATTCCTTATCCACCAAGTAGTCCTTTTTCTACTCCATGTCTCTCCAACTTACAGACAAAAAAGTCATGTGGGACTGGGTTGAATGCTTTGCACGAGTGCAGGTAGGTGATGTCAAGTTGTTCTTCCCTTATCCACCAATGCTCTAGTATCATCATAGGCCACTAAATTTGTCAAACATTATTTGCCTTTAGTGAAAGGCAAATCACCAATCACTTTGTTATTTCCATGTGCCTTAGCATAATTTCCAGGCAAATGTAGTCCATGAAGGATCTTGCTGGACACAGAGGTGAGACTGACTGCCATGACTTCTCAAATGTGATGAGTATTAGTTTGGGAACTTCATCCACCAGTTCCTTCAGGAACTGTGGATGAATCATCAGTTCCCATGGACTTGTGCACGTTCAGGATCTTTAGATGGTCTGAAACCTGATTGTCTCCTACAGTGGGTGGTTCCTCATTCTCCCAGTCCCTGCCTTCGCCTTCTGTGACTTGGGCAGTGTGGTCACTTTTTCCTGGCTGCTTTCCAGGCAGGCAGCCTGTCACCTGTACTGGTGTCTGGCATTGTCCCTCCCCAGGTGTAAGACTTTGTGTTTCCCCTTGCTGAACTTCTCTGGGCTCCTGCCTTGACAAGGTACGACCCTGGGATGATGCAGAGAGCAGAACCAAGTCATGACTGTGCAGGAGGAGGGATTTGGGTCCCACCATATCAAGGATTGGGTAGTGCAGGCTGGTAGGAGAGGAGAGCTCCAAAAGGTGGGGGCAGAAGGTGTGTGGAAGAACAGGCCAGGCCTGGGGTGATGAGCAGCGGGGTATGGGCTGGCCCTATAGAGCCCCGACTGGAAACATCTGCCCCAGGACCAGCTGTAGAGATGCAGGCGTGTTGCAATGTCACATGGCAACATAGATAAGCTGTTGGATAAATGTCACCATGTGGTTTTGGTCGGAGATCCCCAGCATCTAGACCAACAGCTCTTCATCCATCCCATGGATGGTTGGATGGATGAAGAGTGTATGTCAAGTCTGAACCTCCTCTAATGCAGCTTTAAGCCATGCCCTTGCATCCTGTCACTGGATCCCAGGGAGAACAGAACAGTACCTCCCTCTCCACTTCCCTTCCTCAGGCAGGTATAGAGAGTAATGATATTGTGCCTCAGCTTCCTTTTCTCCAAATGAGACAAATCCGGAGTCCTCAGCCCCTCCTCACAGGACATGCCTTCCAGCCCTTCCAATAGCTTTGTTGCCCACCTCTGGATGCATTCAAGGACCTTCACATTCTTCTTAAATTGTGGGGCCCAGAACTGCATACACTGTTCAAGGTGAAGCTTAAAAGCTAAATACAGCGGGATAATCACCTCTTTTGACTGGCTGGTTATGCTGTGTTTGATACACCCCAGGATGTAGTTCTCTGTTTTGGTTTCCAGGGCACACTGCTGACTCATATTGAGCCTGCTGTCAACCAGCACCCCCAGATCCCTTTCTGCAGGGCTGGTCTCCAGTAATTTCTCTCCCTATTTATAATTACGCCTGGCATTACTCCATCCCAGGTGAAAAACTTAGCATTTGTTCTTATTAAATTTCATGCAATTGATAATTTCCCAATGCTCTAATCCTTCTAGATCCTTCTGCAAAGCCTGTTGACCTTTGAGAGAATCAATAGCACCCCCCAGTTTAGTATTGTCAGCTAATGGTGTGTTCAACTCCTGCATCCAAATAATTGATAAAATATTGAACTGAACTGGCCCTAGAATTAACCCGAGGAGGGCACCTAGTGTAGTGACTCATCACCAGTCAGAGGTAGCCCCATTCACAACAGCCTCTGGAGCCCTGCCTTTCAGTCAGCTCTTCACCCAAAGCACTGTGTACCTGCTCATCTCACAAATAGGACTTTTCCAGAAAGATGTTATGAGGGACAGTTAAAATTGAGAAAAACTACATCCACTGCCTTCCCTTCATCAACTAGGTGAGTGACTTTATCATAGAAAGATATTAAATAAGTTAAACAGGACTTTCCCTTTGTGAACCCATGTTTACTGTGCCTGATGATTGCGTCATTTTTAAATGCCTTTCAGGGACTGTGGCAGCTGCACAGTGACATATCTTAATTTTTTAAAAAAATAATTGGTAGTTTAAAACTAACATTTTTCATCTTAAATTGTCTTTTCTTCCTTTGTTTCTGCTGAATTTTGTCGCTAAGACACATATCCAGTTATAATACGTTCAGTCCTTTTCCCTGATAGGTAATGAACTGAAAATGGCAAAGACTCAAATGCTGAATTCCACTCCAACTAACAATCTTTCTTATAGGACCTATAAATATAAGATCATCGAGGTTTAACCCCAGCTAGCAACTAGAACCACACAGCCACTTGCTCACCCCCTCAAGAAGGGTGGGGAGAAGAGGAAAAAAAAACCTTGCGGCTTGAGATAAAGGCAGTTTAATAAATACTATAACAGTAGAGGAAAAATAACAATAATGATAACAATAAGAACTAGAATGACACTCTCACCACCCAGTGAATTGGCAGTGATTGCGGATTCCTGCCTCCTGGCTAACCCCTATTTATATACTGAGCAAGACATCTATGGTAAGGAATATTTCATTGGCAATTCCATCATTCTGTCTATGTTTCTATGGGAAGCTGAAAAAAGTCCTTGAATAGTGTAAACATCACTTGGCAACAACTAAAAAAAAACAAGTGTTATTGACATTCCTTTCACAGCAATCACTACAAAGAAAATTAACTCTTTCCCAGCTGAAACCAGGACAAAGCTAGTCATAGATAATAAACTGGTTGTCTGGTTTATCCTTCCAAATTGCTTTTTCAGAAATCTGATCTATTACACCAGCATAAGAATCTAGGCACTCGTCATTAATTTCAGCACTCAGGCTGGACATCCACAAAAAGAAGCAGAATTTGGATCTTTAAATATCCAAAATTTACACTGGTTACAGTACTAAGTCTTTAACCTTTTGGAACATTGAACTCTTACAACCACAGAACTGAGAAATATTTCTAGTTCTTTCTTCTATGGTGTTTTTTCATATTCCATGAGCAGCCCAAGAGTTTGTTTCCATAAAAAGCTTGCTTCAAAAAGCAAGTACTAAGTAAGATCCTTAAAAAGCTGAAGTCTATCAAAATGAATAAATGAGAAATTCATAATTTCAGTTTTCTGAGACAGGATAAGAACAATGTAATTTGGCTACACTAAGATTTTGACTACGTAAGTATATATATGTAAAAATACAGAAAGGAAAATTTTCATGCTGTTAGTGGAACATTTTTAAAGTACATTTACTAATAAAACCATTCTTCTTAAAAATTAAACAATTGCTTCTGACCTACAGCAAAGAGGAGAAAGATTTCTGCAAAGGCTTTTTGTCAATTTTTTGCACCAAAGAGGAAAACAGCTGCTCCAGCATGTCTTCAAATGCATTCAGAAGGTGCTTGGGTAACAGAACAGTTGCTCTGCATCTTTCCCACTACTTGACATCAGACAACTTCTACAGAAGTCAACCAAGGGCGCTGAGACCGTGGGACATGTTATTTAGCAAGTGCTAGTCTCTCTAGTTGAAGACAGACTCCTCCCTAGGAAGATTAATCTACAATGAAATTATGGATGAATCATGCTGGCCATTATGCTGAATATGAAGGATTACACAGATGGAAAGAAGAGCTATAATCCATAGTGTATGTTACCTGCTGTTGACTTCCTTGTCATTATTCATAGGCAAGCACTACCTAGATCAAAGCCAAAATTGTATTCTCAGTCTCTATATACCACATCTGTTTGTATAGCTAACACAACTGAATTAAAATTATTTTCTGATTCTTTATGCAAACAGCTGCTCATCTAGAAATGGAAAATCTATTTTTCAGTGTGAGCAACTCCCATTCATCTTTCTCACTCCCAAGCTGAGAGCTGCAAGCACCTTGTTAAATCTTAGGTATCAGCAAGGACATCCTTTATTGCTGCTACTGAAGCTGTGCTAACACACAACTGTGCTGGACTGGAGAGAAACTTGAGAATTATACTTTTGATTTACTCTGGTGTTAAGTGAACTCATTTTCAAACCAGAGACCAGGGCTACCAGTCTCCATTTACAGATTTCTTTCTGATTTACATAGAGACCATTCAGATAAAAATGCATACATCATCACTGCACAAGTACAGATTTTTGTCTCCTGTTCCCTATAGCCCATGGGACAGAGGAATATAGCTTCAGAAGAGCAGTTTACAAGTTTTGACTCTCTCTCTGAGTATTTATGAATTTAGCCTGTATTTAAGTGATAAAGTCATTCTCACCAAATCTAGGAGACAGAGTTTAAATTGCCTTGGGCTAGAATACATGTCTCCAACCACGTACTGTCTAAAACTCGGGTGTAATAATTCTTATCAATAAAAGATTCAGAGAGGAGGTGCACAGATCAAGTGTGTTGATACAAGCAGAGCTCAGCTAGGAAAGCACTCTAAACACCCAAGCTGTATGTGTCATTTACAGGAGCAAATTAAGCAGAAGAGCATTAAAATTCCCTCAGCACACTTTGGTATTTAAAAGAGCAAACCATTTGTCCTTTTGCCTCATAGTTGCACAGTGTCTCATCCTATTCCTTTAGACACCAAAAGGATCCAATCATTGCCATAAGGCTGGCAAGACAGAAAAGATGAAAACAGACATTTTGCTTTTCTGTGACTTTTAATAACCTTGCTACAGCTTCTTCTCCTTGATGCAGCCCTGGCATATCCCTGATCCAGTGATCCCTTTGCATTATTAGCACAGATTTTGTTATTTCTGAGGTTATTTGACAGAAACCCATTCAACATTCTTTTACTGCATCAAGAAAATCTTAAACCTTTCACTAGACAAGGCAGTAACTCAGGCTTTAACAGGACCTACCTTGATAACCCCAACAGATGAACTGCTAGGGGGACTTTTGGTCAAAAGAAACATTCAGGCAGAACCTTTGCCTGTGAAGGGACAAACTGGTCTCACGGGCTTTGAGTATTCTGTTCAATACTTCATAACCACCCCACCTGGAACATTGACAAGATTCCGTGAGGTATGGAAATTCTTGATATGAGCACACGAAAATCCATTATCCTTTACATGTATGTGATATAGGGAGCTTTTATTATATATACCTTCCGCCCACCACACAGATTGGTCAGTTTGTCCCAAGCATATTACACTCACTGTGCTTATATTTTGCGCAGTAATTTCCCACATCAAGACGTAGGAACCATAAAAGCAGTGTAACAAGTAACAACCTGGTAGTTGTTTCACAGTAATTGCACAGATACTTGTTCTGATTATGCAGTGAATATGAAGTTCATTCCATCTGTTAAAAAAAAAAAAAAAAAAAAAAAAAAAAAAAAAAAAAAATCTTTATTAGGAATTTGTGGAGGAAGAATCCACGAGTATGTTACATATTCATAGGAAGTACTATAAATAGTATAAATACTATACTAAAAATCCACAGGAAACACTACTGCATTCCTTTACAACATCACTTATAAAAAAAAAAAAAAAAAAAAAAAAACAACACAAGGTAATTTTCAATTCCATAAGGAAATAGTTTACAAATAAGCCTTTCTGTACCTCACAGTAAATACTAGGGTATCCAAAGCAGTGTGCATTTTGTATCCATTTAATTTGAGCTCATTTAGGAAAAGAAGCTATTATTAATCAACCCCAAAATTTGTGGTGTCCCCACTCTCAGGGAAATCATGGCTTAGAGTAAAATGCTTTACAAGGCAATGCCCATATAGAGCTGCATGGGTGGAGAACCTGAGAGTCTGGTGAATTCAGGTCTTTAAAGTGAGTGTCCTGTGTGGCATGAAGATTATTGCAATAAAAGGTCATTTCTACAAATAAGATTTGGCAGGACAGACCAGTTTCAAGGCCTAAGAAAGGCATTTACAAGATGTGCAAGGGGTAGCACCTCTCCTGCTTTCCTCTTCTCTTTGTATTCATGCTGGGCTCCCTCTCAGCTCAGACTGCCACTTACAAGAAATAGCCTCAGAGCTGAAGGGGCAAGGAGAAAAAGCCTGCTACAGACTACACCTGACTTTGTGCTGGAGCCTGTGCTCCCTTGTCCAAAATACAGTTGCCTAGGAAACAACAGGCTAGTTTCAAAATCCCAAGGTTTGCCAATTTGCTTCTATTGCACTTTATTTCCCTGTTTGGAAAAAAAAATCCCTGAGCACTTCCAAGTAATCCATAGACTGTGGAAGTAAATTTGCATGACTGGACTCAAACACAGGCCTTTCAAATTTCTAACAAGATATTTAAATTTCCTTCCCCCCCTTGTCCTCAGGGTATTTGTCATCTTTTGTTTTGTCCAAACAACACTTCCAAGAAAAGAAAATGAAATTAAAAGTGCTAACATCAAAGAAGCTTTCTTCCTCCCCCTCTTTTCCAAATATAAAAATACAAATATGAGATTAACCTGGATTTCAAAATTTTAGAAGTTTTACTGTCAATAATGGTAAAGCTCAGTAAGCATATATGCATGCACACATGCCAAAGTGCACAAATGATAGATTTTTCATTATGAGTGAAGAAGCCTGATGGTTGCAAAATAAACAAACCAATTAACAAGAGTTAGTTTTAAAACTTCCTCCTTGGAAAGCAATATGACAGTAACAGAGATTACACTCCAGTCCAGAGGTCCTGCAGAGAGGGGAAAAGATAAGATTTCATTTCATCACCAGTAGTCTTTTCTTTAAGCCTTTTTTCTAAACTTCCAGCCAAACATCATCCCTCATTTACCCTGACAGCTTCTCTTGTTTTTCATTATTATTTCATCCTATATTTTATCCTGTGGTTTCAGAAAAATTTCAGAACCTAATTTGTTTTCACAATTTGTTATGTCCTAGTCAGGGAGTAAAAACTTGAGCTGCTCTGACTCTTGCCACACATTGGAAAACAGTCCCAGTACTCACAGTTGAGGCATCATTTTTGGATTTGCCCAAAGACACTGACTAATACAACTCGAGGCTCAGATGTAGCCCCAGCACAAAGAGGTCACAACCTTGGCCATCTTCTTTATGTACAGCAATCACATGACAGAACTGCATGTTCTTTAACTGCTGTGTTGCACTAGTTTGCCTCTCCCCACCTCCACACATCTGCACGTGGGAATTAGAAGAAAGAACTGGCAGCAATGCCAAAATAGGGGCAGCTATTAGGACCCTTCCTGGAAACCTGTCCCTGGATGTGACTTGGCCTACTTCTGTTGGGTTCATTGTGATAGCAACACACTGCCTGCATCAAAGCCCTTCACTTCCAACATGAATATGAGCAGTTTGACATGGTATTGCTAGCTATTAATAAGATAATACCTTTTGTCTGTATTAGATAGTTCTATCAGAACGAGAGATAAAAAAACCTGCTCAAATACCAAGAATGTAGTTGCAGTTAGCTTCTGTGGGAAGAACAGGCTTTCACTAACACAACAAAAGAGCTCTGCATTTCTGTCAAACAAATGTCTGTCATGACTGCATACATGGGCACAGCACAATAATGTTTACTACTTTTTTTACAACAGTAAAATAAATAGATAAAAATCGAGATAAGTGACCATTTTTCCTCATGTTGAACATGCAGAAGAAACAATCTGCCAAAGACAATCTACCCATAACCTACTTAATTATGTACGAAGCATGCTAACACAAACTGAATCCATGTGTTGTGTTACATATGCATTGGATACCAAGCATGCTCTGACATCACAAAAGAAGGTCAGAAATACCCTACATGTGGCCAAGAACTCACATCGTACGTAAGCCCACAGTCTGAGTGACTGTATCCTACCTCCTTTCCACCCCTGATTTCTGCAGCCATTTAGCAAAGCAGTTAACTCAAATGTAATCCTTGAAACACAAAACCAAACCCAGTCAGTGCAGTGCCCTTTGTTGGCTTTTTTCCTAGATTCTGATTCCAAAGTGGGCATAGAACTTACTTTTGGCTTTATGCTGCCCCCAGTTCTCACATTTTGGGCCACAGCAGATTTTTAGCCCCCCAGTATGAATGTGAGAGTAGAGAGTTAGAAAATGCTTGCAACAAAATGAAGAACAAACGTTGCATTGGAGACTGTGAAGAGAACTGGAGTGGTCTGGGGTTTTGCTGCAGAAACATTAAAAAGCTTCTTTCCTTCTCCATCAGGAAAAGAAAAAAATTAATTGATGCCACCTTATAACTGTTATTTTGTACCAGTTTCTTTGCCAGTGTTTACACAATAACAAGGAGACATGGATCTATAAATGAATCAATAATAAGAATTAAAGTTAAGGACATTAAAATTGCCATAATTACACTCAAGACAGAGGTGGGCAGAAAATTGACTCCCTGTCCTGCAAATGTAGAGATGTAGAACATACTCCTGTTTTGCCAAGGTTTTTCTTTTCTTTTTGTTTGTTTTTGGTTGTTTGTTTTTTGTTTGGGATTTTTTTTTAAAAAAAAAAAAAAGGAAAGAAAATCTGCAAGACAAAGAAAGGCAGAAACAGATGAATAGAAATTGGCTTTGAAATAGCTAACAGACTTTTGGCTAGGATACTAAAATTAGATTTTTACGAAAACCTGAGTCCATTCCTTAGATTAAATAAGAAAAAGTAGGAATTCAAACCTAGGTCTCACAAATCCCAGCTAAGAGCTACAACTGTCAAGTTATTTCTCTTTTTTGAAGGTGAGTGCCTGTCCTGAACAATGGTCTGTCCAAACAATGCATTTCTGCAGAATCTCATTTGGACATCAGGTATTTTCCAATTTGTCAACATTTCCAAACGGCTATAGTTACCAGACTGCATCCTCATTATCACACGCACAGAATAGTTGCCTGAGGCTACCTCTGTGCAAGCCCAGAAACTCAACCTGGCATAAAGACAGAGGATTTTAATTTTTCTTTTCCTTTGAATCCAAAGATGAGTCCTCTTTTTTGCTAAATAGACACTTGGGAATGGACATAATTTATGACAGAGTAAAACCTTAACACAGAATAAACTATACTGACAAGAGGACTCTGTTTTTAAAACGAACCCTTTATTTGAATTTTTTACAACACACCATTTTTCAATTTAGTTGTGATTTTTCTGTCCCCTGCTTCTACTAGACATTCAATAGTCCTTTCAGGAGCAATAACAACTCACAATATTCCCATTTCCTCTTCTCCTTCCTCCATCTCCACAGAAGGGTGTATCTTACTCTCAGACATACTACTCAAGTGTTTGCAAGGCTATGCTGTAAGATAGACAGGAGAAAGTGATCAGACTGAAAAATAAGCTCTGCTGCAAAATCTTTTCTGCATCTACCTCCCTTTTTTTTGGTGCAAATTCACAGACAGGTCCCTACAGGACAGAAAGTTAAGCTGGAGTAGATGGTTGTAGCTCACAGTTTCACTGATCTCTTGGATGGAGTTGTTTCATGCTTAGTCTGACCTTTACAAGCAATGTGAAGTTCACACTCAATCCCCATTGTCCCACAATAGCATCACATCAGCAAATCTAGCTTCTCAGAACTGCATTGAAGTGCAGTGGAATCCTGTAGTAAAAACAAGCCTGCAGCATTAACGCCACCCAAGCTAACATTGCCCTGTGTGGTCTAAGCATTGTTCACCTAAAACAGACAAATGAGCTCTATCTAGTGTATGTAACCGTATACAACCTACACATTTGTTGCTTTTGTTTCTCAAGGCTCCCCTTTGTGGGGTATACATTATTTTCCATTTTATTTCTATGCATCGCTAAAGTCATCAATGTGAATGTTGGGGGGTCAGGGAGGGGTTAAGTATAATTTCTTTCTAAGACAACTCTTATTGTCTAATAGCACAACCCAGTGCTAAGAGTTTCTAGACAAGAGTCTTTCTGAGATGGTAATCTATGCACAAGCAGCCTTTTCACAGCTGGCAGAGGAGAAGAGAGGTATGCAAAGTCTGTAAAGCAGCAGAAAAACCCTTCAGGAGAATCTGATAATACCAAATCCCCCAAAATATTTTTTAAGTATGCTTGGTATTCTGTCTTGTTAATGTAAATATATGTAGAAGTCTCCTGTTAGCAGGAAAGTGACATGTAAGTCACAAGTGGATATAAGGGAATAGATGTGGCATGGTTCATTGAAAGGATTGTTTCATAGAAAATACGATATTGTTCTGGCCCTTTGATCTGCAGAGGTCTACAGATTCTTTCTTGAAGCTCCTAATGCTGCAAAACTGTCAGCTAATGATGAAGAGTTAGACTTACACATCACAGAGTAACTAAGTACACTGAGAACTGCCACTTGCTCCTACTCAGCTGTGCTCCTCTGCACAGCCTACAGGACAACAAGCACAGGCATGCACCAACATCTGCATTCCCGTGCAGAAGCCTATGAAAGGCAGAAAAAGAACATCCAGGAAAGGTTGACCAGGATGAAAGGTACGCACTGCTACATTAAAGTGTCAGCGCTGGGGATGACAATTTGAGAGAGAGAAAATAGAGACACTCAGTTCTAGGGAAAGAAAAACCACCAGACTTTTCAAACCTTCAAACTTATCATGTAGTAAAAGTAGTCAGTAGATCAATGCTTTGAAAAGTAGCTATTCATTTCCCCTTTTCTCCTTCATCAATTTAAAACCATAAGCTAGGAGTTACTCTGAGTACCTACGGATCCATAAGCTCTATGGAGTAGACATTTTCTTACTTGTCAATATTTGGCTGCACCTGTCCAATGGAGTCTTAGATAATGATGAGGCTGTGGCTGACATCCACCAGATTGAGCAGTGGTAATGCCCTTCAGAAATGTAAAATTCAAACCGTATCAATCAGTGAGAGGCTAGCCTTGGTACATCCTGATGAATCTTTAGACTCTGCAACAAATTCCTGCTGATCTGCCAGCTCATTCAGTGCAGGAAGGTGTAAAAAATGAGCAAAATGATCCCCAACATAGTTCTTTTCTCCATCTGCACAAGTGGAGGAAAGCAAAATCACTTTGATACTTAGTGTGTGCAGGAAGACAAAGACTAGCCTCCGATCCCTACAGAGGGCTAAAGAAGGGATATGGCCTGTCCTCATGGGGCAAATGCAGCTCTGCAGAACTCCAGCCCGTGCCTACAGAGTTAACACAGCCGTGTGGCTTCACCTCAACAGAGGTGAATACTTGTGGTATTTTTAGGGAAAACACAAGCTAACTGTAGACAGTTTTGTCAGAGTAAAATCACAGTGAAGACACAAGGTCAAGCACATATAGACAGGCATTGAATCAGATCACTATCTGGGTGATAAAGTATGTCCTGGAAAGCAGTGCTAGAGTAAACATTCATTAATGTAGCCCTCCATCTAATTTGCAAATTAACTTGTCAGATGTTTTGCAGTAGTTCATAGATGACAGCCATAATTTTGATAAAAGCACATAAGATATTTGCATGCAAGTACAGATTTATCACTGTGGGATTGGTGGGCACAGGTACCTCAGTGGCATTAGCCGTAGCTGCACTAGCACTTTCCCCAGCTAATACAACACTTCCATACAACAGAGGGTGTATCAGGATGACTCCGTTCCTTCACCTAGATCAGGTGAAGGAACTCTCCCACAAACGTTTCTGGTTTTAAATCCTGTGAACAGAATATGCTCGGTTGAATGGATTTAACCTGTTACATAGTAGACATGTAGCTAGGGAAAGGACTGTGAAAGAAATTTTATACCCTTAGAGAATCAACACAATTTACTAAAGGAAAACAGTATTTTTTTCTGTCAATTTTTAGGTGGAAATGAGGGGTAGTTTTCCAAATGATAAACTGTCACAGGCCCCTGGAAATCTATGCCCTCGAAAACCAGGAAGATTTAGCAGAGAAAACAGTAGATTTTAACTTAAAAAGGAAGGTTATAAATGTTCCCGGAGCATCCATTAAGCACCAGTTGAAAGTAATTAAGCTAGGCCAGGTTTCACCATAAATGTTAAACACATGCTCATCTCAAGCTGTAAAGGTGTCCCAAATTCACAGATATTTTCTCTGCTGTCATTGCCTGGGATTAAGTTTACTGCTCACTAGAATTCCCCAATTATTTCTTTTTCATCTTTAGCCAAACAAAGCCATGTTAACAAAATGTGCACAAACCATGTTCTCATTTAAGGCCTCTATGTCCTTTGGAGACTCAGGACATAGTGAAAATCTATTAAACTGGCTCAATCTTTTTTCACCTCTAAAGGAGACTACAAGCAAACACTGCTGAAAAATTATTATATATTTACAGAAGTTTAGTTTTATTCTTCAGTCATTCAGGTGTGCCATATTCAGAGGAGCTGAGGCGAAGGTTTCATTTAAACACAGTTATATCAATTCAACGTTTTTGTGAGGCTGCCCTCCATGTTTGAGCTGTAAAAGGCCCAAATTTAAATGAAATAATTGGATGGAAACATGAGTCTTCTCTGCTGTGAATAATGACCTGAATGATTCGGGCAGCACAACAGAGGAGAAAGAAGTCTGTGGGAGGAAAAACAAGGCAAGAAGCTCATAAAAATCAGCTTTTCTGCAAAAAAAAAAAAAGAAGTTACATTTGCACAAATATACATATGTATATCACAGTATGAAACTGCAGCCCTTCATAGTCTTTATTATCAAGTAAAACTTTGTGTTTCAGAAAAATCTATCAATTTACCATTCCTGGCTTCCAGAAATTCATCCTCAGAATGTTTGATGTTGGAACAGTCACACCACTAATATAACTGCTCACAATAGGCCCACGTTAGGTGACTCAGACTATTTCTACCCTCTTGTCTTCAGGGAATTATATTAACAACATTCTTGCCGTAACCACTGGTTTCTGCGGCAAAATGACTGAACTACCATGCCACTGTTTCATCACTCCTAACCTGCAGAGTAACCAGAAAATTTGGTTTTCACAATACATCTCTCCAGTCTTAACTAAAAAATTCCATCAAGCAAAGTTTGTCGTAATTAGTTTTGTCACTTGCAACTGTTTCTTCTCCTCACTGTATAGTCATGCTTAAAAAAGAGAGAGAGTTTTACTATTTGCAGATACTTAGCAACAGACTATGGAACTACACTGGTCTCTTTTCCTTAAATCTGTAATCACGCTTCCCAAACCAAAAGGGAAGAGTGATGTCAGAAGGCCAATCCTTACGTCAAGCCTATGCTGAGACATTCTCTGTCCCTAAGGGCATGACTTTATCTCTACCATTCCCACTGCTGCTTTTACTTTGCCCCACCTTAATTCTGCTGTCAGCTCAAAGCCCTTCAGCACACTGGATCAACCTTTGCTGAAAGAGATATGGCTCCTTTCCTTCTGTACACCCATGTGCAATCTTAAGCAAACTACTTAAAATAACCCTTATATTCCAGACGTCACTCATGGAATTTCTGGTTTGTTCGTTTGTTCTTTTTTGTGGGATTTTTGTATTCTCAGAAGCAGTTCACAGACTGCCCCTAACACCCACATGCCAGAAACTTTTAAAAGTGCCTTTTGATATGGCAATCCATTCTGAAGGCCTGGATGAAGATAGTAACATTTGGCATCTGCTGACAAATGCAGCTTTTCCCAAACTTCGTTACATACTTGCCAGCTCTGGTATACAGATGTGTTTTAGAGACTCCAACCTATACAGCAATTCACACAGTTCCCCAGTTAGTATGGAGCACAAATGAAGCCATTGTAATGGCAGAAGTTCAAGTTCAAAACACTCCTCACAGAAAACCAACCTGGAGCACAAGCCATCTGCAAACAGAGGCACATGTAGCACATTTTGAATTCATAGAATCATAGAATTGTCCAGGCCGGAAGGGACCTCCAAAGGTCATCTAGTCCGACCTCCCCACAGTCAGCAGGGACATCCCCAACTAGACCAGGTTGCCCAGGGCCTCATCGAGCCTCACCTTGAATATGTCCAGGGAAGGGGCTTCAACCACCTCCCTGGGCAACCTGTTCCAGTGCTCCACCACCCTCACAGTAAAGAACCCTCTCCTAATCTCCAATCTAAATCTGTTCCCCTCCAGCTTGAAGCCATTGCCCCTTGTCCTGTCACTGCAGGCCTTTCTAAACAGGCTCTCCCCAGCCTTCCTGTAGGCTCCCTTCAGGTACTGGAAGGCCGCTCTGAGGTCTCCCCGGAGCCTCCTCTTCTCCAGGCTGAGTAAAAGTAAAGTAATAGTAAAGACCTTTCTCCTAATCTCGAATCTAAATCTGCTCCCCTCCAGCTTAAAGCCATTGCCCCTCACCCTGTCACTACAGGCCTTTGTAAACATGCTCTCCCCAACCTTCCTGTAGGCCCCCTTCACATACTGGAAGGCTGCTATTAAGTCTCCCCGGAGCCTCCTCTTCTCCAGGCTGAACAACCCCATCTCCCTCAGCCTGTCCTCGTAGCAGAGGTGTTCCAACCCCCTGAATTGTTGGACCAGGGCCAAGCTGAAGCCCAGGGATAGCACAGGGGACAGGAACTGTCAAATGGAACAATAGACTGGAGACAAAAGGAAGCGCTGGACTGCTGACAGCAGTATAAATTATGATACAGTGTTTTGTTTCTACTTCAATTGATTCTAACTTTAACTGCTATAATCATAGATGAAAATAAACACTGTATCTCTCTGTTTTGCCTGTCATCCCTGGTGCCTACCCGAATAACTCTCCAAGAAGTGACAGACCTGTTCCATACACATTTCTCTAGTACCCACTTTTGCAAAGTGAATTATATATATATATATATCTATATACAATCTGCTTTACACTTTGTATTTGGAACAGTGAATTCAAGGCCCGGGGTGGGGGGGGAAGAAGGATTAAGCAAGACGCTATGGTTTATTATGATTTAATACCACACCTGAAAAGATGTCTTGCCCACATCCTTCCTTCAATGTCTGGTTCCCAGTGACACATTTGCTCATCACGGAATTATCAGAGTTGGAAGGGACCTCTAGAGATCATCTGGTCCAACTCCCATGGTCCCCATCTGCCAGCTCCAATGTCACTGAACATTCTATGATTCTGTGAAGATCTATGCCGTGGTTTCCATTAATGGCCACCTGAGAAATTCATCCCCATCCCTGAATTAAGCTGTGGGATCGCCTCTTTGTCTGGGACTCCTTCAAGGCTGCTATGAAATCCCCAATTTATATCATGCTTCTTAAATACAGAAGGCCTTCTGGGGTCATATCCTACTGCAGTATTGTTAATAACAGTCTAAGCCACACTGCAATACTTCCAAATGGAAACAGCACAAGAAACATCTGACAGCTACTCAACCTTTGAATTGCTTTTGTCTTTACTGTTAGTGTGGATCACCTGATTGAGTGAAAATTTCTCTTTGGTTTTAGCTGACAGCACCAAACAAGACTGCTGAGCCAGGTCAAACTATGCCATTAAACCCAAGAAATTGCATTTTGTATATGGAAAGAATAGATTTTCAGATAGATGCCTAAGGTAATTTTGCAAAAGAGATATACTTTGAGTGCATGACTGCATTAATACAGTGTCCCCAGACGGCCCCTTAGTAAGACAGCACAAGACCTAGTAAGCTTTATGGAGCCAAAAAGAGCCCATTCTTAAACCTGAAATGTTGATGCAGCTAGCTGAATGGCAGACAACACAAAGACACACACCTCATAGCATGAGGAGGAGAAGTATGTTCAGTCAAAAATCCAGTACAGCTCAGCATTACTAACTACAAAAATATTTTCTGGCTCTCTGCAAGGCCTGAGGTGGTTAAAAGCATCAAACTTTCAAACTTCAAAATAAATGATTGTGCAAACCTTCCTTTTCCTCAGTTCTTCCTTTTTATTCAATAAAATAGTTTTTGAAGAAGACGAAGAAGCAGAGAAGTCTCAGTCTTGCAGTCTCTTGGTGTTTGTGTTGGTTCGTTTGCCAAAGAACCTTTCCCTCAGATGAAGATAAGTGGGAACGTCTAATCACTTCCCTTGTTTACTGGCAGAATTATTTTTTAGTTTATTTTTTTCTGTACACAAAAGACATAAACTACATTCGTTTTCATTACAAAACCCTTTCATTATCATACTGATTTTTTCCATGTCTAAAGACTAGCTGTTAGACTCAGCAGAAGGAAAATCGACAGGATGCTCTGTTATGAGGCTGGTTTTATTCCATAAATTTATGTCAGTCTGTGACAGAGCATTACATCTTTGTATGACATCTGCATAAGATTTCCTGTCCTAGGAACTGCTATAGCTCTTTCCTTTCATTAGATAATATCACTCCCATCTTGTTTGTACTAACCTTTATTCATGCTGCCAGAGAGGTGTGGGATGATCGCTCTACTTCCCTGTAGTAGTCAGTACCAATACGATGAGAGCATAGAAAGTGATATCATTGTCATGTGGATACATTGGCTGTGGTTTATTTCCTACAGAGGGGAACACCAGTTTAAATTTACGAATGAAAATGTATTTACAAATTCCACGATCAATTTAATCTTGTATAAATCAGCTCTGCTACAGAATGGTGCTGCCCATAGCACATCCATGGCTGCTTATGCCTGTCATCTACTTCTGCCAGTGCTGGTACTCATGTGACAAACCATATCAGGGAACTGATCTAGCTGAAAACTAACAAGGTTTTTTTGCCAGCTGAGTTTTCATTCAAACAAACTCCCTTCTCCTGCTTACTCATGGTTGCACAAACAATAATGGCAATGTGAGGGACCAGTATGAAAAATAGCCCATAGTTTAAGACAGACGGAGACTTATCCTTTTAGAAGCAGCAACAACCATTTATCCTGCTTAAGGTCATGATGGACCTATGGCATTAGCTAAACTGGTGCCAGTCACTTTATGTATTACCTTATTTTCCTGCTTCTTTCTTCCTCAAGTCAATTAGAGGCAGATTCCAACTAAACCAATGTAAGCCATTCTTAACCTTGAGTGAAAAAGGCTAGTCGGGACATTTATACTGCTAATTTGGACCAGTGCAAGCACTTGTGCCCATGTATGATCTCCACTTCATACATAAACTGAGATGAAGAGGAAACAACATCAATGCCTACTCGGTGCTACAGGAAATCTCTGCTACAGGAAATCTCAGAAATAAGAGCTGTTCTGACCAGCCCTTGCCAAGAAAGTTCTATGACACCAGAAAAATCATTCACTATGACTCTGCTGAAGTTTTACATAGCCTTTAGGAAGCAAAAATGCCTGGCTAGATGTCAAAAGTCCTAGTAGCAGCTGTAGCCAACAAAAAATAAATAAATACAAATAAAAATCTCAGGCCAGCTAGTATTAGGTCTTTCCATCCAAGATCCTTATGATTTAATGAGTTAAGAACACTCTGAGAGCTCCCAGCCTAGACTGCCTGGGGTTTGCCCTTTCCTCAGAGAACTGTAAGTCACCCAGGATGACAGCTTTGCTTCACAGAGGTCTTCATTCCCAATATATCAATAAATGTCATAGGGGAGCTATTGCTTTTCATTGTTTTCCATAATATTCTGCATAACTAATTTAACATTGCCTAATCTGGTTAGAGATCTGGTCCTAACCCTAAACTGGAATTTGGGAATCTAAAGCTTTCTAGTCAGCAGACACTTTGGCTGCACTGGCCATCATTGAAATTTGCATACCCCTGAACAGGCTTTATAGCCTGCCTCCCAGGAAGCCAGGAATGCCCACATTATCCTCATCCTTGTTTCTGTTTTTTTCCATTGCTACCTCCATTTCTTAGGCATCTATTGATCCTGAAGCTCTCAGAAATATTTGGTATATACAAAGGAATACAGTTATTATGAAACACTAATGTACCAAAAAACACCATGTATTATCCACACATCATCCTTATGTGGAGGGGTTCACTTGCACTTTTGAAAACAGTGCCGGAAGGTATAGGCTACAGACATATAGTTTCCTGAATAAGCACAAGAGGGGTTATGTGGACTAATAAACTAAGATGATGTTTTCCTACCACCCTTATCCACATAGGCTACTTGACCTGCTGTCAGAAGTAACAGCACTGAAGGCCCTTAACTAAGGTTAACCATCTCCTGTGTACACGGGGCTTGACTGAAATGCTCAGGACCAGTTCTTTGGTTGGCTCCACTCTTATCTTACTTGAAGCTGATACAGGGGGTGCATGTACCCTTACTGCAGCTCCTTGCAAATCGTTGGGAAGAAGCAATCACTTTCTGGCAGATTCAGTCAACTACAAACAGCGGCACTTTTCTGAAATGTCACAGCAATCTAGCCTCAGTCAGGCAACAGCAGCAACCGAGCAATTTATGTTGCTGGTAAGGCTGCAGGGAGAAGGAAGGAAGAAACAAGGTATCACAGTGAGAAATGTTTACCAACTGCTTTACAGTTCCCCAGGTTGTTAGCTTTTGTAGTTAGAGGGGTGACTTCTGATCTTAAACAAATGGCACAGGGTGTGAAAATTGATCAGTATTTCTTTATCAGCATCCCCATTTTGAAAATTACTTCCAGTATGGGGCTGAGAATCTGATACTCAGAAAAGCTCTCCAGGAGAACTGTAATGCCACTACATTTAGTGAAACAAACAGTAAGTGTGGTGTTCTTGTGTTTACTTTTTCTGCCTTCTATCTATGGGAAGGGGAAAATCAACAAACTAGAGGTTAAATTATGACGTTTCAGCATCTGAATATTGGAACTTAAACTGGAACTTACCAGTTAGACCAAATTGAAAATTAGTATTTTGTTCCTAATATAGTAATAAAAAACAATGAACAAATGTAACTACAGCTGTTCTTTTTAAACTCAAAATACAAACTCCATTATACAGCTAGAGAACTCAAATGAAAGCAAAAGTTGTTTGGAGTGTAAATGTTTTCCACAACTAAATAATTTCATATGTTGATAAATTCATATTTTGTGAATACATGCAAAAATGACATCTCTTTCATTCTGTGTGAAACATCTTACAGTTTCTGTTGTCAGAACAGCATCTGTTGTCACAACAGTACTTGAACAGATGTGACAGGTTTTAAGCAAGTACCTAAACTTTAACACGTATTTAATTTAGAAGTTATTGTAAATCACAGAAGGTAGAGGTAGACAGCATAAAGGTGAGAGTAATCTGTATCTCAAACTTGTTGCTATTTGAAATACAAAAAACAAAATCCCTTCATGAATTAATATGTTGTGATTTTTGTCATAACATTTTTTCTGTTAAATATCTTACCTACAAGGGTTAGCATATAAGTTCTTCTAGCGATGATTTAGCTGAATTACACACAAAAGTACACCACAGACTCCCAACTCTAGAAGGTGTGGTACTTCAGCACAAGTCTGCAACAAGAATAGTTTCATTTAAATCAGTTTAAATTACTAACAAATATAAAATACACCATGAAACCAATTACCATGAAGCTAAAGGAGTTAGCATATATCTACAAGAAAGTGGTTGAGCTTAGATCAATTGGAATCAACAGTTGTACCAGCACTGGGAATGCCTTATCCACAGAGATTGATGTAGCCCAGCAGAGCATCCCATACAAGGATTCCTTGCAGAAACAGTTGTTTCACATCTCCAGCTGTGCAATTCTGTCCTCTTGTTGAAGATCAGCATCCCCACAGGAACCTTGAAAGAGCATGTCCCAAGAACACTCTCCATTTGCTTCAGTGCAAGGCAGGTTGGCCTAATTCAGACAGCTCTCTTTGTAAATTAAGCCATCTTTTGTACCAAATTGGATGAGAGATGTCCAACTATTAGCTTAGATGGGGCATGAGTGTCAGCTCCACAGGGAGTTACAAACAAGAGATTACAATGTCTTTGGCCAGTACAGCCATTTCTTCAGTGAAGGTCTGACTCATATGTCTGATGTGATTATAAATCTAGCCCAGGTGCAATTTGTACTAGCTTCATTTGCACTAGCATAATGAAAGCATCCCCCTTCCCCATGCCCTCCCTCCCCCCCACCCCCAACCCCCCAACAAAACAAAGCTATATTGCTTCAGTTTCCTGTTACAATTTATGTAAAGGCCATGTGCACTCCTGGGTACAGCTCAAACCATTTGAGAAAACACTCCCTAGAGCTGTGTTCTTACCACTGTCCAGCTGCAGATCATTTTGCTGACACTGCTGAGCCAAAGTTGTGTGAGCGGTCCTAGCCCATTTCACTACACATGGTAAATTAAATCTAGATACCTGCTGATATTGCATGTACTCAGACTAGGAATACTCACTATGGCTCTAATTTACTGTTAGTTAAAAAGTTTCAGAAGGTATTTCAAGAGTTTGTTAACAGCTCTTGTGAGAGAACAAACCTTATACTGCTTTCTGTAGTACTTTTGGTAGAAGTCTGTAATGCAGACTCTAAGGATTATCTGTGCTGCAAAGTGGTAAAATTTCATAAAGTAGAGCTGCCCATGGAAAACCCTGTTTGAGACAAGGCATGTACATAGAGCTGAGGCTTTTTAATCTTCATTATATACCTGCAGCAGTTTATTACAGACCTATTGCAGTTCTGCAGAACAGCTTTTGCTTCCCCATGCAGCATGTGGTGGCAAAAGGTTTTTTTAATGTTAAGAGATGAACTGGGGTTGTGATCTTCCTGGCTTGGGCTTCTTTCTGGTCATCAGCCCTTAACTCTCCCTGCAGCAGTAGGTGCCACCACTTTGCTCCACCCTTCAGCAGTACATGTAAATCGGGGGCAGGCCAGGGAGTTCCAGCTTAGAGAGATGGTCCCTGCCTGTCAGGACCTCAGTAAAGGCTCAGCTAGCAGTACAACTGGACTATGTCTTGTCGACGTTGTTATAAGGTGGGCAGAAAGACGGAAGTTTCATCCATCCTCTTTTCTCCTGTTGTTGCCGTGTATGGTGTGAGAACTGCTGCATGTGATAGGCTTCAGTGACGGGTTTTGGACCTCTTCCTTCTGCTCAAGCTTTTCTGGAGGATCTCACGGTACTTCAGCCTGCAGGAAAAATGTACTTGGGAAATCACGTTAGGTAAGGCTCCCTAAACTGCCAGGGAACATCTCTAGCAGAGGATGCTTTTCTTTTTAGCAGTGCTTTTTTTTTGGTTGATAATCGGGCCAGGAAGCTGAAAGGAACAAATGTACCTGGAACTGTGAGTGAAGGTTAATGTTTTCCTCTTGCCTTTGCTGCTTTTGTAACTGGTGGCAACAACTAGTTGTGGTAATGAAATGCACAGCTAGTGACATTTTTGTCTGGTTGTTAACCAGAAGATGCATGGAATCTCTAACTTTCTGGAAGTAAGACTAATCTGTATGTCCCTGTTCTCTGCCTGCCCCACTCCGGCCTCCGCCCCCCACCCCCCAAATTTTAAGGAATAATTTGATATTTTTTATGTGTTAATTCGAATTACTGCTGGTATAAAATATTTATAGTTTATATTATCAATGCTTGATAAAGCTTTGAAAAAGATTTTCCCTTCCCCTCCCAGCCTCCGTCTTCGTTTGGTGTTTGTGTCTTTTTAACACAAATTTATTTCAGATCTTTATTTTTTGTAGAATTCTTTTCACTGTTACTCTGGTCTGCCAGGCTGTTCATTTAGGAAAAGGTAAGGAGAACTTCGTGTTTCCCTCTTCCTCAACCGTGTTTCTTAAGTACATTTACAGTATGTATTGATTTATTAATAGCTACCATTCTCCTCCATACCTGCACTTCTTGTCCAGGCAGTGAAAAAGAAGAGCTTGAAGAATATATGAGAAGTCTCAATGCCACAGCACAAAGGCAGCAGCCCAAGAACGAAGGGACTATGATAAATACTCTCAGTGACATGAATCAGAGTTATGAAAACAGAAAGCAACAGAATTCCAGGGCACTGGTACCTTTCACTGGGATTACGGAGAGTAGGTAACATTATTTATTTAAACAATGCCATAAAAATGGCTTTAAAAAATATTGTATCACAGTGATGCATTGACTGCTGTCCTGGAAGATTCCAGCTGTCTGGTTTACTGTGACTGTTCATTTAAACTATGCCCGGGGCCACTTAGGAAATGGTGATAAAAATTTAAGGTAGAACCTGCAAAAGGTGGTAATGGAAAACAGGGAAGAGTGCTAGGAATTAAGAATGGGTTGGTCCCATATTTCTTGACAAAAAATCATTTAATTCAAAAATAAAAGTTACAGTACTAATAGAAAAGAAAAACCAACAACAACAAAAAAACCCCAAAAAACCAAGAACCAAAAAACCCCAAACAAACAAACATAAAACTTGTAAAAACAACCAAGTACAGACTTCTGTTTCTTCCCACCTATATAAAGTTTTAGATAGGCTTGAGGAGGGAGCGTTCCCCTCCCCTCTCAAAACTAAGCAACTCTTCCCAGTATCAAAGCCTCCTTTATTCAAAAATAAGTACCACTTCTCAGTGAAAATGCCCCATTTCTTATTGAGACTGAAACCTGCCTCTGTCAAAGTGAAATATTTCATTTGAATAGATACTGCTGCTACAGGATTTGCCAGGCGTTGCTTCTTGACCGTCCTTTAATCCCAAGTAGTTTACTTCTAATCCTTAACTAAACAAACTGGGTTTAACTGAACAAACATTCCTAACAGGCAGATAATTTTATTATCTCTAAAGACAATAAAACTAGATATTCTTAAGACCCTTTGGCAACTGGAGAGACCTGAGAGAACAAGTGAGGAAAAGAGGAGGTTCAAAGCCCCTGGGATGATTAGTAAACTCTAACATTGTCTTGCAGGTAAAAAACTGAACAGGCACTGCTGCCAAAATGGAGGGACCTGTATCCTAGGGGCTTTCTGTGCCTGCCTAAAGCATTTCACTGGCAGATACTGTGAACATGATGAGCGGCAAAGGTAAAAACCAGAGCAAAGCCAGAGACAGTGAGCAAGGTGCTCTGGAGAGTTATTTTCTGTGGTGGGATCAGGGACGTACCAAATGTCTCCCTTGTCCTTGACAGCAACTGCGGCAGCATTGCCCATGGTGCCTGGGTGCTGAAGGGCTGTTGGCTGTGTCGGTGCGGCTATGGTACTCTGAACTGTCTCTCAGAAATAATGCACGATAACTGTGGTAAGGAATGGCATTAAATCAACCATTTTTATCTTGTGAGTATCAGAATTGCCTTCTGCAAAGATGAGGTACTCAGAGGACTTTGTATGTGCTCTATTTAGGCTTCTGCAGTGGCCTGCTTTGCTTCAGAGAATGAATTAGTGACACAGTAAATAATACTGCTGTTGCCTGTACAGCACATCACATAAAGGACTTTGAGATCTTTATAATCCTTTGCAGTACGAAACTTTCCCCTATTTTGACTGAAAATTACAGGGATAAAATGTTTCTCTGTTCTGCAAAACCTGCTCATGTCTATGACTTGCCACTTAACCAGGACAAATTGTACAAGTAACTATATCCGAGAATAGAAATATCTTTCTTAGATGAGGAAAGAAAAAACAGTAGTGTAAGCCGGTGTGGCAGAAGTAGAAACCAGTATTACACTAGAGGAACAAGTGCTGAAAACTTGCATGTTCTTGCATTAGCTACATAACACATAAGTTGCAGAAAATAGGTCTGAACCTTATTTTAAGATGTGTATCCCAATCTTAAAATATTCTTGTACAGAGCTCTACAAATGAGTACACTTCACAAAAAATACATAGCCATAGTACTCATCAGTTCGAAGTAGTAGTACCTAGTCTCCTCAAAAGCACTATATAACTTTAAGTCAAGTCTTTATATATCAGCCTGTGAAAATCCCTGTAAAAATATTTGAGTATTTTTGAAAAAAAAAAGCATATCAGCAAGCATAAATATGAAAGGATTGTGTTACAGATAATTTATTTTCCACAGAGAACTGGCTACTGAGGTCCAGATTATTTCAGTACTCTGAGATTACTAATAAGAGTTTAATATTATTTTATTTCCAGTGGTAAAGTTAATGCAAAATGTTCTTGCTCTTCTGCATCCATGATGTCTCATCCCACTCTGTGCTGTAATATATATTCCTTCAGTTGTGCCAACATCACTAGTTAGCAGGGTAAGAAAACAGACCTAAATAGCTTCAAGATTCATTTGCACCCCAAGGAACTACCAGCCTTTCCCGATTCTTGTCTGAGTAGCAATGCATTGAAGCTGTGACTCCTGACTTATACCACCAACTTGGAAGTAAATAAAAATTCCAAAACTTCAGCCTCCTAGGTCCCCAGGATATGTCCTACTGTGAGATAAGCCCACAAGTCCAAAGAAGTGAAAGGCAAAAGAAAGGTGACACTCCTATCTTTGCAACGACAACGAAAGACAGAAGGGGGAAAAAAAACCCAACCAAAACCAAACCAAACCAAACCTCAGACCTCAACAAAAAACCACAAACCCCTGCCAAAATCAAAATCCCACTACACCACCAAAACCCTTTTTGTCTTGAAGTCTTCTGTATTGACAAATGATGTGTGGCACGCAACTGGCTAGATAAACTCTACTGAAGAGTTGAATGTTAAAGTTCCCTTGGGTGTTGGCTTTTGAATCAGCTCTATTGTTTCCCAATACAGGAGCAAAATACCTAACAGGCCTCACCAAGCTCAGTAAAAGCAGTCTACTGCTTACTACTCTGGAGCTCAGCCTAACAAAGGCAATAAAGGCGACAGTGGAGAATCGTCTGCTTGTCCTCTGAACAGAGACTCAGTGGTTTTCACATGCATGAGGGTATGGCTTTCTGCTTGTGCTAATAAATGAAGCCCTTTCTTGTTAAAGGAAGGGTTAAAAGGCTACAGGCAGACTTGAGTGCATACCTCTTGTGAAGATCTTGCTCTTGCTTTGCTTGGTATTTACTTTTGATTATTCTGAGACTAATGCCTGCAAGAGCTGATAAGTGCTATCAGTTGCTCCTCAAACGATCACTGATGGGACATCTATTCACATCTCTCCCCTGAGAATAGGGTCTTTGATTGGCTTTAACAGCTGATACCTTTAACTTAAGTACTTGTGAGATTTCAGGGACTTTCAAAGTGTGTTGAAAATCCTTATGTTTTAAAATTTGCCTATTTCAGTCATTAACAATTTTCTTTTCTTTATATTTTTTTAGAACTGAAATCAGAAAGGGAGGAAATTACCAGGCTATATTCTAATGGGCTAAGATTACAGCAAACCATGTTTGTGCTCAGTTGCCTGCTCACTGTACTCCTGGAGCTCTGCTGCTGGCAGTTGTGAAACTGGACAAAGGGAAATACCTTAGGGCTGATGTAACCCTCACCAACTACAACTTTTTTCTTCTGTAAGGTACAGGGAACACTTCTACCTACCTACATGTTGGAGGCAGATTATGATGTATTAGTTAATGCTAAAATGTTTCAATTGTTATAAATTCAGATTATATGAATGTGAAGTATTTATTATTATATTATTACTACTATTAATGTCTGATTTTAATGATTCTTTTAGTTCTAAAATACTGTTCTTCCAGTGGAAGAGAAAAAATTCTCAATGTTCTATGCCTTAAGTCTTGTAAATTATAGTAATTTCCTTTGTACACAGTACACCTCTTTTAACAAATAAAGATGACTTCATTTCTGAAGAGCTTTTATGTTTGCTTTTATTTAAACTTGAAAATTCTTATCTACCATTTGTCATTCGATTGTATCCTGTAACAAAACAGTAAGAAAAGAGCAGGGCAGAAGGAACAATCTGAAATTTGAAGAGATAAGGAGGAGTTTAAGGGTAGATATATTTCAAACCCTAACATATAGAAGAACTCTAAAAGTTACATAGTCTTTCTGGTTTTACTATTGTTTATTATAGCTCTGTATATTCTTAGGCAGGAAGTATGTTTCTTAAGAACACATAGCAGATACTGATTTGTCTTTCAGTGGTATATTTTATTTCACATCCTAGGAACAGGAGTTCTCCTTTATTTTTAAAAGGACAACAAGAGCAACTTCTGAACGTTTTATATAGGAAATCTGTCTTGATTTATATATACCATTTAAATATTAGTATTTCTGGACTGTAAAATAAAAAATGCTTGGAATGTGCAACTGCATTTGTAATGGAAGTTTATAAAATACCAGAAATACATTTGTTTAAAAAAAAAATGCAAAGAGATTCCAAAATAGTACCTACATTGAATGTGGAGCTACCACCTAGAGACAATCATATTTATAATTTTGTTGGTTAAAAACATTATTGATTCATAAAATCCTTAAGTACTTTTAAAAGTTCAATATATTTAATCTTAAAATTTCTTTATTTCTTTGGTGACACAAACCAAGACAACAGTCCAGTTATTAAGTGGAGAATTATCCATCACCAACAAATGGCTTAATATTGTGGATGCTTTTGAATCTATGACCATCCATTAACAGACTTTTAAAGGGATTAATTGTGTTAACACATATTAATGTTGAATACTGCAAAGTATTCAGCCTGCTCCTTTCCACACCCTAGACTTGAGTGGAAAGAGTAATGCTTCCCAGTCTTCACTTAGGACTAGACTCACTAGATTCACTCTTCACTTAAGATCAGACTCACACTAGACCAGAAACAGTCCTTTTCTCCCAGAAACTCATCTGTATCCATATGCTTGTGTTTCCACAGACTTTGAATAGGAGGTACTAGCAATGGATAATTAAATATCTAAGAGAACAGCTGGAGGAAAATAGTCATGCCTTTATTTATCAGATGTTGAAATTGCAGGAATGCGATTGTGAAAATATCTTGCTTTGCTATAAAGTCTGTAGACAGCTTGTCATGTTCTTCAGACAAGCTTTACTTTTTGAAGAAAAGCAGCAATATATGTGGAAAGTACAGTAAAAATGTATGTGAAGTAATTCTTATTTTTATCTCAACAGAATACAGAGCCATAAAAGATTACAATTAACAAAAGGAAAGAGTTGTCTAAGACAGCGTTTACAACAGAAGAGCTATTTCTGTTGCAATAACATCCATAGCAGATTTAATCAGGAAAAGCTGATCTGGGATAACTCCTTACATAGATCTGCCTATGTGTCTGCAAGAGTCACCTTGATGAAGCTATACATTATTGGGTTGGTATGAATTAGATCAATTACAAAGTCTAGCAAAGCAATATTTTCCTGCTGTACCAAAACATCAGTCCAAGGCACCTAATTAGAAGGAGCAAGATACAGTTTTAAAACATTGAATGGGGAACTTAACTTCGTAAGTGATTATAATTAATGTCAGTGTAAATCACTACTCACTCGGAATGCTAGGATTTGAAAATTTTTTCCTGTGTACCTAGAAGAAGTGATAGAAGGTTTTTGTTTGTTTGTTTGTAAGATAACAGTTCCTTTTCTTTCTCCCTTGTGCCATTGTGTTCTGTATTTCTGGAAAATCTGAAAATGACTGCTTCAGGTTTGTTTTACATCTACCATACTATGGCAAGACATATCCTCAGTGATGATTAGTTGTCAAAGATGTTTGTCTGGTACGAGCAAGCAGAATTGAGCACAAAGTCTGTTGTCTTTGCATACATGAAACATAGGAGGCAGCCACAGGAGTTGAGTTTGAGGAGAGGAAAGAATAAAAAGCATTCAACAGCTGTCCATGCATAGTCTTGTTCTCAAATAAAAAACTAAGAAGGACAGAAAGCACTGAAGAACAAAGGATAGCACACAGTCACAATCTTTGCTTAGGTTAAAACTGTCTCTGCTTTTATCTGTCTCCAGCTGTTTGCAATAACAGATAAAAGAAAGCATTATTTTCCTTCCCTGCTACCAGGGGGGACTGGTTAACTTTCTAACACTGTAATTACAGGCACTTTGGTAAGGTTTGTTTATAGCAAACAACGATGCTTGCTCTCCAGCCTCATGCTAACTATTTATGGGCCACTCTGTTAAACATAGCATGTCCCAGCAAAACAGACATCTGTTGCCACAAGTTCATGGATGTGCCCTCTCTATATGCAGCCACATTTGGGCAGGCGGAAGACCCTCAAAGAGAAATATTTATAAAATGCTTCACAGGGCCCAGGGCCTACAGACCTTTCACACTTCACGGTTGACTCCAAAACTAAAACAAACGGTGCAACCTATGATTGCAACTGCTCCAGCCTCCACCACCCCTCGGGACATGCCGCTGATAAGGACTCATGGCCAGGGGAACAGCATGGCAGGGGGGGCTGACTCCTCTGTGGCCTTGATGCCCCAGAGCTGAAGCTCCGCAGCCCGGAACAGGTCTGCAGGGGGATTCTGCCATCTGCTCCTAATGTGAAAAACTAACTTGCAGGGACCAGATGCTGAGAAAGTGTCACTCATTTGGCTTTTTGAGTATCTGATGGTTATCACTCAAGGTGACTTTATTCCTAGCAAGGGGAGATGAATTTCTGTTGTCCCTGAAAAGTGTTCATACTGCCCATAGTTGCCCATAGCTTTCCCTCACCTGTAACTGTGAAAAAGATCTTTTTTTTTTTTTTCAGCCAGGCAAAATAGAAACAGAACTAATTGTTTACCCAGAGTTGGTGGTTTAAATTGGCATATTTAAGATTGCTAAGGTCTACCCCCAGATACTTTATTATATGTCTTTCATTGATTCCAACAGTGTGTCAGCAGGCTGTGTATCTAGGTCATTACACACACCGGTTTCATGTGCCTGAGCAAGTGCATACCAACTTTATACTTTGGCTTCCATTTATTGGAAGTCTGACACACTACAGCAGGCTGGCTCATGTGCTAAGCAGCCCTGTGAACTGCAAGTTATAGGCATATGTCTTGTGGAGGCCTATCTAGTCAGTCACCTTGCAATCATCAGCTGCAATTCACCACTTGTCTCACCTTTTCACAACACAGTCCTGTAGGAGCATGGGAGACTTAACAACAACTGAGCGGCTGTATTCTTGCACTCTGCAAAATTACCTGAGCATGATGAGTACTTCTTGTGATTGCAAAGCATTTTGTTTGTCAGAGTGGACATTAAAACATGTAATTCCCTCCACATTGGTTGGTTGACTTTGCCCTTGGCTGATGCTGCTGTGAGGGTGACTTCTTATTCAGGGAGTGAAGCTGCCGTATGCCACTGGAATAAAACCAGATGCCTTATGGGTGTTGAGTCTAGCATTTGTCTTCAGGTACATGCTGGCACAGCAATAGCTTTCATGAGCAGGTGTCTTTGTCTGCTTCAGCCCAACCACATCTTTACAAAAAAACAATTTATAAACCAGCCTGCAAGGCTTCAATT
Source organism: Calidris pugnax (assembly GCF_001431845.1). NCBI lineage: Eukaryota > Metazoa > Chordata > Aves > Charadriiformes > Scolopacidae > Calidris > Calidris pugnax. The sequence continues at coordinate 3,174,721 of NW_015090766.1, read as the reverse complement.
CAGATATTATTTCTGTGACAACACTTGGAGGAAATGCTGAGAATGTACCACCAGGACAGAAGCACTGCTAAATGTTCAAAGGCAAACAGCCAGAAAGACATTGGAATTATAGGCACATTTTCCTAGCTGAATGTCCTGGCAGCTGGCCCCATGGACCTCAAAGATCTTTTCTGCCAGCCAAGATACTTCTCTGAGCTTCATGTGTTGTCTGGGATATGTGGTCACCTTTCACTAGGCACAGAAACTTGTGGGTGGAAATAGACATACAACCTATGAGGCCACAAGTCACAAGACTGATTCTGGCTGGACTATAGAAGACATTTTCAACCCATGCTTACAGAGTTTTCTGTCACCAGACAGCACAACAGTGCTGAACATGAACTTCCTTTGTACACATGCCATGTAATATCCTGCATCTCTTACCAGCAGCATGTCTTGCCCCTTCTCTTCATTACAATGCATATATCTGTCCACTAAACAAAAAGCTTTATGTGATTTGGTTTACTCATAAGCATTTCAAAAGGTTTAGTTAAGACGAAATCTTGTATACAGATCAAAGGAACAGGTCTGCTTCCTGTACTGACAGAAACTGTCAAGCCAAAATCTAGAAAGTTTAATGGGGAAAGTTGTACTTCATGTTTTCATATTGCCAAGATCACATCTTTCCAAAAAGTATAGAAAAGGGTACCGTGAAAAATTTAATTAAAGATTAAGAAGTGGTACAATGCTGGAAATACAGTCTTTGCAAAAGCAGCTTTAAAAAGAACAAGCAGAGAGTTAGGATCAAAAAGAATAGGTGTCAAAGATCCTTCCTACCTGACTTTGGACATGGACTCTTCTGGAGACTGTTTCTTGGACCAGAAAGTTTTATAAAAGAAGGAAGATTAATAGACTTGACAAATCCCATGCTTTACGTGCCAGCCTGTTCTTTCAGTCACAACATTATGTTCCCTTACCTTAAACCTGCATAATGCAGCACCAGTAAAGAAGCTGCTTCTCATACAAGGAGGGAATCCCAGACAGAAAACAAAGTATCAGTAAACATTGCCTTTAGATTTGAAGGTAGATTATGAAGGCCATGTGATGACAAAAGTGAATTGAGCTCTGTTTTCCTGTCTGCTATGCTGGTGTTGGTTTGTTAATTTTAGTCAATAACATTTATAATGCCTATTGATAACACAGCTGGAAATTTCTTATTGCTTTTAACATTAGCCTTCAGAGAAAACAAGAAATATAGGTGTGTACTTCTTCCTCTATGTCTCTCCCTTCCACTGTTCTTCATAGAGGCTACTCCCCAGCTCTGTCTGTGTGGACAGGTGAATAGCAACTAAGTGGGAAAAAAGACTTATGCAGAAGATTGTGCAGAAATACTGTGCAGTACAACATCTCCCACTACTGCAATGAAATGCAACAAAAGCCAATTCAGTATATTCCTATGCTGTGTTCTTCTTTTATCTGAGTGCATCCTCTTAGTGATATGCCTGCCATGAGTGATGTTAACCAAAAACAACTACAAAAGTTCAACAGCTAGACCTCAGTGCTAAAATGTATGAAGGCCTGCAGACCAACAGTTCCAAGAGAAAATCATCTATGCAGATAGAACTATGTATCAAATGCAAATTCCACCTGCAAATTATATGACCAGTGCTGAAACTTTCTCAAGTAGTTTGAACTTATAGCAAGACCACAAAGACATGTGTCTACTGTCCCCTTTATACAGCTATCAGGGACAGTCATGCTGTCAGCCAGGTCCACTCACTTGAACATACAAAATTTTATTTTCTGATTTTATTGGCCTAGTTTCCAGCTAGACCATCCTTGCTGACACAGGGATGTGGCAGAGACGTGCAGCAAAGGTGAAGGAGACCCCACAGCTAGACAAGCCAAATCTGATTACCTAATCACTGTTCTAATGCTATTAGCTTGGTTAGAAAGATTGTTTGACCTATTTCCAAAGGAAGTGAGCAACTTGTAATGCAGAGACAATAGAAAAAACCTAAATGTCAATGGGCAGAAAATCTACTCATGAATTCCCATTACAGTGTATAACATCCCACTGGGACAAGAATAAAACATAGTTATGTATTTGGCAGTAGAGATACCATTAATGTTTGTCATACTCACTGTGTAAAGGATATTGAAATTTGTAGAAATTCCAGGAAGAAAACTATACAGATATAATTTAGGATATGAAAATATACACTACAATGTGTATATGAAAAGTGTAGTAAGCTCAGTCCATTATGAAGGCAAGAATAACTTAACTTGATCCCCCACAGGATCACATGGGAAGACACTCAGTCCCATTACTTTGTTGAACTGACAGAGCCATTAACACTGGTTTACACAGATGTGCCTCAGTGCAGCCAGCGTACCTTTCACCAGGAGGCAAAGATACCAGTCATTACCAGTGTTAAAAATTTTAAATTCATCCAGTATTTGCAGAGAAGCTGTTTATTAGAATTCAATCAAGCCAATGTTGCATGCATTTACTTGCCCAGTGAATGAAAGCAATTCTGGAGTGGGCTTTGACACCGTGATCACTGAAGGTGCTACGAGTGAAGAAAGAAAGCCCAAAGATATGGAGCGAAGAAGATGACACATTATTAGCAATATGTGCACTGATTCATCGCAAACAATAACATTAAAAGCCATGAACATGAATTGCAAGCAATATCATTGTGCTAAAACATGGCTGTATTATTAGTAGAGTGCCTACAGGCCCTGACCAAGATTGAGATTTGCTATGCTAGGCACTGTACAAGTGCACAGGAAGAATGAACTGCCCTCAGCAACTGACAAAAACTGATAGATTATTTTCTGACATTTAATAAAGTATCTGTCAGCACAGTTTGGCTCCGTACTCCAAGGCAAAACTCTTAGCGTATGCACACTCCTACTTCAGTCTTGTTTTTATCAGCCATCTTGGTTTTTTGCTGTTTATTTTCCATGTTCTCTGTGCTGCTCCTAGATCACAACACCAGCACAAGCACCAGTCTCCAGGAGATGGCATCATTAGAAGTTAATAACACTGATTCTTAACTTTGCAGTCAGATACAACTGTAAAACTGAATATTGCACTAATTAATGACTCCCTGAGCCTCACACTACTGATAAAACCTAACATACCCGAAGCCAACTACAGCAAGTATTTGTATGCAAGGTGTCAGTTTTTCAAATGTAATTTTTAGAAGATGAAACTGCTATTATCTTCTACTTCAACTACAAAGCATATACCTCTCTGTATACTGAGCATACTGTAAGCACTTTGCAAAGACTGTTTTTACATTTGCTGTAGAATCAATGAGAGTTTTTCCCAGGCAATTAAGACAAAGAAAACCTTAGGCTAGTAAAAGGAGCATACAATTATAAAAGGGTTATCACAAAAGTGATGTTAAGGGCAGTAACACATTATTTTTTCAAGCGTTTTTCATATCACCATTCCTCTCATGTTAAACTTGTAGCAAGAGAATAAGCATGATCCAACCTACTGAGGGATGAGGAGTGATTCTTGTATTACTGTGCAAAGATTTACAGAAATTGAAATAATTACCTTTAATCTTACTGTTCTATCAAAGAGATCAAGGAACCAACTTGCTGGGTTAAGTGTGTCAGAAAGACAAATTATACCAGCTCTGTGTGCATGGATTGGAGGTGCTGAATACTAATTTTAAAAGAGTTTTATCAGATAGCCAGATGAAAAGAAGTAACAGGGACTTGTTACTTTTCAAGAGTATATGTCTTGCCTGGCTGCTGGCAATTAAAGTTTGACATCATGGCAAGATACACATATAAAATAGGTTTGAAAATAGTTGTTTTCAAAAAACACTATTTCATATAAATTTTCAGATCTTGGAACATTTTATAGAGTGGAGGTAGAAAATAGACTATTGTGTTTTGATAATATCATTTGAGGACACTATAAATAAGTACCTGATGATAGATTAATTAAAGCATTTCACAGAAGTCAGCCTTATAGATTGATGTTAAAGAGGAAATGTGTCAGTGCGTGAAATAACATTCCCAAGAGGTAAATTAGTTATCTGCTGCATTTATTGTTTTTTCTTAACACTCTCATGCACTGACCTTGATATTCTGCGTATGTGATTATCTTCACTATAATAAAAATATTTTTTAATAATTCAAAATATATTGAAACGGGTACCATGGTGTATACTGCCTGGTCTCCTTTATTGTATCATTCTGCTCCTGAATACTGATGTCAATTGGTGTTACGCAAAGGATTGCTCTAACCTGAGAAAAAGCTATGGGTAAACAGTTCTGTCTCTGACAACATTCTTGGGAATGAAGAGTAGAAAGAGACTGGTACTTCAGTTATACCAGTGCACCCCAAATCACAGAGATACTAAGGTCAGGAAAAATTGTATGGTGCTCTGGGCAGTGAACTGCCTTCTTTTAGTGTCTTGAGGAAAAGTCTATGCTGGATGTCCATTTTCCAGCATCATACAAAATCTTTGCAGGTACAGCTAGGCTAACACCATACCTGTGCTACCATTAAACAAAAGGAAATAGAAAAACACAGATACATCTCTCTTCTGCCAAGAGTCTTCCAGGTATTGATATAATACAATATAGGGACTTGGGTCTTTTTAGTCTGGGGAAGAGAAGCAGAGGGGAGATCTGATCAATGCTTATACTTAAAGGGTGGGTGTCAAGAAGATGCAGCCAGTCTTTTTTCAGTGGTGCCCAGTGACAGGTCAAGACGTAACAGGCACAAACTTGAACATAACAAGTTCCATCTAAATATGAGGAGGAACTTCTTTACTTTGAGGGTGGCAGAGCACTGGAACAGGCTGCCCAGAGAGATGGTGGAGTCTCCGTCTCTGGAAACATTCAAAATCCGCCTGGACAAATTCTTGTGCAACCTGCTCTAGGTGGACCTGCTTTGGCAGGGGGATTGGACTAGATCATCTCCAGAGGTCCCTTCCAACCCCATATAATTCTGTGATTCTGTGAATACTGGATCACTACCTATTCATTCCCTGACACAATCTACCTGCAAACCCATGAACATTCCACAAGTGATACCCCTTAATTTCTAAACAGCACAGTCAACTCATCTTCACTTTAAAAATGTCAAAGTGTTTTCATCCCAAAATGCTTATAGCATGGAGCAGACAAACACTCATGGATCTATGAAGGAACGTCTCCCACAGAGCCCACCCTCTACTACAACTTCAATTTAAACTCTAAAGACCTGACATCTGATTTCTACTCCTTCTGTGACGAAAAGACAGCAAGAAGAGCCAAGGAAGCTGAGTTTCAGCAGCAGCTGAAGATAAGGTAGGCCAAGATTAGCTCTGATAGACAGTTGATAAACAAAAATTTGAGTAACTTTTCTTTTAAAGGAGGTCTAAGGAGCAATTTAGGAAAGTAGAAACGCAGGAGTAGTTACATACTTCAAAGCCTGGTAAATGCCACTCATCCTTAACCTCACCAACAGAAACATAACATAATGTAACACAATGGGATTTTTCAGCTATGGCTGATTATTTCAACATATGAAACATATAGGCAGTGTGTAGCATTTCACTTTGGTTGAAGGCTCTGTGTTTCTCCCTAGACTGGCTTACAGCACGTTTCTTTGGTACCCTTTTTATTTTCCACCAGCCCTTGTGATTCAGGCGGGAACAACAACCTGGAATCTATGAATAGCAATGGTTTTTAGCCATTTTTGCAGTTCCCTAATTAAAAAATAACAACAAATTTCTCCAATAAAACTGGTTGTACAGCAACCACAAGCCTAGAAATCCATTCCAGAAGATAAGTCAGAAGCAGAAGCCAGTTTCCCTATAGTTAGTGTGAAGTACCTCCTGGAGCATCCTTTCCTGTTGGTTAGTGAGGTTAAAGAATGCTGAGATATGTACAAAACACATGGGAATATGCCATGGGGACATGTTAAGTCACAGGGTATGGGGTATGTGTGAATGAAGAAGGAGTCATTAGCATGAGTGTTAGATTTGCACATTTCATATACCTCTACGTGTTTTGTCTTGGTCCATGCAGTCACCTAGTGCAGTCAGTTAAAAGAACAGCTCAAGGACTCAGCCTCACGAAACTGTTAGTAGATAACTTCAGCACCAGCTGATGGGGAAACCATGACAGAAAAGGAGGAAGTGATCACTTTCCAGGAACATAATAGGAGCTCACCAGTGTGACGGGAAGGTATGTCCAAACAAATTCCCTAAAAAGGTTCAATACCATTGAAAATAAATGGTCAACTCCCTCAAAGTCTTCAAAAAGTCAATTTAGAAATAGTGCCAGGACCACTGGAAGACACCTGTGAAGGATGACCATCAACAAGTTCTATTTTTGTGATGAGAAGCACATATGTCTCTCAATTGCCTACACAAGATCGTGAATATGAAGTCAAATGGGGGAGTTACAAGGGATTAAAGCTGCATTCTCAGTGCTGCCATCCTTCTTGCCAGGATCAGAAGAGCCACTGGTACTGATTTCATGGGGCTCACATTATGTTGAAGGAGGTTACTATTTCAGGCCTATTTCTTTTGTAGGACCATCGCTTTACATAGTTGCCTTAACACTGGCACGTAAGAGAGAGATTTTGCACTCTTAGCATCAATGGTCTCCTTTGTCCATGTGGGTTTTCATTTTCAGAGGTGCTAGGCACTCATGACTCATCAAAGTATGTTCTAGCTGCTGACACCAAGGCCCCGAGAATATCTACATGACTTGTGGCACAGTTTGAAAAAACGATCCGGTGCTTAGACCAAGATAACTGGAGGACAACCAGATTAAGGTCTTCTCGGAGACTTTCACACTTTCAGGTCTTCATCCAACTAACCCAAAGTACTCAAATTAATGCACTTCTGTAAGGAACTTTCACAGTGACCCAGTGACCTTATCCATGAGGCACCTCCCTGACAAGAAAGTCAAAGGCTCATTCATCCCTGAGATTTTCTTGAAAGTCAAAATGTATAATATTAATTGCATTCAAAGCCACAAGGCAACCAATACATAATACAGTCCACTAGGGTCAGATTCTTTTGTCACATTGCAATAGGTAGCTTCTCAGAGAGATAGATATAGTAGATTTGTATGTATATGCAATGGCCAGAAACCTTGAGCAGTTAGTCTATAAAGAAGACTGAAGAGGGGGGGAGAAAAAAAGACAAGAAGACAAGAGCAGGAAATCACTTCTTTACTGAGCAGTGAAGCCCAGTGGTTACTGTCTTGTCCTGATCAGAAGTGACAATGACATGAAAAACGATAAGAATGGTCTTCTCTTCAAGACAAACAATTTCTAAACACAGGTAGAAAGCAAAAAGTATGTTGCCTACTGCTGATTATATATCTTGTTTCAGACATAAATAGTTTTTCTTTACTTAGAAGTTTCCAATTTTTTTGGTTCATTTAATGAAGTTATTAATTCTGCTGCAAACTTAGAATAAGGAGGTTGTCAATATCCTCAATGTGAATATTCTATGATGAGAATAATTTGGGTTGGAAGAGACCTTTAAAGGTCATCTAGTCCAACGCCCCTGCAATAAACAGGGACATCTTCAACTAGATCACGTTGCTCAGAGCCCCATCCAACCTAATCTTGAATGCTTCCAGGGATGAGGTACCCATCTCTTCATCCAAGTCTCTAGGCAACCTGTTCCAGTGTTCACCACCCTCATCATAAATATTATCTTCCTACATTTAATCTGTATCTACCCTCTTTTAGTTTAAAAACATTATCCCTTGTTCTATTGCAACACATCCTACTAAAAAATGTGTCCCTATCTTTCTTACAAGATCCCTTTAAGTATTGAATGGCCACAATAGGATCTCCCCAGAGCCTTCTCCAGGCAGAACAACCCCAACTGCCTCAACCTGTCCTCATAGGAAGGGTGTTCCATCCTTCTGACCATTTCTGTGGTCCTTCTCTGGACTTGCTCCAACAGGCCCATGTCTTTCCTGTGCTGAGGGTTCCAGATCTGGATGCAGTACTCCACATGGGATCCTACCAGAGCAAAGAAGAAGGGCAGAATCTTCACCCTCAACCTGCTGGCTACACTTATTTTTGATGCAGGTCAGGATACAGTTGACTTTCTGGGCTGCAAGAGCATATTGCCATCTCATATCCAGCTTTTCATCCACTAGTACCCCCAAGTGTTCTCTGTAGGGCTGCTCCAAATCCATTCATCCTGCAGCCTGCATTGATGCTGGAGATTGCTCTGACCCAGGTGCAGGACCATGCATTTGGCCTTGTTGAACTTCAGGAGGTTCAAATGGGCCTGCTTCTTGAGCTTGTCCAGGTCCCTGTGGATGTCATCCTGTTCCTCAGGCATGCAAACTGCACCACTCAGCTTGGTATCATCTGCAAAATTGCTGAGAGCACACTGGATCCCACTGTCTATGTCACCGATGAAGGTATTAAACAGTACTGGTTCCATTATGGTCCCCTAAGGGACACTGCTTGTCACTGATCTCCATCCATTGAGCCCTTGACCACTACTTTCTGGATGCGAACATCCAGTCAATTCCTTATCCACCAATCAGTCCATCCATTAAACCGATATCTGTCCAATTTGGAGAATCATTTGCGGGGGGGACAGGGAACTGTGTCAAAAGCCTTACAGAAGTCAAGATAGACAACTTCATCACAGAAGGCCATGTGGTTGGTCAGGCAGGACTTGCCCTTGATGAAGCCATGCTGGCTGTCTCAAAACACCTCCCTGTTCTCCACGTGATCTTGTCAGGCACAGAGGTAAGGTTGATCCTCCAGGATCCTCCTTTCTACCCTTTTTAAAAACACCTGCAGTGTTTCCCTTTTTCCATGCACTGGGGACTTCAACTGACTGCCATGTCTTTTCTAATATCATGGAGAGTGGCTTGGCAACTACATCATTCAATTCTGTCAGGATTCTGCAATGCATCTAGTCAGATCCCATAGACTTCTGTATCTTCAGATTCCTCAGGTGGTCCTGATCTTCTCTTACAGTGGGAGGGACTTTGGTCCCCTAGTCCTTGTCTAGCTGTCTATCCACTCAAGAAGTGTGAGAAGAGAGGCTGCCAGTGAAGACTGAGGCAAAAAAAATGTTGGATACCTCAGCCTTCTTCTTGTCCATAGTTATCAGTTTGCCACTTGTGTTCATCAGGGACGGGATCCATTCAGATTCGTAGCTGGAGTAATAAATGGCAGACTGCCCTTCTGTCAAAGGTATTCTTGGCCGACTTCCTGGCAGCTTTCTGCTTTATCTGAACTGTGTTCTTCATCCATCAAGGCTTAATCTCCACTATGCAGATAGTAAGGTGTTTAGCTGCAGCACAAGAGGGAAAGAAAAACAGGTGAGGAGCAGAAAATTTAGCGACCACCACCCATGTCCCTCCAGTGACACTTCTGTGTACATGATTCACAGGAAGGGAAAAGAGACGATAATCCAGGGAGCAGAGCTCAAATAAGTGCAGGAATGTGCTTTAAGGACACCCCTGACATGGTTGCAAAGAATTTTCTGAGTGTATTCAATCTTGTGCTCAATATCCTGCAAAGAGACATTTTAAATACCTGCTTAGCTAAGATTATTTTCTGGATAATTCAACTCCAGAGCTACATTAGATAATACATTTTGTGAGGGTTCTTTTGCAACTTGCTAGGGATATAGTGGCTCCTTACATGAATTTGATTGATATGTTTGACACATTAAACATTTCAAAATTTCATCAGCAATACATGTGTACACAACAGGCAAGGAAATAATTTATTCTGCTCCTGTTCAGAAAAATATTCTTACCCAATGCAACATATAATTTAGATGACATAAAACTGTGAAGCATGGATGGCACACCAGAAGGCTGTGCTGCAATGCAGCAAGACCTGGACAGGCTGGAGAGTTGGACAGAGAGGAACCTGATGAAATTCAACAAGGGCAACTGTAGGGTGCTGCACCTGGGGAGGAATAACCCCATGCAACAGTACGGGTTGGGGGCTGACCTGCTGGGGAGCAGCTCTGAGGAAAAAGACCCAGGAGTCCTGGTGGACAACAGGATGACCATAAGCCAGCAAGGTGCCTTTGTGGCCAGGAAGGCCAATGGCATCCTGGGGTTCATCAGGAAGAGTGTGGCCAGCAGGTCGAGGGAGGTTATCCTCCAATTCTACTCTGCCCTGGTGATGCCACATCTGGAGTACTTGTCCAGTTCTGGGCTCCCCAGTTCAAGAAGGGCAGGGAACTTCTGGAGAGGGTACAGCAAAGGGCTAAAAAGATGATTAGGGGACTGGAACATCTCTCTTATGAGGAAAGGCTGAGGGACTTGGGTCTTTTTAGCCTGGGGAAGAGAAGACTGACAAGGCATTTGATCAATGCTTATAAATACTTAAAGGGTGGGTGTCAAGAAGATGCAGCCAGTCTTTTCTCAATGGTGCCCAGTGACAGGTCAAGAGGTAACAGGCACTAACTAGAACATAAGAAGTTCCATTTAAATATGAGGAGGAACTTCTTTACTTTGAGGGTGGCAGAGCATTGGAACAGGCTGCCCAGAGAGGTGGTGGAGTCTCTGTCTCTGGAAATATTCAAAACCCACCTGGACATGTTCCTGTGCAACCTGCTCTAGGTGGACCTGCTTTGGCAGAAGGTTTGGAGTAGATGATCTCCAGAGGTCCCTTCCAACCCCATATCATTCTGTGATTCTATGTAATTTCCTTTTTTTGTTCCATTTGAAATCACTGTGGTCTTCTTTCAACGACTATGGACTGAAGTTTCAGCTGTTTGGTACGTCATATTAGGCATTTAAATCCATACTTAAGAAGTGGTCTATGTGGTCTATATTGGCCACATTGGCTAAGTGCTCACTTTTAAAACTATTTGTCATCTATACTAATTTGCATCATCTATATACGCTGATGCAAAAGAAAAGGAGCAGAAAAATACTTCTATTTGTTTTCATCCATCCCTCAAGTGTGGCTGTTTCACAGCTGACAGATCTGTGACTCCAACCTATTCATATTGCAGGTCTTGCAACTAAACAAGCAGAGCTTTTGCAGGCTCGGCATGTCTACCTCTGCTACGATGTAATGGCCTAGGCCACTCCCTGTTGTCTTGTAAATAGGTGATCTTAATCTACCATGACTTCAATTTTACTTAGCACATACCTGGTACCTTTGTAATCTGGCTAGCAATCTTTGGTCACTGAGAACTGTTTTAGTCAGAGACTTTTATAATGGCAGCTTCTAAGAGCTAATGGGCAGTTTGGGTCTCAGTGTTTACAAGAAACACATTGGTGACAACCTTCCACATCCTATGTTACTTTTCATTACTGGATTGAGTGCAAGAGTTAAAATCAGATTTCTTTCCAGGAAGCATACAGAAGAGGCAGAATGTGCCTGCAGATCTCACAGTCATGTTCTCTTAAGTGTCAGGTCAGCCAGAATAAAGTCTGGGCTGTCTTTCTAATGCTAACTGATACAGTCTTAACTCTAGCCAAGAAAGAGCAAAACATAGTATGCCTCTCAGTTTGGTTAACTGGGCACAGTAAAGTACTGTAGGGTAGCACAGAGGTGCCCTTGATGTAATGCAACCACATCCCTTCCCTCTGAAACATTGGCAGAAGTGAATACATCTGAGTATGCCCGTCCGCGGTGCTGAGTTTTAATTGAGTTAAAACTGGGGTTTAGGGGGGTACAGCAAAGGTACGGCTACACCATCCCTGAGGTATTTTCACAGGGACTTCAACCACAGATTTATTCATGACCATGAATTTTACTTTTAAAAACAAATAAGAATGTATAGGGACCTTAATCATTCTTCCTCTTACCTCACCTTCTTCCCAAGTAAAATTGTTCAAACTCACCCAAAGATGATCTTGGGGAAGACTTGAGGCTCCATAAAGAAAATAGTAGAGTAATGTTTGGCTCTGTCATGGGTACAGAAGGGTGGGTCACTTAAGTTCTGGTAAATATTAAAAGAAGATAAAAAGCCATGCAATTAATATGATGCCTTAACTCTCTACTTCCCTATCACCAAAGTATCTGAAATCTTCCCATTTAAATTGATACCAATAGCAAAATCTTTTTGGACCTTCGTTAATTTTCTATCAGCAAGTTTGAAGTCTCCAACAGCTTCAGTTGATCCCATTTAACTTTATCTAACTGAAACACCTAAAAAATGGCTGTATAGGACATATGATGCTTCAAAAAGACACAGATGACTGCATTAAACCACAGAAAAACTGTTCTCTTCATGGTTTGTATGGGGGCAGAACCACCCCAAACCCAGCTCAAACAGCATGTGCACTGGAGCACCCTCTGCGTTGGCTGATTTTAACAGAGGATTAAAAACCTCTTTCCTGGTGTGATTGAATTGATACCTGAGGGTGTCTAGAGAAATTGTGTTCCTAACTCAGTGCCATAGTAGGGTGGAAAAACATCCAGGCCAAATTCGCAGGCAAATTCAACACATCCTCACAGAAGACTTTCTGGACAGGTCCCTGTAGGAGTTCATTTGATGTGGAATTTAAGGTAGTTTCAAACACACAGAAATGTTGACAGAGAGCAGGTGACACCAGCAGCCTTTTCCTTCCTTTGTAGCAGAATTCCCCCCTGCAGTGCAAGGAGCCAGGATAGTTACAAGGCCATGGGAAAACATCTGTGTATCTAGCAGCTCCAGTGGGTAAATTTCAGCCTGATGCAATTTAATTTACTTGAAAACTTTACATTTCTGGAAAAATAGAATCACAAAAAAGCTGCTGGCTGTCAATTAACGAGAATTACCCAAAGGTACTAGTGCATCTTACATATATAATTTTTCTGGTCTATGTCACAAAGGCAATATGACGATTGCAATAAGAATAAAACAACCTCTATAAATGTTTCAGATGTCATGTAAGTGGTGTCAATGAGAAGTTTCATTCAGCAATAAAACATCAGCTCTTCAATCTGCTGCTTTACTGACCTTGAGACTGTCCTATAAGAGATATTATAAAGAAAACAATTGTGTGTCATAGGCATGATGATACACCACCTAGAATGTACTCACAGGAAAAATCTAGAGCAGATAAAAGCTATTATTGTGTGTAAAGTGGAATTCCGGTTCCTACTTAACCCTGACATTTTATCTACTGTTTAAACAAGTCCCTGCTACTTTGTCATTGCTCAATTCAAGGCTCATCCCAAGAGAGGAAAAATGGTTTTGAAAACCTCGGTGAAATTAATTGACCCATTCAGCTGTCCAGTCATGGCAATTTTTTCCAAATACTTTAATCCATCACTCAGTGTCATACCAAGGAGGCAGAGCTAGAAACTTCTAAGCAGACTTGTTTTCTCCAGATACACCTTCAGATGTGCCAGCAAGGCATAGCAGGGTTCAAATCAACTCGCTTGCATTCAGAGAAACAAGGAAACACTGGCCTTCCACACAGATGTGTGGTATCAGCTACAGGACAGTCCATTTAGGAACCTTCTACCTGTGTAGACCCATTAAAGGACCTACTCTGATAATTTTCAGCAGCAGATTTTAAAAACCTCACATTTTATGTATATACAGAAGAATCAAAAACAGTTAATAACCAGCTTTCATGGGAAGATAGACACCTAAAGTGATCAGGCTATTACCTATCACATGAGTTATCTGCTTCATTCTGGAATTTGTGGGGCTTGAAGAGGGCTGCTCAAACTGCTTCAACCTGTGCTGCTCATGGACCAGTGAGAAAAAGGTCCAGTAGTGATAGAAATTCCACCACACAGCTTCCTGACTGGCATTGCATCAATCAAGAATGAGAAGGATGTGAATATCAGGTGCATGGTTAGTACAAAAGAAAGCCACCAACATGGTACAGTATCTGCTTTAAAAACTTATCTCTCTTGATTTTATTTTCTCAAGCATCAAAGAGAAAAAAGGTGTGCAATGTTACTTAATTAGTTAGTTCTTGTAGATTTTGTACATCTTCTCTTTTCACTTATTTAGCATCAGGTCTAAGAACACACACAGATTGAAGAGACCAGACTGACAAAATATGGGCAAAAGGTACAAGGATTTCTTGTGTAAGAGCTGATTGCTACTTTTGTTTCCAACTCTCCCACATGAGAGTAACAGCACAGTCAGAACACACTGTCAGAATTTGATCACTGCTGGCAAGTAACAGCTCAGACCCTCCAAAGGTTTGTACTTTGTCAGTCATTTTACGGATTCTTCTGAGGTCCCTGCTAATGGCGCTAAGCAGGTGTTTACAAGAACTTTTGCAAATTAGAAATGAGTTCTGTCATAGAAGCAGGTTATGGTAAGTAGCTCTGAGATTTGTTTATGAAGTAAACAAAGGCTGAGGTACACAAACAGCCTAAATAATTGTCACTACATAAAAGCTTATTTGATAGCTGCCCTGCTATTGAGGGTGAGCTATATCTTTCCAGTTACCTGTCATATTACTGCTCCTTCAGATACGGTTAGCTCAGCAGAGCACTAGTTCTGTCCAGGATTTCTAGATGCTGGGTGTCCATTTATCTTGCATAAGATGAATGCACTATGAATGCACAGGTGAATTGTTCATTGTAAATACAGTCAGTGTGTATCATGCCAGATGTATCGTCTACTACAGATGATCAGAGCACGTGCAATGTCTGTCACATTAAGGCTGTGCTTTACACAGGGCATCTACTCTGCACAAATGCATAAATGTCAATGCATCTAGAGCATAGCAGACCAGAAATACATGTTCTGGTCTAATGAAGCCTGGACACTGAAGTCTCCTCCTGAAACTAAATGTTTGCAAATGTTTAGGGAATGTATTGTCTAAATTATAACATTAAAAAACCAAAACTCTGATTTATGGTAAATTTAGATAGATGTGTTTAGGAAGGAGGAGTTACTCAAGTCCAAGTCAAATGGCAAGGAAGAAGTTACGCTGTTCTGCAGCACTGTGGTGTCAAGCGTGGGTGCTGAACTGTCTTTATAATAACCGTATATTTTTAAAATTCCCCCAGCAGATTGCATTTGCTTGTGATTTCCAAACCCATCCAGAGTGTGATCAGGTTTTCCAAAAAAAAAAACCACAAAACAATCAACTTTACCTATGCTATGGGGTTTTTTAATGCCATGCATGTGTCTGGGATCAAAAGCTTTGAGATCACATTACTCTTGTTATTATCATATGTGTAGAGGGGAGAGTTGATTGTTGTGGTTTCATATGATATAAATTGGGACAATCCATTGAAAAAAGTTAGTAAGTTAATATTTCTAAGGCGTTACACAAACTGAGTTTACACTCTTTCTACTTGGAAAGAGTTGAAATTTTCCTTTACAGAGAAGGGCTACAGCTGCTAGGTTTTGCTCAGGGTTTCTGCTGTAAAGCTGATTGCAGGAAAAAAAAAAGGGTAAATATGAACTGCAGAAAGGATCCATCTAATGGCTGTCACTTTTACTACTTGGGGCCTGAAAAATTGCAACAAAGGAAGCTTAAAATAATAATCAATGTAATAAAACTACTTAGGCCAGCAGTCACATATGGTATATTAGCAATGTAGATGGATTTAATGAAAACTGAGATCAGAGCATACATCTGTCTTCAACCAAACCTACAAAATATTTTCCTCAGAAAATTAAATGTAATGATATAAGTGCTCATCTGGAAGAGAGTTATAACAACTCCAAATGGTAAAACTAGTGGTGGTTTAATGCATTTCATCAGCTAATGTTAACCAAACAGACAATTCCTATGATGATTGCCCTGAAGAGAACAGACTGTGTGATAGGTCATAATCAAGCAACATCCTTAGATTAACAGCTCCAAAGTACTGCATACTTCTGTAAGTCACCCTGTAATGCAAAACCAAGTGTGATTTGTCACACCATTTCAACCTCCAGTACAGCTAAGATAATAGTGTGGAACTTTTCAAGCTTCACTGGAGGAATATTAAAATGGATAACACTAGCACACATTTTAAAGAAAATTCTCGGCACTTGCCAAGTCATGCTCTCTGAAGTATCTGCCAGTGTGGGAGGGACGCATGCACTCAAGGGGGCCTGTGTTTCATGGTCATCTCAGGCAGGGGGCTGCAAAGTTCATTAAATGATCTTATCTAACTGCTGGTTCTGTTCAAAATAGCCTTGATATGATGAAGGATTTATGTTACCCCCACTTCAAATAAAAAGTACTGAGGGATGCATTTCATTACTGCCCTGTGATACTGGAGAAGCTAGGGCTGCAGTGGCAATATTCCTCATTTGTTTGCGTGACACAGAGGATTTATTTGCAGGAAGAGTCCAACTCCAAAGGTAAGTAAGTATTTGGGTTTTGTAGTGAGTTTTTCATAATAATGTCAACAAGAAATGCTTTTGTTCTCTAACTTTAATTCTCATCGAAGTATATTCTAGGAAAGATGAGAGTGCAAGGAAAATGCCAGGGGAGAGTGCCCAGTTTAGCTGCATTCTAAGGAAACTGAGTAGCACTGATACAGAAAAAATATTTATGGGCAATTTCCATGCCACAGCCTTGGATAAAACACCAGGAGATGTGGCTGTACATCCTCAACTGATGGGCTAAATGGTAGCCGAGGTTACATACGTGATCGTCTCATAAAGGCTTTTTAACAGTGATCTGCTGCTGAGAGGCTTTTTAATTTAACAGTAGACACTTTCACATGAATCAGGACCAGTTTCTATTGCATATTTTGTCAGAACTGGATGATCTAACAAAGAACATGGGCCCTGGGCAGTATTTATCTTCTTTGAACCTAGACCATTAAGTCCTCCTGTACTCAAAAATCAAACGAGAAAAAAACATGTTCAAGATTCTTGACTAATAAATATTAATTTATGCTCTATACTTGATCTTATGAATTGAGCAGTTCATAAGATCAGGCTTCAAATGTATCTGGCAGTGGGGAAAATCTAGCGATCCGAAACAATATCTGAGCATGCAAGCTGACTACAGCTGCTTTAAATATGCCTTAGATGTTGAAAATTAAAATCCAGTAAGAGTTGGACAAATCTAAGGGAAGTTCAGGAAAGGCATTTGGACATTCTGTACTGCACAATGCTTATGAATGCCTGTTTGCTTGATGCTCATCCTTGTGCAACTGACACCACAGTTCTTTTTATGTGTGCCGGTGGCAGGACGCATGGCAGCCACCACAGAGACCCAAGTGAAGGGAGTGGGAGAAGCTGGGGAGCAGAGAGTCACTGAAAAGATGTCCCAGGAAAAGTTTGGTGAGATCAGCATGAGCAGTCAGGGCAAAATGCAGCTCTAGCAAGAAGTGGAGAGAAATTTTTCCAAAGGGAAAATCAGGACTGGGGAAATCAGCTGGAAAGGTGTTTGAAAGAGGACATGTGCATCAGCCAGGTTAGGCTGGAAGGCTGGAATGGGAGGTGAAGAGGCCAGTAGGAGAAGCTCAACAATCAAAGGCGGCAGAGAACAGAAGGGTGAAGTAACCTCTCATGGAAGCCTTTGGCTGTGGGCTGAAGAAGGAGAGTCAGTGAGAACCGCAGAATGGAAGAGAGCAAGTAGAAATAGGCACAGGAGCAGAACGAGGATAGTAACAATAGAACATATGACATGGAGGGAAATTAAACTGTTGATTCCTCAGGTGTTTTGCTCAAAACATTTCAAGAATTTTAACCCTCAGCCAGAGGACTGATCAGCCCTCTGGTACAGAAAATCAAGGCAGAGAATTCTTTTTCTCCAGTTCTATAATACAATCGTCCATAGTCTGGTGTCTGGGGACAAGTGAAAGCAGATGCAGATAACTTGTGTCCAACAGATGAAGAAGACAGAAGAAAACTCTTACAGTGCATGGTGTTTAGGGCATTGAATCTACCACTATAGAAGTATGAGATGCAAAAAAAATAAAGCTGCCATGAGCCTTGCCTTAATATGTCTGTCATAAACATACCATATGAGAAAAGGTCCAAATTTTGTAACTTTCAAAGTATATCAAGAATAGCTGTTTTTCAGATCAGAAAAAAAAGACAGAGACCCATCAACTTTTCACAGAAAAGCAATAATGAGCTGTGGGAATTAGGAACAAGGAGAATGGTTGAACAGAGACTGCTGCATAGTGCCTGAGTGCAAACACGTTTGCACATTTAACTTAAATGTTAAAAATCCCTTAACTTGCATGTTAGAATTGATTTACTAGATGCACACCTGTAACTCATGCACACAAGTAACGCCTCCTAGTATTACTCAGTCATATGTTGATATGGTTGTCATTTTCATACGCAGAAAATTCCCATTGCACGGAAAAATCCAATTAATCTTAATTGGAGTTTATACCCAGAGAACAACCTCCTGACTGAGCACACATCCCAATAAGAGTATGTACTTCAAATTCTGCCAAAGTACTACTGGCAGAATAAATTGTTTGTATAGAATTCCCTTATTTCATTGCAAACTCCAAACAATACTCTTTACAAATTAAACACATAGATTGATAGTCTGTAATAACCAGGCGCAAACGGACAGAGAACACTGCAGTATACATGCAAAGTGATGCATCTTTGATGGGGTACACGAATGAATTTTTGAAAGAGACCAGCACAGTGTTAGCGACCTGCATGCACCAGAAGACTGTACCAGCCTTCCTCCATCCCCAGTCTGGTGCTCCAGGTCAGCTCTGAGACATGCAGCTCTGTAAGTGGGGACCAGAGAGGCAGTCAGAAAGAGATGTGAGAAATCTCTCTCTGTGACATTCACAAGTGGCATCAAGGCCCAGGCAGTTCATGACATAGACTGCACTATGTAACCTGCCACACAAACAGAAGGGTAGAAGTGATTAAACTAAAGTGCTTTCTTCTGCCCTCAGAGTTTTACCCTGGGTCTGACTACCTAAGTTAGACTTGCAAATGGTATGCTTCCCCAGACAGGATCACAAAGCAAGCCTGAGTCAGCCCTTTCAGATGTGAATTGCTGCTAGCTGCAGAAGATAAATGACATATCCAAGATCCATGGAAAAAGAGGAAAGTCATGGCTGCAATTACCAGCCCCATTTTCTAAAATGAAAGCAGATTTCTTATTGTTTTACAGTGAAACATTAGCATAGATAGTCTACTCTCCTATACATTGTGCAATTGTTTATTAATCCAACGCATTTATCTAATAAGCATAGTCATCAAGCAAGGTCCATGTAAAAGGCAGCGAAATAAAATATTGTATTATTTCTAAGAAGATGCATAACAACCTGAAAACTGTGATCAATTGTGATATGGAAGAAGCACACAAAGGTAATAAAATAGCTGCTCTGTAGATGAAAAAAAAATATTAAAATAACATACATGCCATTTTGCAGCTAAGAAACTTGTGACTTTCAACTCCCTCCAAGAAACAGTGTGTTTCTTGTGGTGGCAATGGTTTCTCATAGAACTACTGAGTTCCAACCTCAAACTATTGATTTTTGTACTTGCAAAAAACTCATGTTCTCACATTGATCTTACATTCCTCTTTTGTCCTACCAATATAATTTTTGAGTTCCAGATAACACTGCTAGTGTCACAGCTTCCCTACCTTTGTAATATCTCTTTTAGCAAATTGAGTCTAAATAATATCAACCTGCTCTAAAAATATTTAATCTAAAAATAAACTATCACCTTCATCTTGTGTAGGATAAAGCCCTCCTAGAGTTTATCCGGCTATCCCTTTCATTTGAGAACAGCTACATTTGTTCACCAGCTTGCAAACAGGGATCTGTCAAAGATGATTACCAGAAAAAGGCTCTTGCTATTGTCCTCTTGATGGATTGTCACTAGACACTCAAATAAAACTTCATTCAGTCCTCGCTGTTGCAGAGTAGTTAAAGTCAGACCTAACTGCAAGATCTATAAAAGTGTTATTACAACTGCCTGTATGCTTTTAATAGTATATTTCTGCCCACCTGTGTAGAGATTATGTTTGGGCTGCTTTGGAGGCCCTTTCCATGAAGTCTTTTCCATTCTTCTCTTTCCCTATTAAATGAGGTCCATTTTGCTAACTACTCTGAATGAGGTTCCAAGACATGAAAATAAACTATACCCAGGTGATAACTGCTGGTGCAAAGCCACAATTTAGGCTTAAGTCCTGTTATTCTCTTCTGAAAAAAGCTGAATTAGGAGAGGAAAATAAAGACTTTCCCTTACTGAGAACATTTTAGCATGGAAACTCTCTCTCAAGGCAAGTGAAATACTGAGAGACTAGGTTTGATATCCCTGATTGCCCACACAACCCTAAAGGCTTATGACAACGGTTTTGAAATGGATGGCAGGGCAAAGGTGAATTCAAACACCTATGCACAATGGATAAAGGCAAAGGAAACCAGGTGTGTGATTTAGCAGAGTTATTGTACAGTTCCTACAATCACTGCATGAATGAGCTCAAACAGAGGGTTTGAAATAAAAGGTAATTTATGGTAAGATGAGTCTACAGTTCAGACAAACAAATGCTGGTGCATTAACACACTGGTGTTTATCAAGGACGTATGAAGATCAGTAAAATAATGATGCAGGAATTCTAAGATCTGTTGTTTTGATACATATTTGAGTGGTCTCCAATATTAGGGGGAAAGAAAATAAAGAGAAAGATTAAGGGCTGAGTAAAAGAAAATTCAACACCAAGGTATCCATGTTAACACAAAATAAAATGTTAGGAAAGAAGTACAGGCTTGGACAATGCTCATAGCATGCCTGAGTAAACATACACAAAGAAAATTTCACGGAGAGTAGACAGATAAAAGCACTAATTTCCGCCCTCTGTTCCCCCCCAAAAAACCCACCCAAACCTGTAATGGGAAGTACTGTACACACTAGAGTTTCAACAGTGTTCTAACATTCTTCTAAATACTGCCAGCACCAGACATAAGGTGAATAACAATGAAAACTAATTCTGAACTTCTCTTTTACTGGATTTAAAATTTTTTCTTTTGGAATTTTTGCTGTGAGGAGGGGTGTTGGAGAGACACATCTGTAAAATACATTCAAGCCAGCACCAAGAATATATGCAAACAAACCAGCAGGCAGAGTATTTAAAACCAACAAAAGATATGTATATTCTGAAACCATACACCTGGGTTCAGTTATACTTCATGGCAATGAGTTCCATAACTTTTCCGTATTCAGGAGAGATATTCACCCTCATATATACAGAAAAGACACATTCACCATATATTTAACAGGAATTAATAATCATTCAGAAAGATGACATTATTATGCTTTGGGATTACTTCTAATTAAAGAAACCAGAAGACATTATTTATTGGTAGTTTATTTTGGAGACTCAGGGATATCTGGGAATTTTTCTTGCTGCTTTTCAGAAACATTGTTATTCTCAGAGGATATTTCCTGGAGTGGAAAGTCCATCAGTCTAATCCAGATGGCTATTACCCTATGCTTTTCCGTACATTTCTAGATTACTCCTGGCACACAAAAATTTTAAAAGGGTAGTTGCTGTTGCCTGGGAAGAGAGATTTAGGTTGGTATTGATATAGATGTGGATATTTATAGAATACATATATATTTTAGGAAAAAAAATATTCGCATTAATAGAACTTTGGTTACCACTAACACAGCTGGAGGTATTCAGCTGTACTTGTAACTCCCATGACAGACTGATGCCAACACTTATACATCCAGCTGTAATTTGCTCAGAACCTGAAAATATGCTCAGTAAATTTCTTCTGCAAAAGTCAGTCTCATATACCATGCTTTTCTCATTTAGAGGCCATGAGTTGATATATGGAGGTTTTACAGGGAATCAGAGGGGAGTCACAGGGAAATCCCAGCAAGAAAGGGACCTCTTTTGTTCTCTGCTTACAGAGTCTTTATAATATGTCTCATAGTTTTCCACAAAACAGACAAATCTCCAAATGAAATTATGTGAAGATTAGTAGTTCCCAATTTTGTTTTTCTTATGATGCCTAGCAGGGGAATGGCAGCAGTTTCTTCAATCTTTTCCAAGCTAGCCTTGAGGGCCTTGTTTACTAGCTCTCTATGGCTCTGATTAAAATACATTACAAACAAATGCCATGAATTCAAACAACGCATGAGAGAGCCCTAAATATTTGTTAAAAAAATTAAATGTTCTGGAAAATATCATAATGACATGTTCATGCAAAACCACACAGCAATTTGGAAGGCAGCATGGATATATTTATTTCATATTTAATGAAGTTTTGTCAGCAATTATGTGATTTTCTGGATGTAATGTGGGATAAGGAGCTTGACTGTTAGCCCATGAAGAATCATCCAGAGACAGATACTATTTTTCTAGGGTAAGATTGACTCCAAAATTCATTTTTAAGATGACATTAAATGAAGGGGGAAGTACAGAATGGGCATAGATATATAAATATATTCAATTATTTTGCTCTGTTTCGAAAATTATGGAAGAGGGAGGAATATTTAATAAGCAAGATGGCTTTTCCAAGTCAACATCTTATAAAATTATGTACATACTTTTATACATATGAGTTTTCTCCATTCCCAAATAACATTAAGGTAAGTGTTATAATGATTAACAGCACATCACCAGAGCTCTTTCTCTTCATTGTTTTAATCTTAATCTACAATGGTCACATTATCATTTTATAGACATGAAAAAACTGAGGAAAAATACCACTAGATTTGGCAATTCTTGTATTTCCTTTATATTATGAGTACAGTAAAAGGTATCTTAGTCATTAAGCTAGAGAATACAACAGAACTGTCCTGCATTGTGAACTTAAAGGTCAGAGGCAGATGGAGAGATATTTGAGGTCAACAAATAAGAAATCAAAACACTGCAGATAGCATAGGCTCAAGTGTCAGAGTTGGGAATGAAAAGCTTAAATAGTGAGTTATGCCGACTGTTATCCCGATCCTAGAGAAAAAAGACTATGACCCTAACACTGTGAAAATCCAAAACAGCAAGGATGTGCTTTAGTAACAAAAATAGATGAGGAACCAATAACTTGTCATACGGTTGTTTCAAATTTCTCCTTTAGAGAAAATGAATACCCAATACATACGTCATGAAGTGCGGGGATGCGAAACTAGTGACCTGAGGAACTTCTGGGAAAAGACTATTGAACAACAAACTCGGTACCTGCAAATTGAAAAAGAACGCCAACAAAGAAGTGCTCTGACAAAGTGGGTAGTTTGCATCTGGAAAGTTTATTTGAGTTTACGTTAGAATTCTTTTTCACAGAAAAGTGATATGTATATTTAAGTCATGCAATGCAAGCTGGAAGTACTTTTCTTAGATTTTTAGAAAATAACAAAGCTTCCCAATTCTATTATTCCCAATATCAGCACAACATCTAGAAGTGTGGGCTTGTCTTGAACATAAAGGCTTACGCTCACAGCAGAGCTAGCACAGATGGGTACCTGGCCCAGTTTCTTTCCCTGTGGCCTTGTTTTCACAAGAACATAGCCTGAATTAATTAAGATGGCTTAATTTTCATAAGGTAAATCCATAATAAACCAGACGGTCCAAGTATACTAACTGACCAAGCCAACCATCATCCATAGCCATATTTACCCCAATCAGTCAGATTTACCTTAATCAGCCAAAAAGAGAAAAACCAGTCTGTGGCAATACCAGTACAGTTTTACTTCACATGAAGTCTCCATAAGATGAAGGCACGTGCAAAGATGACTATTTTGGCTTGAGATCATTCAATGAGAAAACATTTGCATTAATAAATTTTGCATTAATAGTCTTGGATGAAGGAACACTGGAATTGGTCTCTAGCATGTTTTATATATTTGTAACTAACCTAATTTCAATGTCTCAACTCCTCAGCTGTGAAATTCCTGTTTTTTCTATTTGAGGCAGTCTTTCTATAGCACCTAGATACTACCAAAAAGAAAACAAAATGACGCCTAGCACCTAAAACTGTCTGCTACAGGTCTAACAGAAGTTTCAACATGCACAGTGTTTCCAAGCCAAATAGTGCTCAGAAGCCTCTATGCAGTACTTTTTAAAATGCATTTCTGAGGAGGAGGGGACTGGGAAAATGTTGGGTGATGCTACCCAGCAGGTGGCAGCAGGCAATCTGCCGTGGGGATGACAAGTCGCTCTAGCACACAGAGGCATTTGAGAGAGGGCACAGTGGAGATGAACCACAAAGTTTAGGTGAGACCTCGTCAGGATTTAAAAGCAAGCTCTGAAGTGCCATCCAGTAAAACACAATGAAGGGGTGGGGCAGTTTACATGCCAACTGGGAAAAAACAACAAAGGGTAGCACCAGTGGGAAACATGAGGATTATAAACCAGTTCCTTGTAAAAATATGGGGACAAGCTGATCCATGTTTTTGTCCTTAGGCTCAGAAATGAATGGATGGAGAGGCTGGAAAACCGAATAAAGATGTTGAGAACTCAACCTGAAGATCCATCTAGCTGAAGATCCCATGCTCATTACATATTTAGGGGAAAAAGAAATTTGTTTTGTAGGAAAGCATGATGGGGTGATGCAAAAGCTTAATTTTTGCTTTTTGGCTTTAATGAGCTATAATTAATTAGCTGTCATTGTTAGGAGTTTCATATGTGAAATGTCTATTACTGCTTTTAAGATAATGCATTCATTCCTTCATTTGATAAATGAAGATTGACATACTCGGAAGCCTTCAAGACTAGTAAATCATGGTTCACTCAGCTGTAGATGCCTGGAAAAAGTTTAGTTGCACAGTTAGTGCTCAGCAAAAGCATTTCCTCTACATTTTATGTTTCTGTAAATGCTGATTGTAGTCTAAATTACTTTCTTTCAAAATTTTTTCATGAATAGTTAAGTGGGGTTTTTTTGTTGGTTTGGCTTTTTTTTAACACAGCAGAGCCCAACTCAGACTAAGGAAGAGGAGACATGCATAGACAATGCCACCACATCATAGACCACTAGTGGAGCCAAACTTGGTAGCAGTTACAAATTCTGGCTGCCATATTAATAGTCTGTGAAACATACTAAGGTTGTGAGGTTCTGTGAGACACTATCAAGAGTTGATTAATTAGTAAACCCACATTAGCTAACTTTAGATACTATATCAGCAAAGACAAAAACTACTTTGAGTTTTGAGGCTGCTTCTGGTACCCAACTTGGCTTGTCTAGTGCTTCTCTGGTATCTGTTTCATGGCACAGCCTGATGCATTTTCACAGCTCATCATGAGTGATGAGCACACTTTTTCCTCTAACACTTTGTCCTTCTAAGACCCAGTATATATCCTTAATAGCAAGCACCTTCAGAAACATGGCAGGTTTCCTGTCCCACATTCACCATTAGTCAAAAATGTTTCTAATTGCCTTCCTAAAGGAGGAAATGTGGCGTTTCCTCCAACAGTATTAAGGCATTTCAATAGGCTGGTGTAACTGAAGTGCTTTCTTTTTAGGGTGACTGTTTTGTTGCCACCAGAATGCTTGTACTCCAAAATGAGTTCTTTTGGGCATGCTAAAAATCTCTTCCCACAATTGCTTAACTATTTAGTCCCTTTTTATAAGACCACTTCACTACTTCTTTGTTGGTTCATATTGTTTCAGAGTAAAGAAGATTTGAATTGCAAGTGAGGTGAGAAAAGAACAGCAGAAGGGGTTTGGGTTTTAAAATACTGAAAACACCTGTTCTTTTAAAGCAAAACAAAAGATTTGAAATGTTATTTTTTGTCTCTTTTTTCATCACCTTTTAAATTCACTTCCGGGTGTCACAAGGTCAAGCCAAACCTATTATGGGAATTTAAACATGTAAATAATGTTTGGGAAGCTTGAGAAATCCATGAAAGCATGGATGAAAGATGACTCTGGAACATGTACTCAGAAATCATGACATCAGCAGGTATGTCACCATACTTGAGACCAGAGTTTCCCTGCCACCAGGGAAAAAAAAAAAGATGCAAAATTCACGGTCATCAATTGAGTCTTATTCTTGAGCAATTTTTAGAATCATATCAACTGGGAATATGTAGGATAACAGCATAATTACAATGTAACTGTGGTTTAATAAACACCCACCAGGTAGCCACACAGCTTACTATTGAGTTTTAGGAAAAATTAGATTTCTTTGAAAATGCCCGTTCACACACCTCAGTTCTCTCTTCATCTGTCTGTGACTTCTGCTTACTGGAGCTCTTACTGAACTCCATCATGAAACAGCTTTTATTTTATGCCATTTTGGCTGAAATTAGGGTTTGAACTGAGATAAAGGAAACAAGGAAACATTTTTCATCCCCTTCTTTGTGTTCTTACACAAGGCACAAAGCAAAGGGAGTCAGAGTTGGTATATTTTAAAAATTAAATAGTTATCCCTGAAATAAGCTTTTCTTTGCATCGCAGTTGAGAACCTTCTTCTCCTCTTCTCACAAAGTCAGAATGAAGAAAATCCATGGAGAGCCAGGAAAAGAAGTACCAGGAAGTGCCTCCCAGCTGAGTACCTCATTGCACATCTTGTATAGTTACATGACTTAAGGATGCTTTGGAATACATCTCTATCAAGCTAAAACACTCCAAAATCATCTCTTTAAAATGATAGAGATGAACTTATTTTTTACAGATGGCATCTATGGCAGCCCAAGGCCAAGAAGAATTCTGAAAACATATTTCCAGAATTAAGCCACTTTTCTTCTTTGCAATTTCACCTCTAGTGTCTAGATGAACTATTTCAGGCTTAGGTTCCACAGCACTAAATTCAGGACTTTGGGCCATGTAATTGTTATTTATCTTAGTCCTAGCAACATTTTTTGATACAAACACCACCATTTTTGCAGAGATAATCTACCTAGGGGTTTTGTAAATTACTGCCTAAAAAGAACACATATCCAGAGGAAAAAAATACACTCTAGAGTCAATCAGCCCTAAAAAAAAAAAAAAAAAAAATGGGCAATAGCATTAAAATTCAAATCTAAATGTGAAGAAACAATCTTAATCAGAAGCTGAAGCAGACTCGAAGATGAAACTCATTCCGACAATTTGAAAACACAAAAATATAAATCTTTAATTTACCTTGAAGGTCATAAGAAAAAATAAAGGAGGCAAAAAAAAAAAAAAAAGTTAACTACAATTTCTGTGAGACTCAGAAATGAGCCATAATGTTATGAAAAGAAGTAGAGAAACATGACTGCAGGACTGGAAAAGTCATCAGCTAAAAGCTGATAAAATCACCTGGGTTTTATAAAATCATTAAGGTTAGAGAGGATGCTTAGATGCTCTTCAGACTGTTTTTCACAAATATGCTGTTTCAGACAAGTTCAGTATTCAGTTAAACAAGTTAAACTTAATAACTCATATGTTAATAAAATAAGTCCTTGAAGAATCGCAGCTCAAGAGGTGGTCTTGCGAGAACTTCATGAGGTTCAACAAGGCCAAGTGCGGGGTCCTGCATCTGGGTCGGGGCAACCCTCAGTATCAATACAGGCTGGGAGATGAAGGGATTGAGAGCAGCCCTGCAGAGAAAGACTTGTGGGTACTGGTAGATGAAAAGCTGGACATGAGCCTACAACATGGGCTTGAAGCCCAGAAAGCCAACAGTATCCTGGGCTACATCAAAAGCAGCTTGGCCAGCACATTGAGGGAGTTGATTCTGCCCTTTACTCTGCTCTGGTGAGACCCTGCCTGGAGTACTGCATCCAGCTCTGGGGCTCCCAACATAAGGAGGACATAGATCTCTTAGAGCAGGTCCGGAGGAGGGCCACAAAAATGATCAGAGAGCTGGAGCACCTCTCCTCTGGAGCACAGGTTGAGAGAGCTAGGTTTATTCATCCTGCAGAAAAGAAGGCTCCAGGGAGACTTTACTGCAGTCTTTCAGTAGTTAAAGGAAGCTTAGAAGAAAGATGGGGACACACTTTTTATTGGGGCCTGTTGCAATAGAACAAGAGGTAATAGTTTTAAACTAAAAGAGCATAGATTTAGACTAAATATAAGGAACACATTTTTTACAGTGAGGGTAGTGAAACACTGCAACAGATTGCCTAAAGAGGTAGTAGGTGCCCCATGCCTGGAAACATTCAAAGTCAGGTTAGGCAGGGCTCTGAGTAACCTGGTTTAGTTGAAGATGTGGCTGCTCATTGCAGAGGGGTTGGACTAGATGACTTTAAAGGTCCTTTCCAACCCAAATTATTATATGATTCTATTTCTCTTTATTTTTTCTCTCCATATTTTCACATTGCTTTTGAGTGTAACAGCAAGAGATTTTGAGTGATGTCAATCTAATTTTATTAGGTTTGTAATTGAATTGTGGTCACTCATCTTCCTAGCTTCCATTATTTTACCATTCCTTTGCTTCATCCTCACACTGAGAAGCAAGAAAATGTATGTCACTTTCTCATTACAAATGCATGGTACAGAACCGTTTGAAAAAGCTTGTAACAGTGACAAAAATAAAACACAATAAAGTTTTACCATCCTCTGAAGCAAAAACTGAACAATCTGGACCCAAGTAATTTTAGGGGAAGTACACTGCATGTTAGCATGAGAGTGAGAGATTTTAGTGAGAGATTAAGAGAGATTAATGATCCTTCTAGCATATGGATAAGGACTGACAGCTGTGATGAATGATTCTGTCAGTAATTTAACAGACTTCTTAGCAGTTTAGTCTTAACTGAAACACTTCCAGGGAGGGGGCATCCCCAGCGTCCCTGGGCAACCTGTTCCAGTGTCTCACCACCCTCACAGGAAAGAATTTCTTTCTGGTATCTAATCTAGATCTCCCCTCTTCCAATTTCAAACCATTAGCCCTTGTCCTGTCACTACACTTCCTGACAAAGAGTCCCTCTCTGGCTCTCCTGTAGGCCCTCTGCAGGTACTGGAAGGCTGCTATAAGGTCTCCCTGGAGCCTTCTCTTCTCCAGGCTGAACAACCCCAGCTCTTTCAGCCTGTTTTCATAGGAGAGATGCTCCATCCCTCTGATCATCCTCTAATCGTACCTTCATGTCTATGCAGGTATGCCTCTTTGGGCTTCTGGCTTCACTTTCACTGAAGATTGATCTACTGACCAATTCGGAAATGCTTGAAGTTGTCAGCACTTAAATAAACAATAAATAATAATAAACACAATACAAAATCAAGCTCATCTACCATATTCTGTGTTAAGTGTAGCATTAAGTACTGATGAGTTATTTTGTACTTTAGAAAAGCCTACCGGCTACCTCCAAGATTATGATACCATGACACACAAGCAACATGAGAGATAATCCCAGCCACGCACAGCTCACTGTGTAAACAGGACAAAATACATAGGAGGAGTGGAAAGATGGGGCAGAGCCAGAGATCAAGGAAGAGCTTTGGTATCTGGGTTGGGTACAAAGACAAGGTCCATTTGCTCCATGTGATCCAATGGGATCCATGCACACAGTAGTCAGTGCTCCAGCTAGAACTGAAATCCACAGATAGTTTCTTCTAATAAACAGGTCTGAAAAATAAAAATACCCTGAACCAATCCATCAAAAGTGCCATAGCTGTGGCAAAATACACTGCATGTTGAGGCAATCGCTACTCATGCAACTGGTTTATCCCCATAAAAATTTGAGGAAAATGAAGAGTCAGATGCCAGATTCATTAACAGAAAGGGGAGATCATTGAGTCAGGAGAAGCAGGATAGATATCTTGGGGGAGGAAAGTTAAAGAAGATGAAGAAGAGGTTATGTCTTAAACTGAAAGGGTTTTGAAGAGATTCAGTTGAAGGCTAACGCTGATTACAGGTTTCACTGTTTTGAACTCATAGTCTCACCTTTCCATGTTACACATGGAGCCTCTCCCAGACATCACTGCTGGTTTTAGCTCAGCCACATGCACATGAACTGTATACCATCTCCAGCAGCTGCTCAGTGAAAGTTACATTAGAGATAGATCTGGACCTTAAATCATGGTGTTATGTGAGCCTTTCTATACTCAGGTAAGACATTTCCCCAAGCTAAAAGCTGCAGTCACTCTCTTCTTGCATGAAGAGGACTCAGTTTAGGTCAAATTGACTTACATCATACAGGCAGAACTGGTAATTTCAAGGCTGATGAGGAACTTTCATATCCATTACAAAGTATATCAAAATATGGACAGCTTTTTTAATGGCTTCTGAATTTACAAGTCTGAATTTATCCCCCTTAGGATAAGAATCCCATTCTGAGAGTGGCCTGTGAATTGGGACAATTTCCAGTATCACACAGACTGGGAGATGCACGGATTGAGAGCAGCCCTGCAGAGGAGGCCTTGGGGATGCTGGGGCACAGAAAATGGGTCATGAGCTAGCAATGTGTGCTTGCAGCCGACAAAGCTGATCATACCCTGGGTTCCATAAAAAGGAGACTGGCCAGCAGGTTGATAGAGGTGATTCTCCCTTTATAATCCACCCTCATAAGACCCTACCTGGAGTCCTGCATCCAGATCTGGGATTCCCAGATAAGAAAGATGTGGTCAGAGTGCTAGAATGTTTCTCATATGGAGAGAGGCTGAGAGATTTGAGGTTGTTCAGTGTGGAGAAGAGAAGGCTCTGGGGAGACCTTATTGCAGCATTTCACTACAGAAAGGGAACTTATGAGAAAGATGGAGGAAGATTTTCTACCAGGATCTGTACTGACAGGACAAGGGGTAACAGCTTTAAACTGAAAGAGGGTAGGTTTAGATTGGACATAAGAAAGAAATTTTTTCCAAGGGTGATGAGACACTGGCACAGGTTGCCCAGAGAAGTTATGGATGCCCCATCATTGGATCGGTGTTCAAGGTTAGGTTGGGCAGGGATTTGAGCAATCTGATCTAGCGAGAGATGTCCCTGCCCATGGCAAGGGCATGGGACCACGTGACCTTTGAAGGTCCCTTCCAACCCAAACCATTCTGTAATTCTATGATTCTGTGATTTTCTGATTCTAAAATTAGAGCAAAGGAGCACAGTGCCTGGAGTAAGAAGAGGAAATCAAACCAGAGTGTCCAAAGACATGTTCTGTCTGAGAGCCTCAAGAGAAGACAGACAGTTGTGATACACTTAGCTCACAGCTCTTTAGGTTGAATCCTTACATTTGCAGGGCACTTCTCTGTTGGCAGCTTGGTGTCTTTAGCTGCTGGTAGCCAGTTGGAGAGCTAGGCCCATACAGGGACAGTTTTTAAAGTGCTGTCATGGGATACCCTACTAACATCTCTTAACTTACTATTATACCAACACAATCTACTTTCTGTTAATGAGTAAATATGATATCCTCAACCTATCCTACACTTCTACAATTCATCCTGCTTCTAGAATACATATTACTAATGCACCCCCAGAGCACTTGTCACAGAGAAAAGCTTCCTCAGGTCTTCATCCTCCTCTGGAATCATTTTCTTATTAGTGAGCGTAGTGAACAAGATCTTGAGTGCAGTTGCTTTAAAAGCACTGGACCTTTCCCAGAGACCTTTTTTTGTTCCCACCTCACTCCTTGCACATATTCCTTTTTATAATCTCACACCTCTTCTGTCCCAGAGGATTCATTGCAGTAGCCCTGGTGTCAGAGGTCACTGGTGAAGTTTACTCTGATTTGAGTGCTTTGCATTTGTGACCTTTTGTCCCTTCTGTGCTTTGGGAAGGAGGAAGAACAAATCCACCAAGCAGTCTAATAGCAAGCTGCCAACATTCACTGTAGAAAATAAAGCTGGTTCTGAATTGTAAAACTGGTAAAGAATTTTCAGGCACTGATTCCAACTGCTTTAAAATGCACATACTATCTCTAAAACCAGGGAGCAGTCACCAAGTGTTTAAATAATTTTTGTTTTCCTTATCCCAGGATCAATACCAAATGCTATCCCAGAACAAATTTGTATGGATAATTATTAAAGCCCTTTGAAACCAGGGGATTATAGCAGAAACACTGACACAGCTTTACCCATGGGCAGGAAAGAACACTGCTGGTATGCTTACTGAGTAGAGCCCATAATCTTCATGGTGCTCTAAGTCAAAAGGAAAGTGAAAGGCCTTGCATAATGCTGAAAGTCTATGAGGGCTTTGGTGTTGCTCTAATCCTACGCTACCTAATAGTTCACTTAATGTCCAAGCAGTGTGAATGAAACACCATGTAGCATTTAAGATTGTTGCAAGTAGAAAGGTTAGAGTAGAAACTGACTAGCAGGAAAAAATTGTTCTCTGTTTGACTTGATTTACCTAGATTAAATGCTATTGTTAGACTATCTAAACAGTGTTTCATTAGGTCATGTTTTAAAGGGAAAATATGGGAAACTATCAGATAGTCTATTGAAAAATAAAAGCAAATAGAAATCAGCTCATATAATCCTTATGTTGTTTGCAGGTTATTAATAGGCAATGTTATACTGAAGGCCACATCTTAGGATAGTCTTTTTACCCACAGAAAGCTTCAAAGCTGAGGATCGACTGTACCAAAACCAAGAGAAGTTTGACTATGTGGGTTGCTGAATGGTCCCATGAACTGTAGCAGCTGCCACCGCAGAAGGAGATCTGCACATGGAAATACAAAGGCTTTTTTTACAGCCCTCGAGGACCTACTGACCTGTGGGAATACAGAGACCCTATAGTGCTCCTGATGTACAGTATAAAGAGGATGAGCTGAGCTCAACAGAGATCTGCAGCACAGCCTAGGCCCTCAACACACAAGAGAGCCTTTTTGCTCCATGACCATCTCTCAGCCCCCATGGCTTTTTTATATTGCAGGATTTTCTAGGAGAGCTTTGCTCAGATCCTTAAGGTTTCACTCCAGTGAATGTAAATCTTGGAGGGCCAGAAGACCATCCTTTTCCTGACGATTCCTCAACACAAATTCACAGTGTGATCCATGGTCTGCAATTTAAGAAATAGGTGAGGAGACAAACACTAGCGTCTCATAGCCCCACTCCCAGCCATGAGCTGTGCCCTTCCCTCTAGCCTCTCCACTTCCCTCCTAGTGCTTGCAAGGGTGCTGGGAATGCTGCACAGTGGAGCAAGTCAGAGAACCCAACTAGCAGAAATAAACAGATATACACATACTTTTGCTTTAGTGGTTTTCAGACACATCTGTTCCCTGACCTTATTCTCTCCCTGCTCACCTGCTTGTGCAGGACATACAGGGGTGCCAGCAGCATGGCTGATGAAGAGCAGAGCTGCTGTAGTGGATAGACTCTAGCTGGACACCAAAGCCACTCTATCAATCCACTCCACAGATGGACAGGGTAGAGGAAATATAACAAAACGGTCATGGCTCGAAATAAGGACAAGGAGAGATCATTCAGTGATTACCATCATGAGCTAAACAGACTTGACTTGGGGAAATTTAATTCATTACCAATAAAACCAAAGTAGGATAATGAGAAATCAAAACTAAATCTTAAAATGCCCTTCCCCCACCTCTCCATTCTTCCTGGGCTCAACTTCACTGCTGGTTTCTCTACCTCCTTCCCATGAGCAGCGCAGGGGGATAGGGAAAGAGGGTTGCAATGCTCTAAGTCAAAAGGAAAGTGAAAGGCCTTGCATAATGCTGAAAGTCTATGAGGGCTTTGGTGTTGCTCTAATCCTACGCTACCTAATAGTTCACTTAATGTCCAAGCAGTGTGAATGAAACACCATGTAGCATTTAAGATTGTTGCAAGTAGAAAGGTTAGAGTAGAAACTGACTAGCAGGAAAAAATTGTTCTCTGTTTGACTTGATTTACCTAGATTAAATGCTATTGTTAGACTATCTAAACAGTGTTTCATTAGGTCATGTTTTAAAGGGAAAATATGGGAAACTATCAGATAGTCTATTGAAAAATAAAAGCAAATAGAAATCAGCTCATATAATCCTTATGTTGTTTGCAGGTTATTAATAGGCAATGTTATACTGAAGGCCACATCTTAGGATAGTCTTTTTACCCACAGAAAGCTTCAAAGCTGAGGATCGACTGTACCAAAACCAAGAGAAGTTTGACTATGTGGGTTGCTGAATGGTCCCATGAACTGTAGCAGCTGCCACCGCAGAAGGAGATCTGCACATGGAAATACAAAGGCTTTTTTTACAGCCCTCGAGGACCTACTGACCTGTGGGAATACAGAGACCCTATAGTGCTCCTGATGTACAGTATAAAGAGGATGAGCTGAGCTCAACAGAGATCTGCAGCACAGCCTAGGCCCTCAACACACAAGAGAGCCTTTTTGCTCCATGACCATCTCTCAGCCCCCATGGCTTTTTTATATTGCAGGATTTTCTAGGAGAGCTTTGCTCAGATCCTTAAGGTTTCACTCCAGTGAATGTAAATCTTGGAGGGCCAGAAGACCATCCTTTTCCTGACGATTCCTCAACACAAATTCACAGTGTGATCCATGGTCTGCAATTTAAGAAATAGGTGAGGAGACAAACACTAGCGTCTCATAGCCCCACTCCCAGCCATGAGCTGTGCCCTTCCCTCTAGCCTCTCCACTTCCCTCCTAGTGCTTGCAAGGGTGCTGGGAATGCTGCACAGTGGAGCAAGTCAGAGAACCCAACTAGCAGAAATAAACAGATATACACATACTTTTGCTTTAGTGGTTTTCAGACACATCTGTTCCCTGACCTTATTCTCTCCCTGCTCACCTGCTTGTGCAGGACATACAGGGGTGCCAGCAGCATGGCTGATGAAGAGCAGAGCTGCTGTAGTGGATAGACTCTAGCTGGACACCAAAGCCACTCTATCAATCCACTCCACAGATGGACAGGGTAGAGGAAATATAACAAAACGGTCATGGCTCGAAATAAGGACAAGGAGAGATCATTCAGTGATTACCATCATGAGCTAAACAGACTTGACTTGGGGAAATTTAATTCATTACCAATAAAACCAAAGTAGGATAATGAGAAATCAAAACTAAATCTTAAAATGCCCTTCCCCCACCTCTCCATTCTTCCTGGGCTCAACTTCACTGCTGGTTTCT
Organism: Calidris pugnax; assembly: GCF_001431845.1. Taxonomy (NCBI): domain Eukaryota; kingdom Metazoa; phylum Chordata; class Aves; order Charadriiformes; family Scolopacidae; genus Calidris; species Calidris pugnax. The sequence continues at coordinate 3,139,991 of NW_015090766.1, read as the reverse complement.
CTACCTCCTTCCCATGAGCAGCGCAGGGGGATAGGGAAAGAGGGTTGCAATCAGTTCATTACACATTGTCTCTGCTGCTCCTTTCTCCTCACACGCTTCCCCTGCTCCAGAGTGGGTCCCTCCCACTGAATACAGTCTTCCATGAACTTCTCCAACATGTGTCCTTCCCATGGGCTGCAGTTCTTCATGAACTGTTCCAACATGTGTCCCTTCCACAGGGTACAGTCCAGTCCTTCACAAACAGACTGCTTCAGTGTGGGTGCCCCAGAAGGTCACAATTGCCAGCAAACCTGCTCCAGCTTGGGCTCCTCTCTCCACAAGTCCTGCCAGGAGCCTGCTCCAGTGCAGGCTTCCCACAGGGTCACAACATCACATACACCTTCTCTAGTGTGGGATCCTTCACAGCTTGCAGATGGGTATCTGGTCAGCTATGGATCTCCATAGACTGAAGAACAGCCTGCCTTACCATGATCTCCACCACGAGCTGCAGAGGAATCTCTGCTCCAGCACCTGGAGCACCTCCTCCCCTGCTTTCTTCACTGACTTTGGTGTCTACAGAGCTGTTTCTCTCACATATTCTGGCTCCTCACTTTGGCTGCAATTGCAGCCATGCAGCAACTTTTTCCCCTTCTTAAATACGTTATCGCATAGGGCTCAGCAATAGTGGCAGGTCCATCCTGGAGCTGTCTGGCACTGGCTCTGTTGGACATTAAGGGAAGCTTCTCACAGCTTCTTACAGAGAGGGGCCCTGTAGCCCCCCAGTACCAAAACAATCCAAGCCACCAAGTAACATATACCTAAAATTTAGAGAGTGGTTTTTATTAATAGGACTCAGAGCACCCAAAGATCAGAATTGTTACATCATTCTTTCACTGACATGGAAAATAAGGCAGGGACCTGTTGTGGTTTAGGGCACATAACTGGCCAGTGCTGGAGCTTAGTCATGATCCCAGCTCTGCACCAGTTCAGCCCCCCCATCTGTCAGGAAACACTGCCTGTTTGCCAGCCACAATCAAAATATACCCAAAGTGGCCAAAATATTGCAAATTTTCGGTGTGTATGGCTTTGGTTTATTTATAAGTTACATGTCCCAGTCCATTCAGCATTTCCAGAAAACAATAGTCTCTATCATAACCACACAAACTGCAAACCTGTCCTGGACAAGTTCTTCTGTTCTCTTTAAAACCATGTTTCATTCCCATGTTTAGGTAGGGGAGAAACACCCTTTTTCCATCACTGTTTTGCAATCTAACCTCTCCAGAATTTTTGGGCAAACCAACTGAAAAGAAAAAAATCCAGCATGTTAAACATGGTGTTAAACATGGTGTTTAACAATCCTTTATGAAAATTGATCCAGGCTGAATTCTTGGAAGACTGTCTATGGAACTGATTGCCCAGAAGATCTTCATTTTCAGTATCTTCTATACAAAACATTTATTCAGCCAATATATGGTCACATTAAAAGGAAGTGGCCATCTCAGGTCAGAGACCAAATATTCCTTCTCTCTGAACATAAGTTATGAACACCAAAAATGTTGGTGATTGTGATTTGTGATTATGATTACTTCAATATCTTCTTTTATAAATTCTTTCGGCTCAAGCGTAGTATGTTTTCAAGAAAATGGAAATAAAGCTTCTCAACTTCACAGTACAAATTACCTGAGAGAGACTTTGCTTTACATGAACAGAATGCCTTTCGGGAACTAAAGATTGCCTCCTAGTGAAATACTGATGTAACATTTCTCTACTTTCATGCCCTTCAAAGAATGTGACAACACATAGCTGAGCTGGAAGAATGATTTTGCTACGGTGCTACTAGTTTTTCTTTCAGAACATGAATGTTAAAATTAATCTTGGACCAATTTCTTATTTAAAGATTTAGGAGACTTGGCATGCTGAACATAAAAGACGAAAAAGACATGTGAGATCAAAACACAGCAGCTGCATAGCCCTAAAGGAACTAATTCCAAAATCTCTCTAATTTTAGCCTAAGTGTTCCCCCATATACCTAGAGCTCTGCTGCTGAACTTTCCAGTGCTGCCCCAGCGTGAACCATTAGCAACTTTACTCATGCCTCATTTAGACATGAAAATAGGCAAGGGAGCAAACAAGGCCTCTGACAGGGTTAGTGTGGTTGACATATTTCTCACATGTGCCAAGTAGAACATCTCTTCTGCGGAACACAACAGAGACAGAATACCAGCTTGTAGAGAAGGTATATGGAATAAATGGACAGAGGAAAAACCTTTCCATTTTATTAGTTGAGGTACTCTGCCTCCGTTAGGGCACGTTCCCAGCAAGGAAGGGATACAGATTCTCCTCAGCCTCAGCAAATTCCTGACTCCATCTTTATGAAAAAAACCCTCAACTCTTTATGGTATTTGAACTCAGTTGTGAAAAAATAAATTCACTGGTGTGAAACTGAGAGTGTGCACATAAAAGCAATATATGAAAGGAAACCAGTTCTCCTGAACCTATGAGTTGTACACAAAATATACATATCCTAGGAAGCTGATGGAAGAGGACCTCTGGATCTCCCACACGTTTCACAGCTTCATTTTGAAATGGGGCATAGCAGCCTTAAAACCTTTAGAGGCAAAAAGCCACTCTACCCATCTTCCCTTCCAAAAACAACCCAGCTGATAGTAATAAGACAAAAGCCGAAACAGAGGCTCAAGCTGTTCAAGAGGTCTGGGCTGAGATCCCAAAGTACTAGTATTAACAATTTATGCCTGTACTGTCTCAGTTTTTGTTTTCCTTACTTTCATTTTATTCTCTCTTCATAAAAGCTTTCAGCTCACCTATAACAGATGATTTTTATTAATGAGTAAACTGCAACTTTTAATCAAACCAGTGAATATACTACACTCCCAATGTTTAATCAAACAATGAATGTACAACACTTGCGGCTGGCATTAGCAAACTCTCCTCCACACTGTTTTCATTCAGACTGGAAGATTTTTGTGCGTGGTCAGTGTGTCACATTTTACAATCCTGGAGAGATGCATTTACACATTTTCCCCAGTCAGCCTCATACTTACAGGTAAAGAAGGTAGTGGTTTATAATAGACGTGTGGATACTCTTTTGCTTTCTCTTGGCCTGCCTGTTAACTTGTGATATAAGACTCTGCTTAGTGTGACAAAGGCTATGCATAGAGGTACAAAGAAGGGTCACTCCAGGTGTGGAGCTGCAGAGTGTAGGGCAGTGTCTGGACCTTTTTTGAATCCTTCAACTGCATTTTTCAACAAATAAAGTGCTTTGGGAAATATTGTCTTCAAGATGATTGGTACAACTTCAGGATAAAATTAAAACCGTATCTTAGCTCTTAGCCCTGTGTCACAGCCCTGTGTCACAGCACATTCAGATTACCAATGGGTTTGTGGGGTCAAATTGTTAACACAGATTACAGAAATAATCTGTGTTGAAACAACTCAAAAAAGTCCTTATATCTACACTTTCAAATACCAAACTACTTATTTTAGAAACAGCATGTGTGAGGCCAGAGGACTTTAAAAAGGGGAACTCATTGACATTTCTGTGATAAAACATGACTGGGTAGGAAAAAACCCAGACTGATGTGCTCTTTTCCACTCTCTCTGCTTCTGCAGAGACATAAATGAGCCTTAAAGCTATTGTCCTTCTGACGTCTTTAACTCATTAAGAAGAAATTTAACTCTCACTTTATTTGTGTCAGTACCATGCATGACTTCCCTTTGAAACAGGAAGCTCTTGAAAAAAAAGGCACTATATTCTCATTTTGAACTTGACTGGGAAATGGATTTTTCTAAACATCAATTTGTAAGTTTCAATTTACATTTGTTTGACTGGACAAAGCCAGTAATGGATTAAGCCTCATCTACTGTGATAGTGTGGTACACAGAACAAAACACATGGGAGTTTCCTGCATTTAAAACAGACATACTCCAAGGAGCAAACATATCAGAACCCATGCTCAGTTTTATGAAGTGAGGCTTTGTACAGATTAAATATACCAGTTCTTTTCAGTGGATGACTTGTTTGTTCTCATCACAAAGAAAATCCTGTTGGTTCAAAGAGTCACAGTGTCTGAGCATTTGAAATACTGTTGTCCCAAAAGCAGGGTCTAAAGTACATCGGGGTGAGACAAACCTGGAAAAAAAAAAGTTGAGATTCCTAAGTATGCAGACAGATCTCCCTAATTAAGCCCAGTGAAGGAAGATTTTTGCAATTCCCCTAAAAGTTTTGCCAAAAGGAAGAATCATAAGGATATATTTAAAGTATTAGCATAATTTGCATATACAATTTTGCCTGTCAATTTTAACCTTAACATCTGATTTTGATTGTTTTCTTTTGCTTATCTTGACCATGGATTTGCTTTGCACAAAGAACATAGATTTAGACAATCCCAGCCTCTTAAAAGTCCCTCTTCTCCTGCTTTTCAACCCTGACTGCCTCAAGCATTCTAGGAGCCTTCCTTTCCTTCCAAAAATATATGCAGAAATGCCTATATAATGGTGCCACTGGGCTGCACAAAATATGCACATCACTCTGTAAATTATCTCTAGCCAAATGTAGAATATGAGACATATTTAACAACAGTGACCCAAGGTAAAATTTCTAGGAATTCATGGGAGAGTTATACATCATCTTTACAAGATTGAGAAAGATGCATTTTCCTGGTATAATATGATGGAGATGAAAACCATAATCTTAATAACTGTTTTGAAAATGGTTTTAACCATAAGATAGGCAAGCCTATTATCCTGAAGACGTTTACAACACTACTTTCTCAGCGATACCTTTATGAACATCTTTATGTACCTCATGAGCCTTTATGAATGAATAAAGGCTCATAACACTCTTCTGATGTGAGGGAATACTTTCACCTGTGTTTCATAAATGGAGAACTGATCCACAGATATATGAAACTACTTGCAGGTACGGGAACATTAGGACTTTCTGGATAATATCTTTGGAAGTGGTGTGATTTACCAGCTTTACTCACCTGACTTATGCCAAGGTATGGCCACAGAGTTTCAATCACTACTGTGCTATAGGAATACCGGATTTGGTCATACCCTTGGCATAAATATATGCCAACTGCAGAGAAACTGTGAAACATGTGTAAGAAATAAGCAAGTTAAGGAAATCAGTAATTTATATTAATAGAAGTGGAAAAAAATAATGAGTTTACAATTTTGTTCTAACATTCTTGAGATTTAATCTGTGCTTCCGAGAAACCACACCAATTTCATAGAATCAGGCAAAGGTCAACAGGATGATAAGACCCAACAATGACAGACTCTTAACAGTCTGTGTTAACTGACTTGTTATTTCAATGCCTTCCACCCTGGCACCCACACCCACTCCCACCCCAAGAACCATTAGGTTTTAAAAAGCTGCTAAGCTGTATTGCACATACCCAAAAGAACTCTCTTTCGATTTTCCGTTGCAGAAAAATAAAAAAGAAATCAAAAGAGAGAGCAGGAAATCATTATTTTTATTTTAACAAGAGAGCACAAAAAACCCAAGCTTATCTCTGAGGTTTACTGCTAAAGTTTAAACAGTGGTTAGGATTTCAAAACAATCTTCAGCAAGCTGATTTTACATTAAGATTTCTAAGAAAATGTTTGGTCAAAACAAATTCCCTACTAATAAACCTCAGCAAAAAAATCAGACTTTAAAGAAATGACAGGACAGTGCAGAAAATAAATAGGTTTTGATTCAAATAGCATAGCAAGGATTTTGAACTGTCTAGTAATGTCTGGTAACTAAGCAAGCTCATTTCACACTTAATATTCTTGTGGTAATCCTAGACTCCTCAGAGCTCACTACAGCAATTTCATACTTATCCTAATCTTTAATTAAATATAGTTTTTAAAATAGATAGATGTTGTAAAGAATCAAAAAGGAAATGTTAGGTTTTAAAATTATTCACCTATCATGTGTTTCCAGAATTTTCATCTTGAGAAGAAGAATGGTGAAACAGTAATTCATACAAGACATTGTGATAGAGTGCACACTTCCAGTGGGATTATTCAAGGCATACAAAAACTCAAGCCATGCTTAAGGCCCTAGATTTCAGCCACAAATCCTGCTCATTTGCCTTGGAAGGAGTGAACCGTTCATCTGAATGACCTAGATGTGCAGTAATCACTGGGCAGCTTTCAGTGACAAGGTGTTCAAATATAAACTACTAATTATTATTTACAAACATTAACCTAAATCAAAGTTGATAGAAATGACCATTGCTTCAATTTGCGAGTTTTATTCTCCTTAAATTGTCTCAGAATGCTGAGGATGGCAGTTGTTTCAGAGTCGTTTTCATGTGTGTATGCCGAAGGTATGGTGGGAAGTGATAGTATGAGTTTTGGGAAGGAAGTCATTAGAGAATAAATTAATTGCTTTGGGAGAATAGTCCCATAGAACAAAGCTACTCTTGCCTCTTAAATAGGCTCTCTTTCCCAATTGAACTCCAAGGGCAAAACCAAACAAGTGACAGGATGTTTAGCCTGATCAAAGTCCCAGAGTTTTCCATGTTCCTGAACTTAAAGCCCATGTGTCTTCTTCCTGGTGTTAATCTAAACTCCTGGTGCGACACAGTCATGTGACAATCCTGATCTTCATTGAAAGTCATTGACTGGCCTGTTCCAAAGAGTGCAAATGCAATCTTCAGAAAAGTGAAGCCAGAAATTAAAAGCAATATCAAGGAACAGAATGCAAACCAAGTGAAACTGAAAGGTTCAGGGCTAATTCAGCTGTTTGAAGAAACTTTTGTAGTGATAGCAACCAGTTATTTCAAAAAGGAGTAGATTTGACATTACTGCAAACGATATATAAGAGACATGCTCTTTGAGGCATGCAAGTGTCCAGGAGGGTAATAGGTTTCATTGCAACTGTTTCCACACAAACTTGCTCTGTTTTAGAGGCATTTGTTTAGTTAAAGCTGGGCAAATTAAGTCACATGCCTTTTGGATTTAGATTGAGTCACAACAGTCTAGGTTCAAAATTCCATTTCTCATCTCCCAGGACAGTAATATTGAGATCCTAATATTGTCAAGCTAAAATAAACCAATCTGGAAAATATTGCACAAGACATAAAAAATGTTCTCTAAACCAAAAAGGCATATCAAAATTATTAAAATAGTATCCAGTTTAAAATATTACCTTTCAGATCAATTGTTGATTTATTTTAGAGGTTATAGTATATTGACTATATAGCTCTATATTTATGTCATTAAGCAGACCTGAATCATGGCAATTATGTTACATTTTAAGTCAATAGAAAACAAAAAAGAGAAAGAAGAAAACGAGACCTTCACGGAGGAAATTCAATTTACCTCTAGCTCTGTTTCCCACAGAGACCACTTCAGAGCAGATCCTGTGATAAATCCAACACCCAATGCCATTGCAAATTGCTGGGCTAATGAAGAGAGGTGAAGTAGGGAAATGGGAGGCAAGAGTAGAAAGGTCTTGATCGTCTGTAAATGACTTGCTGCAGAGCGTACACTGCTAAAGTTCAGAGAGTACACCAATTTTTTTCTTGGATGATAAACAGAAGATTAGCCTTTCTATATATCACCAAAATTTCCCTGTCAAGCTAATTCTGTTTTGTGTAGCTAGCACTGTAAATTTATAGCAGAAGAATTTCATGTGCAAAGAAAGTAGTGAAATACGGGCAGACCAGGGAGAACAAATATTATGCTTTTTAGATAGAAAATACCTTTTAAAAAAAGAATAAAAGTGAAGCCTTTAAAATATTTGCTACTGCTTACAGAAAAAAAAATAATCTATTAATTATGTTTAGTAAAATCTTGTATTTTTTATCTTTCACACTCTTTTTATGGTAGTTACTTAAAAGAGAGGGGGAGGGATTGCTTCTCCCAGAATACTTTGTTGTATCTAGATAATGGCTTATTTCTCTTCCCCTTATATGTTCCAAAAATACAGTTATAATTATGTTTCACTAACTTCATGCTTTAAGTTTTATGCTTTCATGAATAAGTTTTATTGTGAATTCATTATTCATGTACCTTTGCATTGCAGATTGCTTTTAAGTATGTCACTACTTTTACAAGTACTCCAGTTTAAAACAGGTAAGACGTAACCTTTGTTTCTTGGAGTTGTTTTAATGAGTGATGGTTCTATGAAGGAAAGAAAAATACTAAAAACTGTTCCTTCCTCATTCTGTAAATAACTAACATTAACTAACTGTCTCATAGTCTCAGTTTTCAGAAATGAATGTATGAGTGAAACACTTGTGAGTGACATTGGCCTGATGTTTGTAGGTTTAGGATTTTCTGCAATGTTAGTCTCTTTGGCTTTCTCAGTGTGCCAGTCTCTGTTGCATGATGAAGGATTCAGGACATCCACATGGAGTTTCAGAGTGTGCAGGATCTGGTTATAGGATCTATCTGTTGCCTGTTTGGAACCCAGAATATGTGTCCTGATGCCTTGCAATTCTTAAATGTAAATAACAAAATTAACATTTCAAACGTCCCAGTATTTTTTATTTTACCATTCTACCACCTCCTGAACTCGTGCAATAACACTGGCTTGAACTGTGGAACAGAAAGAGAAATACTTAACATAAGATATAAAACACACATTAGTTTCTCTATCACTTTCTAAAATTGCAGCTTTGAGTCTAATTACCTTCATGAGAAATAATTTTATGCTGTCAATTTTCTAAGTAGTGTCATATGTTAATTCTGTTTTAGTTGTTCCCAAAAATGCCATTGTCCTTTTTTAATTTATATGTTTAAAGGGTGTGAAGAGGAAAACTGTAACATTTCCACAAACCAGGAAAATTGGAGCACATTTTTAAACACCTTTAAGGAAATTAATAACCTCAGTTCCAAGAAGAAAAGGAGACACCCTTCTGATGCCTTACCTTTCATTGGGTTAACACATGGTAAATTGCCCATCACATGAGGACATAGTTGATTTTCATGTCCACTGTGAAGGTAATTCTAGAGGGGGGAAAAGGGCATGAAGGTCACATAATGGTCTGTTTTCCAGAGGATACTTTCTGATACCACTAATCAAATGCACAAAAGGTGTTAGTACATACTGATAGCTATATTAGTTCAAAACAAACAGACAAACAAAATCCCTACTGGTTAGTGAAAACATGCAGACTCCGTGCAAAGGACCTTTACACCCCAGTGTGGTTCCTTTAGCAAATAGTGGGGTGTCCTGGAACCAGTAAAGCCTGGTAAGTATGCACAGTTAGCAAGACCTTTCATGAACACAAATGCAATCTTCTGCAATCCTGAAGACACCACAAATGCCTGCTAAACTATCTGTCGAAGTACTTGAAATACATTAGTGGAGGAACGGGAGTTGTCATATCATCATTTCATTACTTTTGTTAATTGGTGCAGAGAGCTCAGAAAGCTGATGATTTTGTTTAGGAAAAGGAATAAGTAGAGGTAAGTTCAGAAGCTTGTACCAAATCCTCCCTACCTTCAAGGTGAAGCAACAACTTCAGGTTGTACAGACAATTAAACACAAGATGATAGATGATTAGGAAAACACTTTTCACCTCATGTTCCCAAATTTGAGATGTGAGGGCAATTTCAAATTCAAGAAGCTGGCATGTAAAGACTAACTCCCTGTGTTTCGTATGCAGGGCCCAGAAGGCCAGTCTCAGATCTCCTAGTTAGTGCCTTGGAACATGCATCAGCACGACTGGTTATCGCCACCTATAAATTCTCTTCTTCCCCTCACCTGGGGAGAAGAGCATTTCTGAAATTCTAGATTTTTAATTCAGAATTTCTAGAGGAAGAAAGAAAACGGCAGTAATGGAGATGCCTCCTCGGTGCTATTAACAAGTTGAAGCACTATATTTGTCACGGGAATATGAAGGAATCCGTGCTGAAAGCAATCGCCCTGATTCAGAGATACCTATTTCCTTTACTGCTTCCTAACATTTCTTCCAGCTCCCATGGAGAGTATTAAGAACTGATACTTTCGTACTTGATGTAAGATGTGTGTTACCAGCTTCAACTGCAGCTATATGTGCAGTGCCTGGTCACTAGATATATATGCCACTTGTCTCCCATTGCTATCTGGAAGCATCTTCTGGAAACATCTCTGAAAACACACACTAATAGTTTTCTTCTCAGTGCTACCTTCCTATCCACTCCCTTTTATTACGTATCCAGACCCATGTAGCACAGAAACAGTCTAATTGAAAGCAGAAGTCACCTGGTTGGACACCTGAGTATGCATGTGTTTTCCAGACATGGTAGCCAGAAAACTGGATCAAAGAAAGTTACTCTTGCAGTGTTTTTAAAGAACATACAAAAGGTCAGGTCCTCAACTGAGTGCCTCTACAAAGTTTAATCTCTGATAAAGCACGGGAACAAAAACAAAAGCCTGAAGGCAATTGTATCTGTTACTGAAAGAGTAATTAAAACTTAGGAGGATGATGCTTAATTTAGTCTTTGACCTTTTAAATCTGCTAACAAGTCGGGATAACTGTGCAGAGTCTTTGCAATAGGCAAACAACGCATCAGTCTTACACTGCGGGCCTGGCTGTCTGCAGCTGAAGTGGGTACCTTATTTGCTTAACATATTTCCTGCAATAACTTCTTGTTTCTGACTGTAGCCCATGAGCTGAACAGGAACTGCTGCCAAAACGGAGGAACCTGCTTCCCGGGGACCTTCTGCATTTGTCCAAAGTATTTTACTGGTAGACATTGTGAAAATGGCAAAATATCAGATGAGCAAAATGTGGAGTGGTATTTTTTTCCAGGAATAGTAACAAACTTACCTTCAAGACACATAATTCCACTTTCTAGGCTTTTTTTTTTTTTTAAATTATTGCATTCATTTCCTAACATTGCAGATTCTGTGGCTTGGTGAGGCATGGGGAGTGGACCAATGATGGCCTGACTGCTCTGCCAGCATGTCCATGGGGTCCTTCACTGTTTTCTGCATGGTCTGAGAGACAGCTGAGGTAAGAGACACAGGATGATGCCCTGTATGATGGGAGTCCTTAAACCAGCACCCAGCTATCCATTTTCGTCAGTTAGCCTCTGAGTGTCATTGAGTCAATTTATCTACTTAAAACAATGGCAAACTCTTGGTGGAGATCTGTTTCAGCTGCACAGTGTTAAATGTACTTACGTATCTAGTTACACTTCTCCCCACCCATAACCAGGTTCTCATGCCCTGATCACCAATGTGACAAAGTCATAATTGCTATAAAAGTGGCACTTACCTTTCTCCACGGAAAAGAGGATGGGTGTGGCTTGGGGCAAATTGGAAGGGGACAGATGGAGTCTGGGGTTGTTGGATGTGGGTGGCAGAAAGCTCCTCAGGGGTGTGAAGGCTCCACTTCCCAGCATCAGTCCCATTACAGACCATCCTGTTACTAGTTACCTTAGGTTTTACCAGTCACCACATCTTTTCTACATTAGGAACAGTGACATCTGACCCATCACAGTAGTGGGGAAACTCTTGGAAAAACAAGTGTAGTTTCTTCTGTCCTACAATGACTCCTTTAGACCCAGATTTGAGGCACATGCAGGACATTGTTTATCTAGTTTCTATTTGTGGTGTTAGCTTCAGAAATAAGTAAAGGTTTGGGGGTTTCTCATGTTTGTTAAGTTTCCCTACAAGAAAGCTGGGGAGGGACTGTTTGTGACGGAATGCAGCAATAGGACGAGGGTCAATGGTTTTAAACTAGAGCTGGGTAGGTTTAGATTAGACATTAAGAAAAAGTTCTTTACAATGAGAGTGGTGAGACACTGGAACAGGCTGCCCGGAGAAGCGGTGGAGGCCCCATCCCTGGAGACATTCAAGGTCAGGCTTGATGAGGTTCTGAGCAATCTGAGCTAGTAGTTAAAGTTGTCCTTGCTTACAGCAGGGGGGTTGGACTAGATGAGCTTTAAAGGTCCCTTCCAACTCAACACACTCTACGATTCTAAGTGGGTTATTGTGGTTTTTTTTCCTACACTAAATTCAGTGTGAAGCTTGAAAGGTTTTGTGCAGAAAATCCCATAGCCAGACAAGCCCTGCAAAGACTTTATTCAAATAAAGGGAGAGTCCACTGGGGCACTGCCCTGTGGGGTGTCTCCAATTGCCAGAGGACACAGCATCCATTTTATTCTAATTCCCTGGCCTCACATAACCCTCTTCCTTTCCCTATTGGCTGAGGAATCTGGAAGGTACAGACTTCTTGGTCTGCCTATTACATAAAAGTTTATCTTTTGTGGTTTTATAATTGTCTAACTTTTGCATCCTCAGTTAATTCCCCTATTTTTTGGTTATCTCAGTCCTGCAGTTTCAATTAACTCTCTTATTTCCTTCAGTTATCTTATTCTTGCAGTTTAAATTAACTTCCCTGTTGGTGGAGACACTCATATCCATACTTTATCACCTGTTTGTGGAGACACTCTTATCCGTACTTTATCACCTGTTTGTGAAGTCGCTCTTATCCCTATCTTACCAGTTTGGATAAACAACATCTAGAGTTTTTAGGTTTGTTCAAAGCATTCCCTTTGTGGGAAAGCAAATGGAGAACACTTCAATTTTCCTACTTTTAGTCATGAGTGATTCTAATTTATCTAACCTACCAGACACTTAAGAAGATATCTGAACAGTATGTCTGTGCATGCATACACGTATACATAAGAAAAAAATGTACACATGCAGAGGTATGAATACAGTTATATTTATCTATGTGCATAGTGTATATATACACACAATATACTAAAATACAAAAACTCCGGCTTTCTGTATTGAAACAAGATGATCTTGATCAAATCAGATTCATGAGCAACTATGATGAACTTCTTTCAGAGGCTCTTGAGTCTGAACAAAAGTCTTCTAAATGATCATGAACTTAGCTATATTTGTGTGCAACAAAAACAGACAGCTTTTCTTTGTTAAACATTTACCATGTTAAGCTATTAATGCTAGAATTAAGCAAACAAAAAAGGACAACATTCTGATTACCAAATTTGCTAATTAATGGTTTTACCAGGTTAATTGGATTTTGTTAATCTCTTTAGAATGAATTTTTCTATCCGTGTTCCCTTGAGGACTTTCCTTGAAAAGGAAGAAAAAGCCAGAGAGCTTTAATACTCTAACATTTTTGTTTCATATTAAAACAAATTTCTGAGTCTCTAGAGGGAACATTACCTCTAGCTACTTACTGCATGTGCACTCACAAAGAAAAATATGGCAGCACTTAAAAAGTAACATTCTGGCGAATATCTGAGATTTACATATGAATACTCAGATATTTTCTCTCCTACGGACCATAAAATCTCATCAATCATTTCTTAAACGTTCTGAGCGTTGCTGTTTGCTGCTCTTTCAAAGCTGTGAACGCTGTCTTTAAGTACCCTCCATCACTGCCTGTTCAGCTGAAGTAGCTTCTGAGAAGGCCGAAAGGAAGTCGTTTAGAGCGATAAAGAACTTGAGAAAACACAGGCAAATCATTCTTGTTTCTCCTTAACTTGTAGCTATTCGAATGGAAGTTTTTCATTTGTTCAGGTCTCACAAAAGAAAATCCGCCTGACTGGCTGCAGGTTGGACCCAGGTCTGAAGGACTGAGCTTTCAGCACAAAGCCTTCCTCCTTCCTGTGCCAACCCTGTTCCCCCACTGCTTTGGCAGCTTCTCTAAGGAGCAACAGAAAGGAACAAAACAGTGTCAGCCTGACAGACAAAGCTTCAGTCAGCTGGCAGCTCCAGACCGGACCCATTTTCTGCTTGTGGTGGGAGGATTACAGGGTGCCTCCGTGGTCCACCCTCCCCGCAGCTGCAGGCATGGAAGGACCTACAGCACTAGAGGAACAGCACGTTTCCTGGAAAGGAAGATGATAAAAAAATTCCACTTCTCTGCATCATTAAACGGCCTTATTACATCCAACAATTGACATATTGTTTAGTTTTGAAAGACCAATTCTCAGTGAAAGAAAAAAACTTCATATACTTGTTTTCTGTTTTTAGAACTTATTGTTATTTCTTTGCCTGCTTCAGCTACTGAAAAGATAAACTTAAAACTGTTTTCATAGTGTTATGTGTAAAGTTGTTTGGGGGGGTAGAATTTTGTTGGTTTTGTGGGGTTTTTTGGGTTTGATTTTTTATAAAGAGGAAGTTTTCCCTTGAATCATGTTTTCAAAAGTTTGCATCTTAAATATTCATTGGGGTTTTAGGTGAGTTTCACTTTTCTAGTTGCATTGCCATGTGTAAAACTTTGTATTTCAAAATCCATTTAAATGTTTACTATGTTCCATATCTTAAAATGGTAAGTATACAGTACTAATGCTTGTCAGAATTTTAAAGCTGCATTTCCAACACATAAATTATGCAGAAAACACATTGCTTAACTAGGTAATACAGAGCAGAGAAATTTTGACATATCAAATCTTCCTTTCAAAAACTGAAATAGCATTATTGATTTTCTTTTCTTGAACATTTTCATCTTGGGGGCGCTTCTCAGTTATACTTTTTTATTTCAGCAGAACTGGAAAAGTCACATGAGAATACAACACCTTAAAATAAAGTTGTCTATATTTTCAATGTGCTCACTCAGATTTTTTTCAGTTCTGAGAAGTAACTAACTGATCAAATTCTTTACTTTCTACTTGAAAGAGTTTAATTTAAAACTAAAAATGGGGCAGAGAGAATCACAGAATTCAATCCTATTTCCACTTTTTTTTTTTTTTTTTCTTCTAGGGAAGACCCTGCAGAGCAGAGCAGAGCAGATTTCTACCTATGCCCATCACAACAGAGCTAGCACATCATTGAAGCCAAATGCTAAAATATATGGTCATTGATGGTTTATTGTCAATTATTTATTAAGCATGATGTCTTTTAAACTAGCACCACTTGAATGAAAAACTTTTTTTATTAATCTTAGGAAGCTGCTTAGGATACATAGGTCCTTGTAGTAAGATTCATAATAATATTTACCTAGAGGACAAACAATATCCTTGGATCTTGGTTATTTCATTAATTCTCAACATATTTAGTGATAGATTTCTTTACTCTGAAGAGCAAGTTTTGTTGTTTGGTGGTTTGTTTGTTTGTTTGTTTGTTTTTTCCCACAGGGGAATCAAAGGATTTATAAGAGGCCTTTGTCTATCCTAACACAGGAAGTGGTACTGTATCGCACAATACATATACACACACAAAAAAGCTCCATGTTTGCCTGTATATAGGCAGTGACGTAGGGTACAAAAAACAACCTATGTTTATATGCAGGTGGGATCTGTTGCATAAAAATAGTCTCTTTCATAACTATTTCCTATGTTGGGAATTTTAGTCACATAACTGGTCTTGTACAGACCACCAGTAACTTAGTCGTTGCCTACAGCAGGGAAAATGGATTCAGGTACAGCTCTACCCAGCACAACAGTAGGAATTTCCAACTCTAACCATTCTATGGTTCTATGATTCTATGTAATCAACTCTGCCAACATTATATGGCTCTACACTTTCCATCCACACCCACACAAACACATAGCAATATCCACAATCTGATTGACCTAATGACTTTTTGGCATTGCTCCAGGCTAAAAAAACTCCAGGCTAAGGCATCCCATAAAACCCTAGCCAGCCATTTATGTCCTACCTTGGTGTAAGATAGCAAACACTAATATGTACTTAAAATAAGAGCAGAAAGTTGTGTTAATCCTTTTCAACCCCCATTTTTTTTTCTAGGAAGGTTTAAGCACTTAAGGGGATCTATGTCCAAGGAAATGAAAATGAGAAAGCAAAAAGAGGAAAGAGTGTGGCCAGCAGGTCGAGGGAGGTCATTCTCCCTCTCTACTCTGCACTGGTGAGGCCACAACTGGAATACTGCATCCAGTTCTGGGCCCCCCAGTTCAAGAGGGACAGGGAACTACTGGAGAGACTCTAGTGTAGGGCAACAAAGATGATTAAGGGATTGGAGCACCTCCCTTACGAGGAAAGGCTCAAGGAGCTGGGACTCTTTAGCCTGGACAAGCGAAGACTGAGGGGACACCTTATTTATGTTTATAAGTATCTAAAGGATGAGTTGAAGGATGTTGGAGCTGGACTCTTCTCAGTGGTTTCCAGCGATAGGACAAGGGACAACCAGCTCAAGCTGGAACATAGGAAGTTCCATTCAAATATGAGAAGAAACTTCTTTACGGTGAGGGTGACGGAGCCCTGGAACAGGCTGCCCAGGGAGGTCGTGGAGTCCCCTTCTCTGGAGATCTTCAAGACCCGCCTTGATGCAGTCCTGAGTAATGTGTCATAGGCAATACTGCTTTAGCAGGAGAGTTGGAGCATATGATCTCTAGAGGTCCCTTCCAACTCTGACAATTCCATGATTCCATGATTCCATGAAATAGAACACCCATTCTTCACTCAGTGCGCTCAGTGTTCATTAGATGTAAATGTGGGAAGAGCAGTTCAATGAAGTCCAGTTTAATTCTGGTATCTCTCATCACAAAAGGAGAATCAGAGCAACCAGACAGAAAAAAATGCTACTTGACTTAGCATTTGAACAAAATTCAATTAGATTAAACATATTAATTTATTATCAGTTATATAATTAATATATCAATTATTTGTTAATATATAAAACTTATATAAACATTATCCCATCATGGAAGTGATCATTAGTTCTTCCTAGGCAACAGAAGGGGTTGGGACGGGAGAGCACAAGATTGGGAACTATCAGTCAAAAGACAGCAAATATTTGTACTTCTGTTTTTCTGATGAAATCTGTTCATTACAGTTGGTACTCGTTAACAATTCCATTTCCTGGGTGACTTTCCTTATACTTTCAAAACTCAGCTTTTTTCCTATTCATTACCTTACTTTAAGTATTAGTTATATTAAAATACATAAGAGTTTTCAATTTATCTTCATCTTAATGTTTTTGTCTCCACAATTCTTTGTGGAACTGTGAGAAATTTCACTACAACAGTCATAATTAAAAGCTTGTCTCCTCAGCTGGAAACAGCTGGTCCTGTCCTCCTTCTCTCTCAGGGAAGCACTGAGCCCATTTTGCCTGTGCAGCTTGTCATGCTTCTGAATAGGACTAGACAAATGACAGGCTTGGATCTGGACCACAAAATACGTCCCTGTGTGCCTTGCCAATGACCCAGACATGTGCCAGCTCCTGCATTCTCCAGAGGACCTGTTGCAGCATATTGCCATAATTTTTGTCCTCAAAGGTATCATGAAGCACCTGGTTTGCTCAGTGATCCTGGAACAGACACACTGCTAAATTGTCTTGGTAAAAACTACAGTCTTCAGTAGACACTAAATAGCCCTGCTTGGAGTCTTATCTGCTGAGAGAGCATCAGAGACACAGTCTCTGGTTAGGAAGGCAGTGTCGGCAGCTGTATACAAGTTCTGTGTGCTGTAGAGAGTTTCCCTCTCCTGGAGGGACATAGGAACGGGAAGCCCAAGGAAGCCACAAACTACCTGAATAGGGACCAAGTCTTCCTGGATCACTCAGGCCCTTCTGAAGATGTTATAAAAATATGTATTCGCATGAGAACATACATTGGAGATGTCACCAAAAAAGCTATCAAGACAATGTCTTTCCTACCTGACCTACCACAAAACAGCTGAAATTTCAACAAAAAAATAGTGTCACCAGAGGATAAAATCTGTGACGCTTGCTTCTGTGTGAAAGGGTTCTGAACTAACAGGTCTTTGATTTCATGATGTCTTTTATGAACTTAACATTAAAAACAACCTGGAAAAGTAATTTGAGAAGCCACACTTCGAAGTGAGATCTCCTATCAGATTTTTATTGTGCACAAGTTAAGTGCACCAGCTGCCAAGTTTTGCAGCCCATCACATTTCAAACCCCCATCTTCTGCAAAGTCCAACTATGTAAAGGACATCTAATTCCCTGTGTTGGGATATACAAACTCTTTGTGTTTCCCTTTGTCTAGATACATGTCTGATTTCAGGCTTGTTGTTGCAGCAAAGGTGAAGCAGGATACAGATTTTTAAGATTGGTCTAAAATCACAGCTCAGCCCCACAAAATTTCCATGTTCAAAATTCCATGTCCTTCAGCAGGACTTTTGTAAAACATACTGTTGTGTATACAAACCTCAGTAATTGGTACTGTCGTTATTATTTATACCATATCTACTGTTGGACACTGCGATAGCCAGAATGAACAGATGCTTAGGAAATTATTCAGAGGCATATGACTGACCTTGCCATCTCATAGAAGGTTTTGAAACATTGCTTATGTTTCTTTTTTATATCATTACAGAAAAATATTTCATGTTTGCTCACATTTGCTGACAATAAGGAGGGCAATAAATCTGGATTACAGAGAAACCGGAGCACAGGTCACAGCAACAGTGCCGTTTAAATAGAATGTCTTATCATTTGTCTTGAAATTACAATATTGTAACATTTTGGAGGCTTGAGTGAGCAATTATAGAAGTAATGTTTCTGCAGCACTACAGAAACACAAGCTCTTGCAGAAAAATAAAACAAAAATAGAAAACTGTTCCTGAAAATCTTGCCCTGGAAGTACTGCATACTGTTTCAAACATGTCGTAAAATCTGCTATTTCTTATGCCTGAATTGAGCTTACCTTATGTAATACAACAAGTTTGACCAGACAAGAGAAAACTTCAGCTTTAAACATGGACATCAACAGCGAACAAAAATTACAAAATGTAGTACAAAAATCTGTTCAGAGAAATTGTATTAACTGATGTCACTGGTATGCAGTTCTTTGACACACATCTTGCGTCTTCATGGACATATGACAGCAAATTACTTTTCAGTCACAGAAATGCTACTATTTTTATACCCATTCTTTATCATTAGCTATTCATCATATTTTATATTCTCCTGTCAAGCTTTGTTCAGGCAGTTAAACCGTAGATACAGAGTTGTGGGACTTAGATCCTTAGTCACACAAGAGTAATTAACAAATTGAAACTAATAACAGTAACATTTTGTATACAATCGGCTAAAATCTATTCACATGACCCACGTGGATCTCTTCTTAAAAAACTAGCAGCACAGTTGGTCACTTTTTCTTAGTCTTATTACTTCTGCCTGGAAACAGCATGTCCTGCAAGGGTGAGGAGTGAATATGAAATGTAAATATTGCCAACTGTACTGAGATCAAAGACCTTTTTCCCTGCCTGTAAATTGCCACCAGAAATGTACCGTCATACACCACAATGCTGCAAGACATGTGTTGGCATTTCTCTGGTCAAGAAGTTATATAACCTCATATTGGCTTTCAACACCTGCACTATTTACAAGCATTTGAGTCCTCACTGTCTCAGTCACTGAGGACTGTGATGCAGTCTTATGACCTGTTAACCATGGGGATTCATTTCTGTTGCTGTGTTTTACTATAATTAAAACTCCCTGTTCAGTCATTTATAGTAAGTATGAAAACCCATCTCAAAACAGAGGAGCAGGGAACGTAGATTTTCCGAGCCACACATGGGCTACTCAGGGCACATAAATAAAACACTTCACTTTTTCAACTCTCATACCTTTGTTTCCCTCCATCCCATTGTTTCCATTCTCTTACACCCCCACCAGCTTTCTATAGCTTTCTACTTTTTTTTCCATTCCTAGAAACAACTTTCCGGAAGAAAAGGAGGATGAAATTCTCCTGCTTATGATGGGAAATGATACAGGATTTGGAATGGCCCAGAAAATCCACAAGTGGTAGTTCTCCACTTTTCATAACATTCAGACCAAATTCATGGACATGTTCAGATAGTACCATGTCATTGAATTTGGACTGAACAGGGAATATCAGTCATAATAAAATACGATGTTGGGTTCAGCTAGTCCTAAAGATTTAGGGCTGAGTCTTTATGAAGCCCTTGCTTGCTTAGGAGAGGTTTGTTAGAGATAAATTTACCAAAAAAACCCAAGAAAAACCAAAAAGTCATGTAGACAAGATGAACTGTAGCCTTGTGACATCAGACAGATGTCACAAAACAAACACAAAACACTTAGATTTTTGTCTGGAATTAAGTCAGATCTATCAGGAATTTTTAACAGATTAGCTGAATGTCTTTCACTGAGTTATTTGGATTCTTGAACACTACTTATAAATAAAAGATAGCAGGAAAAAGGACAGAGTATTAGTGTGAGAACACACTAAGAATAAAATACAGAGCAAGCCAGTAACTTCTTATGGTGTGTCTGTAGAAGATATGGAGTGGTAATAATATGTTGGGTTTTTTATGCCCTGTCTTCCCACAGTAGAGCAGAAATAAGGTTGCTTTCATAACACACATGGGTGTTCTCTAAAATACACATTAATGGGTGTTAAGGTAGACAGATTTTGGTTTTTCTCTTTCTCTCTTTAAAATAGGTTATCGAGGTCAAATTATTCAATTTGATCTTCTGCAATTCAGAAAATAGTAGGCCAAATGAGACTGAAAGATAGAAGAAAAAATAGAAAAGTTATTACTAGTGACACAGCCGCTTTAGGTACTAAGCTTCTGTAGCAAAAGCAGAACATGAAAGATTTCTGACACATCGTGATTTTTCCTGCATTAGAAACATAACAACACATTTTATCCCAGCGTTAGTTCTCGCCCAAAAGTAGGCCAAAGAAAGCTCATTAAGATGAAAAAGGAGAAGTGGAAGAAGTGAATAACTCAGGAAAAGTTTCTGTTTCAATCTTCAGTCTAAGTGTGGGACAGAGCAGGTTCAGTGCAGTTGTATAATAAATGGATTCCCATATTATTGATAGAGTTGCTTTGGACAAATGACTTTACTCCTCAAAGTCTCATTCTTCCCATCCATAAAATGAAAACATGAACATTTATATTCCAAATAAAATACTGCAAGGTCTGTAAATAAAAAGCTCTGTACATAAGCGAAGCATTCCTCATGCTTCTACTACTGCTAGTTGTTCCACCCTTCCTTTCTCCAAAAAAAGTCACACCTCCTCTGACACCACCTCAGCAGTGTTAGCTTATCACTTTTTTCAGGTTTATTGCTTGAGATGCAAATGTAAAGGGCAAGTTTTGATTTGATGTACAGTACTGTGCTTTCCAGGTCAGATGGTTATATGTGCTTAACATTTTACTTTCAAAAATGACAATTTAACAGGAGGATTTTGGTGAATTTTTTCACTTAGAGCTTGCAAATTATTAAGCAGTCTGGCCATCATGGTCCTAACAATGGAATAAAATTACAGTAAGCTTTATGTCAATGTCAAGTTTTCTCAGCTAAAACTCAGAATAATTATTTTTCAATAAAATAAATATATGTGCCATACATATCGGCTAATAAACAAGCACAAGTCCGTGCTTTTGCAATGGAAGCAGAAGGTGATTTTACTTCGTTCTCTGCTTTAGAAGTCCTTATTCATAGGCTTCAGAAACTGATATCCAAGTCCTTATAGGAAACATTTCAAGGCATAGCTTAACTGGAAGAAGCACAACAGCTGAGAAACTGCATGTTGCTTTATATAATTTTACTACTGAAGAAACAAAAGAGAAAGAAAGAGTCTCTTTTGCTGTCAAAAGAAACCCAGGCTAATTTTTTTTTTAATCCAAGTAAAGAAATCCTGTCTTTCCTACATAATGCTTGAAGCAGACTTTCATTGTTGACTGCTTAGATATAAGAGGAGATGTCTATCTTATACGGGGGTAACTTTTCACTGATTTGCTGCAGTTATCTTTGGTTTATGCTAGTTTCACCAAGATTAAAATTTGACCCCTTTTACTTGTCTTTGTTTATATAAGACATGAAAAATGACATGTTTTTCAAGCAATTAATAACTGAGAGACCAAACTAATAATAAAACACTTGTAAATTAAAATGTCAAGCAGGCTAACGCAACATTTGATAAATGACTGTGTTGTTTCTGAGGATTACATTTTAATGTCATTCTAATAGCTTGATTATAAAGAACAATTACTGCATTTAAAGTAGGCTGGGTAGAACATAACTAGATTCAGATCTAATTTTGAACTAACTTGGTTGTAACATCTCAACAGAAATATATTTCTTAACCAGACAAAATTTCACCGAATTGCTAGGATGTGGCGACTTTTTCCTTTTTTTTTTTTTTCCCCCAATATATATACATATCTGATTTCCTTAGACATTTTTTCTTTTCTTTTCTGTCTGTGCTTTCCTGTATACTTGGAACCTTTCCCTTTTAGGACGGTCTATGAACTGCTTGACCATCTCTAAGGAAATTAGTCTGAAAAACTGATAATCATTGCCACCTGAGGAGCTCTTATGCTGTGAAACAGGAGACCCTAAAGTCCACATCAATGCCCACAAGCTTGCACTCATAGCACGCTCCAAAAAAATAAAAAAGGTTTATGATGAAGGAAATGAAGGCAGAAAAGACCAAAAGTCAGAATGTCTTGTTCGTGGGAAACATCTTTTCTAAAGAATCTCTTCTATATAAGATTTCTCCTATTTTGCTGCAATTTTTTTCATGCAATGAAAGATAAGGAGACAGTTTATTTGAAATGGCTATAGGGTATCCAAAGCAAAATACTGGATCCAGGAGCAAATAAGTAAGACTAGCAAAGTTGAAGCCATTTTCACTTGCTAGCTGGCAGATTGAAGGAAGCTCATTGTGTGACCTTAAAGGGCCCGTAACCCTGGAGTTCACAAAGTCTGAGGCCAGCACTGATTTTTATTTCTGCAGTTACCAAAATATTTTTATTTCTGAAAAAATCCATACTTTTCTAAATCATCTGTCCTATACTCATAAGGACATACCTTTTCAGTAGCAATCTGTACCTTGAAAGAGAATCAGTGCAACACTTAAATATGTTGTTAGACATCATCTGTTAGACATCATTTTGGAAAACATGTCCGACTGTGATATAACAGATTTCATCTTTATTCTCAGCCTTTAGGCTGTCACTTAATTTAAATTAAAGATGCTATGACAACAGGGTGCTCACTACCCTATCCACATTTCCACAGAATCCAGTGTGGCAAATTCTCTTAGCCGTAGCTTTTTCCCCACCTAGAACTATCCATCATCATGATGGACATTTATTCTTTTTAAATATTTCTGTACAGTTTTATTTTCACCATCTTCAAGAGATGTTTTGCTCATTTGAAAATACTTGTTACTTTTCTAATTTCCTCCTAGATTCCTGGAGTTAGCTATTGTTCTAAAGTAAATTATAACTGGGACAAAACCCAAACAACATTTTAATAGAGAAACATGGCTTGTAGTGTGAATAAAGAGAGCAAATAAGAACATTAGGAAAACACAGACATATTTTCCTTTAAGTCTGAGAAAATACAGGCAGGTACAAGTGGTTTTTAGCTGCAGTGAGTTGGCCCTGTGACAGTCCTTAGTTCCTATCTTCAACCTGCCAGCTAAGCTTTTCATGAGATCATGTCCCAAACCATTTCCATCAAAACATTAGTGAGAGCAGGGACTTGCTCTTCAGACACTTTAAACCTCTGATGTGCATTGGATGAAGAGCTCAGGAACTCCTTTTAGCATTTCGTCTGGCAGAGCAGGAGAGGAGGTAGTTACTGGCATGGGGAGGGAGTGATGAGTAGCTGAGGCAAGATGGTGGTGATAATCACCTCAGCCTGTGCAGCTGCATCCAGGGTGGGAATTGTTGAACATGCATAATGGGGCTCCAGTAATACATCTGACATTGACATATAATGTTAAATAAAATCAGAAAGGAGGAACAATACCGTAAAAATGAAGCCTAAGAGCTCCAGGGTATGTTAGGAGGAAGCTCCAAGATGAGACATTTTAAGATTTTAAGGTGAGCCAAAATAAAGGCATGGCGCAAAAGTCAACAAATCACCTGCTGGCAGCAAGCTGTTTTTTAGCTCGAGACATTTACTGCTTATTTAGAAAGACATAGAAAGCTTTTGATATGTTGTGATGCTTGCATGGCAGCCAAAAGCAAGAATCCCCACTGTGATATGCTTCCCTTTGGCTTTGCTGGAGAGGAGGAATGGGTTCATCACTTACAGTTGGCCAGAAAATCAGTGTTGCCATTAGAAAATTCAAAATTGCCAGTGTCTGTGTTTAAAATATTTAGGACCCAGGTACCCAGATAACATCAGCTAAGATCCATCTCATATTCAACAAGAAGTATTAGCTGAGTTTCATAAAGAAACTACACAAATTATGGCAACTGGCAGAATTACTATAAAGTAGTTCAATACCATTATAGAATGTATAGGAGGTTTGTCTACAAGGGCTGCTTTTTGAAAGTGGCAAGTTTTCCCCAGACCCAGGCATGTCAGAGTCTTCATTGTTTTGTGACTAGTCTTACTGTTGCCAGACTCATCATTTCAGTTCACAGCTTTCCTTCATCAAATCTCATACCAAGCTTCAAGAACAACTAAAAATAATAACAAAATGCATATTACACCTACCCAATTGTGAAATGCTGAACATGGTGAAAAAAGCCCAAACTGCTGACCCTTCCATTATTGAGTTTTGTGCCTCATAGAATGAATTTTGCCTCCCTAACTTCAGCATATCTGTCATAAAAAAAAAAAAAAAAAAAAAAAAAAAAAGCAAGCAAGCAAATATATAGGGATATAGAACCATAGAAATAATAAATGGAAAAGAGCCATGAGGTCATTTAATCCATTTCTTTGCCATTTTACTCTGACTCCGCAGTGCACTTGGCAGTGTTTTGTCCTGTCTAACTTAAAATGTCTGAGGCAATGAGGTTTTAGTCCTAGGAAAAGGAAATACAGCTTGGACACATAAACATATTGCTGTGGGTAGTAAGTGACTATACATCATCTGATTGATGTTAATTCTGTGGATCCACATTCTTAGCCTATAACAAACAGGAATTCAAATATACTTATGTTGCTTATACTTTAGCACTGGTGTTTGAAACAAAAGCACACTTTTGAAGTGAATTCCCCAATTGCCTTCACTTACCAGGCTTTGGTTCATTCTCAGACCACCAAAAAGAAATTTAAAGAGATCTCTCAGGTAAGGCTAAACCCAACGATACTCTGCAAGAGCCCACGCAATATACATTAACCAACCACTAACAGAATTTCAAGTCAGAGTAGAGGTAGTTTGTAATGGAGATGTGAGCCTGTTAAAGAGTCTGAAATGCACAGACTGTGGCCTTCAGGGTCTCACTACCAACTGTGTTGCCCTAATGATGTTTTTTCATTACGTGCTACTAGTTACTGTAGAGATTGACTTAGACTCTCCTTTGCACACTTAGCAACCTTCAGGCTCTTCACTTTTGCTGCACCCTAAAATAACATGTAGAAAAATTTACCAGAGATTATGGGTGATCTGTCTGTGTATTTAAGCCCACAGATATTTCTAGATAACAGTCAAAAATTTAATAGGAGGTTAACATTTATGTACTATTAAAAATAAATAAAGTTTATTTACAGAAATGTTGTTTATTTGTATTGCAATAGAATATCAAGGACCAAGCAGCCCATTAAGACTACTGAGTACACTAAATTCTGTGATGTATAATATGGTTTACATCCTGAACAGCCTGCCGCCCTGATGAGATAGGATATGATAAGGAGGAAGGAGGAAGGAGGAATTCAAAGGAATGGCTCTGTAAAATAATAATGAGTTGGGAATAGCTCACTCATTTATTAGAAAGTATTTAACATTTAAATGTTCATGTCCATAAAGGGATTTGCCAAAGCACTATCAGAACACAAACAGGTTGCAAATACCATGAAGCAGAGTTGGCTTAAAATTCAGTGGATTCTAACAGAAACTCCTTGTAGATGAACTAATTAATTAATTTTAAAAAAATTAAAACACCCAAAAAAATCCCCCCCAAGAAAACAACTACACTACTTCCTTAACAAGTCAAAGTGTAATTAGTAGATCTGAATGTGTTAATATGAATAAAACATCAATTTGGGGAACAGCAGCTCTTTTACAACTCCTTTCTCACTGTCAGATGAAGTATAAATTCCTCTACACTGGCTATTTTCCCAGATTTTACGAGTATAATAATCTGTCCCCTGCCTCTCTACTGTGGAGAGCTATTAAGCTATTAAAAGTGTATTTTGAACAAATTGGGTACCCTGATATAGCCTCCTAGGCAAGCATTTCAAAGCCAGTTTTCTTTGCAGTAATGAAGCCAGCTTTTAAGCTCCAGGAATACAAATCCACAGTGCAAAATGCTGACAGACTATAAACTCAGACTGCAAATCAGATTCATTCAAAATATTTTGACAGGTTAATTTTGTAGTGATAGATTTTATGCTGGTTCCCCAACGTATGTTCATGCTAAATTTCAATTGGACTTTCCATAAAAATTTATTTTTTGGTACTAGATCCTTCCCACTCCTCTCTGGACGCTGCAACCTTTGCATAGGACCCCTTTGTTGTACCCACTCTGGACATTTTCTGTAGTTAGACTTTTGCTTCGTATTGGTCAGGCATTCAAGATGTAGATCAAGGTAGATTACAGCATGCCCTAGCTCTTAAGGTACCAGGCTTCTCCAGTTGCTTTTCTTGTCCAATTATTTCACATTTCTTCAATTAGCTTATGCAGGACCGGTGACACAATAGCAGCTGAGGTCATTGGAAAGACATGCTTGCCAACCTGGAGCTACACAGATGAAACAACATCACATCATCCAGCATAATGTGTGTCAGCATGGGCTCAGAGACACCATTCACAGGACCAACACACTGCACTGTTTTCACCTTGTCCCCTGCTTTTGCACTCTCTGGCATGTTCTGACATGGGAACTGTCCATGCTATGCCTCCCTTTTTGGTGCACACAGAGGACATGTAAATAGACCTTACCACTAGCAGCTTTGTCCCCGACACAGAACGGAAGATGGTAATACGAACTCTTAAATCCTGTGGCCTATTCATCTGTTTTGTTGCAGAGAAAACATTCAACACCCTGATTTTCAAGCTTAAGGAAGCTTGACCCTTCTGGTCAAAGCCACACAACTGAAGACAGATCCACACAGAATAGGTGAAAGCTTGGGAATAAAGAACACGGACAGTGGCAGTGAGACAAGCAAGATTCAGCAAATGAACACTACAGAGATTTCCTGTGTAAGAAGTTGGTGGCTGCATTTGCTGAGTAGGGAAGCAAGAAGAACAATGACAAGACAGTAAGAACACTTTCCCAGATCATAGAAAGACTGCGGTACCATCTACCATCAGCACCTCTCACTTTGTCCTGTTTCATGCATCTTGTAGCCATAACATAGCCCTTCATGAGGAAGCTTATAGCATGTACTGCAGGCCCGGCAAGCTAGGAGGAGCTTTGTGCCAGTAAAAAACAGAAACTAGCTAGTGCAATTTAGTCCTCATTCCTTTTGATGTATGCTTCCCATCACACATGAAAATAATGTGCAATACACAAAAGACAAACATAGTCCCAATAAGGAGATGGAAGTCAAACAAAAATCTGAGACTGGACACCCTGATCTTCAGGTAGTCCAGTGCATATGACCAAGCCTAACTAAGGAAAGAAATACATGTTTTGCAGCCTGCTAGACTATCCAGAGGTCACTGCAGTTAAGTGTCCACTGAAATCTTCAATGGCCTGTTGCGAATGGGTTGTCTTCCTTTCAGTGAAGGATAACGTTTGGTTACTTAATGCATCTTTTTGACAGCATCAGCATAGCTAGAGAAATCTATTTGTGTAAAATTCACTATAAACCATTTGTGCAACTAGAAATAACTTAGAAATAACTTAGAAATAACTTGAGGCAGAGAAACTTATGATTACTCAAGTACCCTCTAGATCATCAATCACAGTTTCACTGGTAACAGATGGACAATAGTCACAGTTGTTAGACTACAGTAGTAATGGTAACTGTCATTATGTGTGGCATCGTGTGCTGCTCATCGGCATCAAATTGGCAATGGAGATAATCTCCACAGATGCTACCTTCCACAGCCTCAAATTTTCCCCTCTCTGACGGTCTTCTCAGGTTGCAACACAATCCATGTTTTCTTGTCATGAACTCAGACACCGCAAAGAAATTTGCTTGGCTTTAGGGATCTACTTTTAGGTACCTAGTTTAGATAAAGTTATTCACACATCTGAACACATGCAACATCAGAATCCACTAACTGCTGGGGCAGTATTTTTTGTTCAGCTGTCCTCCACCTTCTTAATGTACTTGACAGTAATAAGGTATTCCTTCAGTCATTCAGATTTCACTGAATTTCACTGATTTCACTGAATTTTTTAGAGTTGGAAGGGACCATAGAGATCATCTAGTCCAACTCCCCTGCTGAAGCAGGATTGCCTAGAGCTAGAGCATGTTACTCAGGACTGCATCCAGGCGGGTCTTGAAAATCTTCAAGGAAGGGGACTCCACAACCTCCCTGGGCAGCCTGTTCCAGGGCTCTGTCACCCTCACCGTGAAGAAGTTTCTCCTCATATTTGAGTGGAACCTCTTATGTTCCAACTTGTGCCCGTTGCCCCTCGTCCTCTCACTGGGAACCACTGAAAAGAGTCTGGCTCCCTCCTCCTTCAACCCTCCCTTGAGATACTTGTAGGCATTGATAAGGTCTCCCCTCAGCCTTCTCTTCTCCAGACTAAAGAGTCCCAGCTGAAACAAAACTGTTCAGAGCCTCCAATATAAATGCATCTCAAACAGCAATGAAAGAAGGGTTCATGGTTTTTCAGCGTAGCAGATGGTTTAGTGACTGTCTGTAGCTATTAGACTCCACATCCACAAGGTAGAATGTAGTACTGCCAACATTAATATATTTGAGCATTTTTTAAGAAAATTGCACAGAGATTAGTGAGACTGCAGCTATAAGCAAGGCAGTCTATTCTGCGACACTCCTTCCTGGTTTTATTGCCAGGAAATTGGTATTCCACCATCTTTGATGCGCCTATATTGCTATCACCCATGGAGTTGCATCCATAGTAATGGTCAGGTAGAAAGAAAAGTGGGGCCGCCCCATGACTGGAGAAGGAGCCAGGAGCCAAGTATGACTGCAGCACAGGCAGTGCCTTCACCAAGAAGACATCCTCCTGTGGGATCTCAAAATGGCAAGACAAGGAGGTTCCTACATCAGGTGCTGGTAACATCATCCATCAGCAACCCCAAGAATAGTGAAGGGATGAAACAGATCTAGGGCTCTAAGGCACATCCAGGAGACAGGTCCAGAGGCAAATTACCTGTGATGCTGTCACTAAATTCTTTTGCCAAATTCATTTGCTCTGCAGTGTAGGTCTGAGGTCTCTTTAGAGGCAGGGTCAGAGACAGGGCTGGAGATGGCAATTTGTCTGGCAGATCCCACACAGGAACCAGATTCCTGGGCCTTAGTTGAAACACAGTATTTGGGCATGTCTGTGAAGGCCTGTTGAGGTCCTCCAGGCCCTGACAGTAATACAGTAAGAAAACACTCCAAAATTCACTGTTATAAACACCACTGTTCGCAGCCATGTTACATCTGCTCACATAAAGCAAAAAAGTCCTATATAAATGGTGATTTCTGCACCATCTAGCAAAATACCCCAAGATGATGGTGGAGTAACAAAGTGAATTTCTATAATACAACATCCAAAACACAATCAGTTATATTTATGTCAGTGCAAGACAACTCTACATGAGACCCACTCACAGAGCTAAATCATTACAAATCATGGAATCGTGGAATTGTCAGAGTTGGAAAGGATGTCTAGACATCATCTAGTCCAACTCCCCTGCTAAAGCAGGGTTGCCCAAAGCACATTACTCAGGACTGCAAATGAGCAAAAGCAACGGTCGGAGCCATTTTGGGAGCAGTACACTGTAGACCAGTCAACTTCCTAGATGAAACTATAAGGTTAGGCTATAAACCTCCAATGATGGTATCTCAGTGCTTTTCAAGTTGAAATAATGGAAATAACTCAAAATGTTGTGGTTTTTTTTCTGGCAAATATATAGAGTAAATCTGTGCAAATTCAAAAGTTACATAATATTCATGCAGTTGACTCCAGAAGGCTGGAGTAGACTATATTGTTGATCTCTATGTAGTATCAGACTGCATCTTGCATGCCAACTCTCAGCCATTTTAATTAGAAAGATCAAAAAGCTCTGATTATTTCTCTCTATGTCTTGTAGTGGCCTAGTCCTCTGGCTAGAGTTTCATATGCTTTCTTGCCTCTAGGCAGTACTGAAATTACACAGCAGAACTGTGACTGAGTGTACAGACACATTGAGTTTGGGCAGTTTCAAACAGAAGAATACAAGCAGGATTTTGAGGTCTGTTTTATGTTAGGGCCACAGTGAAACCAAGGTATTTCAAAACAAATTCCAGTAACTCGCTTGTCATGAAAAAAACACGCCTTAGAATACCTAGTAGCCAAAACATGACACAATATATCCAATATATGGTAAATTGCAAAACCCTGCTCTGAGTCATACAGGAGATTAAAGTGTGCCGTTGACTCTGTCTCTCAATTCCAGAGTATTGTATTATTTATATGAAGTGGAGTAGCTCCAAGAACAGAAACTGTAAGAGTTTGACACCATCATCAGCAACTTGGGCATTTGCCTAGGGTTCAGGATCAGCTATCAGACAGAGCAGCATGTCCTGGAGCAGTGAATTACCAATCTCATGTTACATTTCATGGCTATCTTCCACTAACAGTAGTGGTGCTGGGTGTCTTACTGAATGATTAGTGGAAAAATTAATCTTGCTCTTCATTTAAACTAACTATGGACTCAATAGGGATACTTAATGACACATTATAATCTCCCTCTCCCTTTCTTCCCATCCACTAAGCACATCCAGCAAGCAACAAATAACCTGTTTCTCTTTATTGTAAGAGATAAGGTGAATTTCATTACCTCTCTTATACTATCTTGTCCTCTTACAAGGACCTCTCCTACAGAGGAAACAACCTTTCTTTCTGATGATATCACTAAGGTTTGTCTATTTAAACATAGAACAATTGTTCCTAACTGATATTAGGAATACCGCCTTGAAGTTTGCTGCTTCTATTTCAGACCTTGTGCGTTTTTCCCAGCTTACACTAGCTGATCTAAGAAAAGATATTACCTCTACATATGAATCTCATCCAAACTTCAGGCATTGACAGAGAACTGGAATACAATCTACAGTGTTATTGGTGGAGCCCTATCCTGTCACATTTCAAATGGAGATATTGGTCTGACTTTACACCATTTAAGGTTTTCAGAAAAACTTTGGAGCATTTAATAATTAAAAACCTGAAGGCAAATTTAAAAAATTGAAAGTAGATTTGCCAATGTTCAACCATGACACATTACTTCAGTGCTCCTCTTCAACATAGATAAATGTGGGCAGATATACGTGGACCGGATAAACTCTGAACTTCAGTACAATAAATAACCTAGTGCCACAAGAAAAAATATTAGATAAGCTGTTAAAAATAAAATATAAAAAAAATTCATACAAGACATTGAAGTAGATCAGGAGTGGCTAAAATTAGATAACATCTTTTAGCAAAAGCTCCCTACCAGCAAGAAGGTTAAAGAAGGGTTTTCTCCAGAGCTGTCTTAGAAACAGCCTTACTACTCTTTTGAGTGGTGATACTTGGCACAAAATGAAGCAGTGAGTTAAAGAAATTTTCAGGAGCACAGAGAGGTTGTCATCAGCACAGAGGACTGAATTTAAAAGACCAAAGAAACAGATTAGCTGAAGGACTGAAACAGAGAAAGTGGCACAAAAGGCAAGTCATGAACTTAGGATCTAGTTGAAATTTCTGTTATAAACTGGAGCTTATCAGTTGGAAAAAAAAAAAAGAGGAAAACTAGGTGGGTAAATTAATCAATTAGAGAGTGTTTACAAGCATGGTACCTCTCTGGAAAATACAAATTCTAGATGCAGATGGTTACATCCAAAAAAAATCAGGAAGCATGTAATGGGCTAGTACTCAGCTGGAATATGACATACAGTTCTCATTGCTTGTGTTCAATGACACTGCAGAGGCCTGTTGCGTCAAAGGGCAAAATAGTTTTGGCAGAAAATAAACCCCCTTGCGTTCTAACACTCCCCACCAAGGTGGGAGGCTAGGTGCGGCTAGGTTTAAATTCTGAGTGATGCCCAACCCACCACTATCAGTCCAGTCGCATTTAATATATTAAACTATCACGATTCTGGATACACTAATAGTGGACTGCACCTTCAGCCTAGTCGTGCTCATGAACTAGCATGGCCACTCCCTAATGTTTGGTCACATTCAATGAGAAACTGAAACAGTTAGTTACTTAAGCAGTGCGGTTTATTTTAGCAACAAATATGAAGGTTCTCATGGTTTGCTGGTGATAAACTCTGTCTGCAAAGCATGTGCGAGTAAAAATATTGTTAATAGTACAAAGCACACAATAAAGTTACAACCAATACACCCTGGCTATAAATGTAACAGGTAACCTTCTAGAGAGATTTCTAAGTTTCTGGAGGAAACACTCAGTATAGTCTAAGTCTTACCCACAGGCATCCCTATGGGGGGGAAGAAACGCTCAGCCCATCGACTGGTCCCAGGAGTCAAAGGCAGTCTGTGATGGGGTCCTCCCTGACTTGTTCACGATGGTATCTTCCCTAGCATCCCCCCTTTCTCAGGCAATTTTTATACTATTTTTTGTCTTCAAGGTGGAGTTTGAGTGACTTTAGTCAATTATGATTGGTGTAAAATTCTCTCACCTCGCATTGAAAGGTATAGTTAATGAAAAATTCAGGGCGCAGACTAAAAGAGGAGTGGTCGCACCTTGGAGGCAGGTAGCCTTTGGGATGGAGGTGTGTTTTGGTATTATAGTGACATTGCAACAAGCAAAGTTCACACAAAGGACAGCATTTCATCAAAATCTGATAGACTGTTGGCTCAGGGTAGCAAGCATGCTGCTTATTAGTTCCATAGGGTCACGTTGTTCCCAGATCTGCTGTATGGCCCTGTACGTTAGGGAGGAATACGAATGTGTGGAGGTAAATGAGGGTAATAGTAGAGTTGAGTGTCTATGGGTACGAATCAAGGGGAGGACCAGCAAGGCTGATATTATGGTGGGAGTCTATTACAGACCACCCAACCAGGATGCAGAGGTAGATGAAATGTTCTATAAACAACTAGCAGAGGTCTCGAGATCACTTGGACTTGTCCTGGTGGGTGACTTCAACCTACCAGATATCAGCTGGACACTCCATACAGCTGAGAGGGAACAGTCTAGGAGGTTTCTGG
The DNA here is from genome assembly GCF_001431845.1 of Calidris pugnax. Taxonomy (NCBI): domain Eukaryota; kingdom Metazoa; phylum Chordata; class Aves; order Charadriiformes; family Scolopacidae; genus Calidris; species Calidris pugnax. The sequence continues at coordinate 3,106,899 of NW_015090766.1, read as the reverse complement.
AGTGTGTCGGGGATAACTTCTTGACACAGCTGGTGAGTGAGCCAACTAGGGGAGGAGCACTGCTAGACCTGCTGTTTGTAAACAGAGAGGAACTTGTGGAGGATGTAATGGTTAGAGGCCGTCTCGGGTGCAGTGACCATGAAATGATAGAGTTTCGGATCCTCAGGGAAGCAAGAAAGGGAGGCAGCAGGACTGCCGTCATGGACTTCCGGAGGGCAGACTTTGGTCTCTTCAAGAGTCTGCTTGACAGAGTCCCTTGGGAGGCAGCCCTGAAGGGCAAAGGAGTCCAGGAAGGCTGGACACTTTTTAAGGAGGAAGTCTTAAAAGCACAGGCGCAGGCCATCCCTGAACGCAGGAAAGCGAGCTGTCGAGGGAAGAGACCGGCCTGGCTGAACAAAGAAATAAGATCACAGCTCAGGGAAAAAAGGAAAGTTTATGTCCTTTGGAAAAAGGGACAGGCTACTCAGGAAGATTACAAAGAAGTAGCAAAGTTATGCAGGGAAAAGATTAGAAAAGCCAGAGCTCAGCTAGAACTAAACCTGGCCCTGGATGTTAAAAATAATAAAAAGAATTTCTATAAATATATTAATAGCAAGAGGAGGACTCGGGAGAACCTCCACTCTCTCCTCGATATGGAAGGTAACATAGTGACAAAGGATGAGGAGAAGGCTGAGGTACTAAATGCCTTCTTTGCCTCAGTCTTTAGCAGTGGACTAGGGTGTCCCCCAAGTGCCCAGACCCCTGAAATAGCAGTTAGGGGTGGGGAGCAGGATGAAGCCCCCAAAATTCTAAGGGAGATGGTGAGGGACTTGCTCCAAAACCTTGACATAAACAAGTCTATGGGCCCAGATGGGATTCACCCAAGGGTTCTGAGGGAACTGTCAGAAGTGCTTGCAGAGCCACTTTCCATCCTCTACCAACAGTCGTGGCAAACTGGGGAGGTCCCAGCCGATTGGCGCCTTGCAAATGTGACGCCCATCCACAAGAAGGGTCGGAAGGATGATCCAGGGAACTACAGGCCTGTCAGTCTGACCTCGGTGCCTGGGAAGGTCATGGAACAGATCATCCTGAGTGTCATCATGCAACGCATGAAGGACACCCAGGTGATGAGGCCCAGCCAGCACGGGTTCACGAGGGGCAGGTCCTGCTTGACAAACCTGATCTCCTTCTATGACAAAGTGACTCACTTGGTGGATGAAGGAAAGACTGTGGATGTTATTTACCTAGACTTTAGCAAGGCCTTTGATACAGTGTCCCACAGGATTCTTCTGGAGAAACTGGCTGCTCATGGCTTAGATGGGTATACTCTCCGCTGGGTTAAAAACTGGCTGGAGGGCCGGGCCCAGAGAGTGGTGGTAAATGGAGCGAAGTCCAGTTGGCGACCGGTCACGAGTGGTGTCCCACAGGGCTCAGGACTGGGGCCGGTTCTCTTCAACATCTTTATCAATGATCTGGACGAGGGGATCGAGTGCACCCTCAGCAAATTTGCAGACGACACCAAATTGGGTGGGAGTGTTGATCTGCTGGAGGGTAGAGAGGCTCTGCAGAGGGATCTCGACAGGCTGGATGGATGGGCTGAGACCAACGGGATGAGGTTCAATAAGGCCAAGTGCAGGGTCTTGCACTTCGGTCACAACAACCCCAGGCAGCGCTACAGGCTGGGGGCAGAGTGGCTGGAGAGCTGCCTGGCAGAAAAGGACCTGGGGGTGTTGGTCGACTGTCGGCTGAACATGAGCCAGCAGTGTGCCCAGGTGGCCAAGAAGGCCAACAGCATCCTGGCCTGTATCAGGAACAGTGTGGCGAGTAGGGCCCGAGAAGTGATCATCCCCCTGTACTCGGCACTGGTGAGACCCCACCTCGAGTACTGTGTCCAGTTTTGGGCCCCCCACCACAAGAGGGACATTGAGGTGCTGGAGCAGGTCCAGAGAAGGGCAACGAAGCTGGTGAGGGGTCTGGAGCACAAGTCTTACGAGGAGAGGCTGAGGGAACTGGGGTTGTTCAGTCTGGGGAAGAGGAGACTGAGGGGCGACCTTATCGCTCTGTACAAGTACCTGAAAGGAAGCTGTAGAGAGACGGGGGTCGGTCTCTTCTCCCAAGTTACAGATGATAGGACAAGGGGCAATGGCTTCAAATTATGCCAGGGGAAATTCAGGTTAGATATTAGGAAACATTTCTTTACTGAAAGGGTTGTCAGGCATTGGAATGGGCTGCCCAGGGAGGTGGTGGAGTCACCATCCCTGGAGGTATTTAAGAAACGTGTAGACATGGTTCTTCAGGGCATGCTCTAGTGCCCAAGATTATTGGTTTGTCGTGGGCTGCTGAGTGGGTGGGTGATGGATTTTTGGTTTGGTTGTTGTTGTGTGTTTAGGTGGTGTGGTGGTTTGTTGGTTTTTTTTGTTTTTTTTTCTTTTTTTGTGGTTGGACTCGATGATCTCTGAGGTCCCTTCCAACCACCACAATTCTGTGATTCTGTGATTCTGTATAACCACAGAGCTTGGCCATGGCATCTTCACTTCACTCCATCCTCCATGTTGCTTTTGCAAACAATATTGTTCAGGGAGTCAGTGATGTAGTGGATTCCTCGCATACCAGCCACCACTGTGTTCTACCCTGGAAAGGTTTCGATTTTATACCTTTCCTTTGTGTGTGAACAATGCTGTATATTTTTAACAAAAATTCTATTTTAGCAATTATTCCACAAGGCCATGACACCTATCAAGAGAATAAGTACAAGAAGAGTCCAGTCCTTGACTGATTTATCTTCAAGACAAGGAATGAGAGGGAAGGTGATTTCTGTTGTACATACTGTGAAGCCAAGGGAAGGGTAACTTGAATAAACCCAGGTTGCAAATTAGAAGAAAACTTCTAGTACTTAGTACAGAAAACTTCTGGAGCAACAATTCATTGGAAATGCCTGGAGTAAGAAACATAACTCATTTCAAGATGACACTTGCCAAATTATTAGAGGAGTTATGTAGTTAGGTTGCCAATAATAGCTGAGAGCAGGAGGTCCCTCTCAATCTTTGCTCCCTCTGTCAGAGTAAGTAGCACCTTACTTCCTTGTGTTTTTCTGTTTCACCCACTGATACCAGTGGAAGTAAGAAGAATCTGTCCAAGAAGTGGAAGTGTTAAATTCTGTAACAAATTATATACAATATGATCTCGCAGCTGGTTGAGTTCAGATTCCTGCGCTATTTAGCGTATTAACAGCTCTGCTGGAATCCTGTCATGTAGCACCTACCAGGTGCTCTTACAGACCAACACTTCAAAAGGGGCGAAAAAGAAATCTATTTAGCTGTCAGTGACTCAGCTGCACAGTCCTGAGACAAGCTGTTATTCAAGATGTTCTTTTCAGATCTATCCATTTCCTTGGAGGGGAGGCTACCGAATTCTCGCAAGTCATAAGGAAGTTACATCCCAGTGATCTGCACTTGTTAAAGAATAACTGTTTCTCTAGAGCCAAGTTATGACATCAGTGGCACCTGCCAAAAATTATAGCACGGATCAAATGTGGCATTCAGAGTTTGTGCCCTGTGACTGTCTGGTTATTCCACTTGGTGTGTTGCAGACTTCACAAAATGAGACTGTGGGTTTGGGTTTTTTTCCCCCCTGCCATTAAACTAATTCATAATAGCAGATGTCATCACTCCCAAATAAAAATGAATGATGGATGAAAAGATTTCATCAGTTATTCCTGGCAGGTGGAGTCCTCTTGAAAAGGGGAACCCAGAGGCAAAACTGACACTATTCAGTAATCACTCAAGAAATCCATACTTTGACAGAAGAGGAAGCTACTATACAATCAAAGTAAGCATTTATATTCTTGTATTTTGGCCAAAGTAAGATTTTCTCTTCCTGTCTTGATCATTAAACGTGCCTAGACATACATACATATACATGTATTTTACTTTTTGTTAAATTGTGTGAATTTGAATAATGCTTTCTTCTTCTCTTCATGACCTTGAATTCTGTATATTATGGCATACTTTATTGGAAGATAACCTGATCCAGTCTGATTTATAAAATATCAGAGGTATCCTGCCTTTGTTTTGTTTCACTCTAATCTGAACTTCAATTATTAATTTGTTATTTGTTCCTATGTCTGTTTTTGATATTACTAGAACTTCTGTATTACACATGCTCCAGCTGAAAGGAAAACATCATAAAATGAATATGTTGGAGGATATTAATCCTAAAGATGCATTCTATAAGTGTAATTTAAAACTTTTTAGAACATATAGAGTTTTTTTTTAAAAAAAAAACCCAAACACCACCATAAACAGCCTTTGAAATCATATACTCTACTGTAATAATTCTACAATGCTGGAAAATGTTCTGTGTTTAGGCAAACAAACTGTAGTGAAGGGCAAAAGGAACAGGAGACTAATTAGTGGTCTGACAAAGATAAAATAGCTCATGGTCATGATATGTCCCAAGGGACGAAGGCCAGCTGAAGTCAAAGATAATCTTTCCATTGTTTACAATGGTCTTCAAAAAACTCTAAAGTGATTGTTGAAATTCGTTCAGAAACATTAAAATATTAAAATTGGCTGAATCCTCAAATTCATTGAAAGTATTGAAATTAGCCCTACCTCCACCTTTTAGAAAGGAAGCATTTTTTAAGATACAAAGCCCCAGTCATTCTTGTTAAAGATTTTGTTCTTTCAGGAAACACTTTGGAAATAAAATTTAGAAATGTTCAAACATTATTTTATCTTGCTGGTTAAAATATTCTCCAATAAGAAAAAAAATAAAGTTGGTTCCTTTTTATTAGCCAAAACAATTGATTTTTAAATTATGTGTCATTTAGATTAAAAATTACTTTGACATTTTCCCCAAAATATGTTCAGTCAACAGCTTTACGGAATGTATGAAAAGAGATCTTACTAAAAACTAAAACATTTTCAGAGGATCTCATTTTATGCACAAGTATTTTCTCTCTCTACAAAATACTGAATTTTTAAGACAATGGCTAGCTCAAAACATATTGAATTGAAAGCCTGAAAAAGGACAAGAAGTGTTTCCTGAAGTTTTAGACAAGTTTTTCTTTTTTTTGCTTATTTATTTTCAACAAAGGTTAGTAAAAATAGCATATTTGTTCAAAACATCAAGAGCCACTTCCAACTTCAAAAATTTCTTTGGCAAGAGTCCAAAGTAGAAATGCAATTACAAAGTGAGTAGAAAATAATTTCCTTGCACTAGGTTTTTGTTCAAACTCTTTTTTGTACCTCAGTGGAGATTGTCTGAGATTACAATAATTCAAAGTGTGCAGACCAGGAAAGGGCTAAGACCAGAGCATTTGGAAAGATATTAATCTAACACCTTTCCAAAGCACATTCAGCCTGCAGACCAGATTAAAAGACAGAAGGTTGTTCCATTGGCTCTTTCTATATTAATTTTGGGGCAGTGAGAAAAAGTTTTGCACTTAGTAACTTCCAACTAGAAGCAAAATTTCTTCTCCCTTGAAATAGAGAGATCTGTTGAGGAAAAGCTACTCATCATTCACACTTTAAACCTCCTTTAAACATGCTCTGGGACAGCAGCTCAGAGTTTAAACCAATGTATTGAATGTACATGTTATCTGTGTTTCATGAGTAATAGGTGTCTTACAGATTGTTGCATGGCCATGTGATTAATGGTTTGATTATAAATGTGGGAGATTTTTCTTTTACAGTGCCTTTAATTTTGTGTACTATTATTTCTTCTTGTGGCCATTCTCTATAAATTGATAATTTGTTAATACAAAAATTAGTTCCAAAATATAATGAATGTTATTAAAAACTCTTTCATACACACATACACTTATTTCTGACAGTTGAGTTTCAAAGCTGCCAAATACATAAGCCACTTTAGCCAAGATATAATTTTACCTTTATTTAAATGTTGTTTTATCAGCTTGGCTCCCAAAAAAGGCAGCCAACTACACCTCAAATTGGCAGGGAAGTATGGGCATAACCCATATAAAACTAGGCCGTCCTCATCCATCTTATTTGAAGATTTAATAAGGGACCCTGCCTTGTGTTATACAGATTTTAGCAGTCCTTCATAGGAAATGTATTGCAGAAATTTTCATACCATAAATTTTCAATCCCGTAGCCATACCAGACTATTCTTGCAGAACTACCTCCATCTCTTGGGTACCTGTCTGACTACAATTTGTTCATCTGAGTAGACTAGCCAAGATTTAAGGCAGCAAAAACCTTCATGCACCCCCCAAAATCTAGCCAATTTAGACCTCAGATAGAGACTGGAGGCCCTCTTTCTACCACTTGAAGAACATCTACTCTAAGTTTAATAATCATAAAAACTTAATCTCTAATGAAAGGTTAATATGTTACAGCAGACTCTTACATGGAGCAAAGTATAACACGGTTTGGAGACCAAACCTGCTCAGACAGTTTGTCAGCAGCTTGCACGTGGCCTCTGAGGCAACAGGATAATTATCTGAAGAGTGTCAAGTGGGCAGCTGGTACTGATCTTTAAATAGTGCAAAGACCCAGGTGACCTGGTGGTCTAGGAATGATGAAATAACCATATTCCATCACTCACTGTACCAAGCTATTATTAGAGCATTTATTTTAACACTGCTCAAAGTCTATAGAATTAAGATAAAGATAGGGCACGTTCCAGTGCACCCGTGACATGTAAAATGAAGTCTTAAGTAATACTGTTGTTTCAGGGCTACAGAGTGAGACAGAAGATTGACAAAAGATTGACAAAAGATTATCCATATTCCCATTTAGACCACATCACTGATAAACAAAGCACATTTAGCAAAAAGTAGTAATAGAACTGCTGCACCCACACCAGTGCAACAACTCCGGCTGTATCCTGCTGTGATAAATATACAGCATCCCCAGTCTACAGCAGGAGAAACACCAGAAAACTGCTGTTTGCCTCAGATTAAAATATCAGATTGTTTTGGTGATATTGCAGCTCTTGCTGACCTTGCTGTGAAGAGGACCAGTATCCGAAACACACAAGCATGTCTGATAGGAGAGTATATTTCATGGACTAACCTCTTCAAACTTTCTTCTCCAGTTGGACTGTGCTGGTCTTTAAACAACTGGACCTCTCTGTGGAAAAAGAATGCATCTGGAAAATGAAGAGATTTTTCTTTTTGTTAAGCAAGCTTTTCAGTCCAGTCAAACTTAGCACACACCGAGTTTGGCAAAATTATTTGTTATTTTTGATCTTTCTGAAAAACAGGTTTGTGAAAATGATGCAAAATCTAAAATATTCAATCTAGGAAGATGTCAAGATCTTAATTTTGTGCCCTGTTAAAACTTCAGGACTTTAAAAAGCAGTATTTGATAGGAAGACCTTACATAACTCTGCCTTCATTGTGTTGCACCTGACTGTCCTTTTCTTTTTTCTGTCTTCCAATTGCAGCATTGCATAAATCAAAAGTTTCCTCAGATTGGCCTACATTAGTCTTCATAATATTTATCAAAGATAGCTCATAAAGTATGACATAGTCTATGAAGCAGACTCACAAGTACGTCTATGAGACATTAATTCATCAGCATTATAGAGTAGAGTGGCAAAAGTATCTAGTGACAGCAAGAATATAGATGAACACATGGATGCAAAGGGATTTCATGGGAACCCTCAAATTATGTGATGATCTATTCATAGAAAACTCAGGAACATGGGTTTGTTTGGTTTTGACGGGGTTTTTTTTGTATCCTTCCATTTACTGGACAGGCCTAGTGGAGGAGACTGTTGCAGGAAATCTTGCTTCACAGTGGGGGTAGAAGTATAATGGGTTACTGGTACCTTATTTAAAGTCATAGCAAAGCAGTATTTGGCCAGCAATAAATATAGTATGTGATTATTTCCTTTGGGAATAAGCAACAGAGCTTAACTTTTCAAAGTACCATTAAGATCTGATAACCAATGTATATTTGGTCGTATTAGCAAGCACCTCAGACATGTTGAGAATTTTAAAACCCTCTGTTTCAATACTATGCATTTAGCAAGGAGAAATTAACCTCATTTCTGTCTTTTTTCTCATTTATTGAAACTCATCTCTGTATCTTAACAAGCTCTACTTTTAACAGTATTAAAGACTGAATTTTGATAAATTAAAGAACAAGGCCATAACAAACCCTCCAGGGCTTTTTACTCTGTGTGCTTCAACTTTAGAATCATAATTCCTCTGCATGTTTCATGCTTGATATCATTTGGAGTAGTAAAAGGAATCATTTAAGAGCAACGTATTTCCCTTAGATAACAACCATCCATGATCTATTTTAAAACTACAGGAGGTAGGAAAATGGAAAGCTCTTCACAACATCTTATCTGAACTTCAGTGATGGTGGCACTATATTTGGAAGTATTTTTCCCAAATTCTTCTAAAACTACTTAAAATCTCACACTTAAGGCCTCCACAATATTTCAGCGAATTGTGCTATGCGTAGTCATTTCTCAGTAACAAAACTACAGGTATACCATTTAACTATAACCCAAGGCCTGCTTCAATGCCTTATATTTTGCTTCAAGGCAGAGTAAGCATCAGTCACCTATTCTTCTCAAGTGATGTATTTTATTTTAAAAGCACTTCACAAGAAAGAAATTACAAGGGGCTAAGCAGCACAGAATCTGCCTCAGGTTAGCCTCCTGACTGCTCTGGTCTCCAAATTACTTTTCAGGAAATGAGCAAGCATACCAACTTTAGACGCCACAAGATGGGTGGTCATGATGCAGAAGGGCTGAAGAACTTCTGGGAAAAAGTCATCCAAGAGCAAACTAAGCAACGAGAAGGTGAAGAGACTAGGTTAAGCAAAAGCGCCCTGAACAAGTAAGTGGTATTTTTAATTTTGCAAAAGACAGCAAGGCATGTCATCACATGCTTAAAAATAAGGTAAGCAGTTATTGTACTGCTTTATTCGTAGCACAGATTGTGTTCTGGATATTGGCACTTTTCCTCTCACAGCTGCTTGTCTCATATTTCCATGGCTCTTCTGCATGGAAACTCAGACACTCCTCACCCCTGAACCTCATGAGCATTCTTCAAAGGCCTTGGAATATGGCCATGTGAAAATAAAGCACATTGGCACTATGGCTTGTGACAGCCAGAAAATACCAGGATTTTTGCCTGGAACTGGTACAGCTACACAAATAAATAAAATAGTATTACATTAAAGGCACAGGCCAGCCACCCATTTAATGTGTAGAATAAACAAATCCGTAACATCTTTATCATGTTCAACAGCCCTTTGCATCATATAAGCCCAAAGACAGAAACAGTACAATATGATTTTCTTGTCCTGTGAAACATATTTCATAAACGTTCCTGCTACACAACAAATACAATTAAGGCTATTCAAATTTGTTTAATTTTTTTTCCAAAAGAATAGAAAACAACAGGCACTGCCTAGAATGAGCTGTGACTGTGGTACAGATACTCTGCACAAGTCTGGTAGACTGCTTCAAATACTTGCTCAATCCATTGCACCTCAGGAGTTTGAACTTGGGTGTCCCACACATTAATTGAATCCCCTGACTAATAGCAGATGGGGAAAGAAGGTAAGAAATACCTGTCCCTCTTGTGTTTTTCTGATGGGCTTTTCTTCTGAAGTTGACAAACTTTACTCAAAGCTAGGATATTCAAATAAATAAATTTGACTTCAATAAACCACAATGTGCAGGTAAAGGGCTGTTTCTTAAAAAAAAATTCCAGGTACTCCAACCCTGGTGCCCAAGGAAGTTACTATTGTCACATTAAAGATGAGGAAATCAAGATCTGAGCAAGCCTTTTGTACCAAGAGAGTCAGATGCAGACAGTCTTGCTCCCAGTATCTGGATACTCAGTAATATTCCTAAATCCAAATCACCAAATTGTTGGAGAGAGAGATTGTATAATAAAAGCCAGAGAAGTGTTCAACTGCACTGAAACCTTTGTCACTCTAGCTTCACAAAAAAAACTACCATAAGAACACATCACAAACCAATTGCAATAAGAGATGTAAATGATATTTCCCACTTCACAAAGTTAAAAATATTAAAAGCTTTAATTAAAAGCTTTTTTAAAATCTTTTAAATAAAAAGAAAAAAAAAAAAGCAGCAAAAGAACTTTTAATATGTCTTAACTGACATATTCAATGTGTCTTAACTGACTGGTTCCCACTGAAATAGACCCAGGCAATTTCCTTCAAGGTCGCTTGACCAAAGCCTAGATTGTTAGCAAAGTGTTCCCTACTTTGAAAAAAATGTGCTTTCAGGAGGTAATAGAGACTATCATTTCAAAATCTACAGGCCATATTTCATATAATTTGCACCTTGGAGAATTATATGGCTCTATGTACAGGCAAGTGCTCCCTCTGCGACAACAAGTAGATTAGTTGACAAGGAACACCAGTGCTTTCAATGGCAAAATTTTACTAATTGCACCAATTATGGAAAATGACCCAGCCAATAATATCTTACAGTGGTCCCTAGTGATTTTCTCTTCTGTCTGTACTATACTTGTGTCTTGAAGCAATGTGGCTTCTCCTGCATAGGACATTAATTCCTTCCATTAGACAAATACAACATCTGCAGACATTTTGGGTACAAAATGGTCTTTTTTTTCTTCAGAGAAAACCCAGATGGACATATTTAAAGATCTCCTTGCTCTTTTCCACAACATTTTAGAGTAAACTTGGGAGGTTGGGGGGGACTATTTTATTTTTTAATTTACACGTTGAATGACCTTCCTGGTTAGACAATACTTTTATGTGGCTTTCAGAATACCCCAGAGGAAAAAACAGAGCTCTTCAACACTGACAGTATTTCAGCAGTTGTTTGACTCATTAGGAATCCAGCAATGTCAACCACTGATAGCATCAGCCCTATCCCTTTCCCCCCTGCATTCCCAGTCTAGCAAGCTAGAGAGATGTGTAGATGGTAAGTAAATACGGGACAAGTGCTATGGTGATGAAAGAGAGGAAAGCTTCCACTCTACTGAAAAGCCCTGGATAAATTTGAAGGGTTTGGCTCAGTACTTGCTAAGCACTTGTCCTCTCTTTGCAGACTCCGCCACGAATGGACTCTGCGGCTGGAAGGTCGAGCAAGGCAGGTCCAGGCACACAAGAAAACCCAGGAAGAACAGATGATGATGCTCCCCATTGAGGCTCTTCCCTCACCAGACAAAACTGTTGCATAAAGTTTCTGTCAAAACACAGAAAACATTGTGCCAAATTCTGACCTTCTGCATGCACCTGTAAATCAGCAAAAGGCCAGAATCTGTCCCTTTTCTACACTACTTACTTGAGCTACTAATAAAATCCTACTGAAATTCAGTGCACGAATAAAGCGATGGTACATAAGTTCAAAAAAAATGCTAAGGAATAGATGAGAAGCAGACACCTTTATTTATGGAATCATGGAACTGTCAGAGTTGGAAGGGACCTCTAGAGAGCATCTAGTCCAACTCCCCTGCTAAAGCAGGATTGCCTACGGCACATTACTCGGGACTGCATCAAGGTGGGTCTTGAAAATATCCAGAGAAGAAGACTCCACAGCCTCCCTGGGCAGCCTGTCCCAGTGCTCTGTCACCCTCACCATAAAGAAGTTTTTCCTCGTATTTAAATGGAACTTCCTGTGTTACACCTTGTCCCCCTTGCCTCTTGTCCTGTCACTGGGAACCACTGAAAAGAGTCCAGCTCCATCCTCCTTCCACCCACTCTTTAGATACTTATAAGCATTAATGAGGTCTCCCCTCAGCCTTCTCTTCTCCAGGCTAAAGAGTCACAGCTCTCTCAGCCTTTCCTCATAAGGGACATGCTCTAATCCCTTAATTATCTTTGTTGCCCTATGCTGGACTCTCTCCAGTAGTTCCCCATCTCTCTTGAACTGGGGAGCCCAAAACTGGATGCAGCATTCCAGTTGTGGCCTCACCAGTGTGGAATAGAGGGGAAGAATCATAGAATCATCTGGGTTGGAATGGACCTTTAAGATTATCGAGCCCAACCCTATGTCAGAACATTTCTATCCCGAGGAGGCCAACAGTGACTCTAGCAAAGCTCCTCTGCCCCCACCCAGGCCGTTCCCCGTCTTACTACCCCACAACACCACCCACCTTCCCGCATCCCTCCCCTCAACTCTGCATGGATGCTCAGGAGCCCACACATATCTCCTGCTCTTTAGATTGATCTCCCTCGACCTACTGGCCACACTCTTCCCTATGCAGCCCAGGTTTCCATTGGCTCTCTCGGTGACAAGGGCACATTGCTGGCTCATGGACAGTTTACTATCCACCAGGACCCCCAGATCCTTCTCCTCAGAAATGCTTTCCAGCAGGTCCACCACTAACCTTTATTGGTCCCTGGCATTCTTCCTCCCCAGGTGCAACACTCTATATTTGCCTTTGTTGAACCTCATTAGGTTTCACTGAATTTCACTGAACTTTTAGAGTTGGAAGAGACCATAGAGATCATCTAGTCCAACTCTCCTGCTAAAGCAGGATTGCCTAGAGCTTGTCAGAGCATGTCACTCAGGACTGCATCCAGGTGGGTCTTGAAAATCTCCAAAGAAGGGGACTCCACGACCTCCCTGGGCAGCCTGTTCCAGGGCTCTGTCACCCTTACTGTGAAGAAGCTTTTTCTCATATTTGAGTGGAACCTCTTATGTTCCAACTTGTGCCCGTTGCCCCTCGTCCTCTCACTGGGAACCACTGCAAAGAGTCCGGCTCCATCCTCCTTCAACCCACCCTTGAGATACTTGTAAGCATTAATAAGGTCTCCCCTCAGCCTTCTCTTCTCCAGACTAAAGAGTCACAGCTCTCTCAGTCTTTCTTCATAAGGGAGATGCTCCAATCCTTGAATCATCTTTGTTGCCCTTCGCTGGACTTTTTCCAGTGGTTCTTCTCTGCCCAGCCCTCCAGCCTGTCCAAGTCTTGCTGGATGGCAGCACAGCCCTCCGGGGTGTCAGCCAGCCCTCCCAGTTTGGTATCATCAGCGAACTTGCTGAGGATACATTCTGGCCCCTCGTCCAGGCCACTGATGAATATGTTGAACAGGACTGGGCAGAGTATTGACCCCTGGGGGACGCCACTGGTTACAGGCCTCCAACTTAACCCTGCTCCATTAAATACAACCCTCTGAGTTCTGTCACACAGCCAGTTCTCAATGCACCTCACTGGGCTCTCATCTAGCCCACACTTCCTTAATTTCCTAATGAGGATGTTATGGGAGACAGTGTCAAAAGCCTTGCTGAAATCAAGGTAGATGACATCTGCTGCTCTCCCTTCATCCAGCCATCCAGTTATAACATCACAGAGGGCTATCAGATTGATCAAGCATGATTTACTCTTGGTAAATCTGTGTTGTCCACTTCCAATAACTTCCTGTTCTTTAAGATGTTTGGAGATGACATCCAGAACAAGTCATTCCATTACCTTCCCAGGGACAGAGGTGAGACTAATCAGCCTGTAGTTCCCTGGGTCCTCCTTCTTGCCCTTTTTGTAGACTGGAGTGATGTTTGCTTCTTTCCAGTCCTCAGGCACCTCTCCTGCTCTCCACAGTGGAGAGTGGCCCACCAATAACATCTGCCAGTTCTCTCAGTACTCGCGGGTGCATCCCATTAGGACCCATGGACTTATGGATGTCTAGTTTGGCCAAGTGGCCTCTAACCAGTCCTCCTCTACAGAGGGAAAATCTTCTTCTCTCCAGAACTTCCCCCTTGTTTCCACAGTCTGGGATTTATGAGGGACAGCTTAAGCAGTGAAGACCAATGCAAAGAAGGCATTCAGTAATACCACCTTCTCCATGCCTTCCACCACCAAGGTGCCCACCTCATTCATCAGCGGGTCTCCATTTTCCCTAGTCTTCCTTTTTCTACTGATATACTGAAAGAACCTCTTTTTGTTATCTTTAAACATGGTGGCCAAGTTCAGTTCTGCTTGACCTTTGGCCCTTCTAATTTCCCCTTGCATAGCTTCAGTTACTGTGATACAGCAGGACTTTCTTATGTAACTGTGCATTTCCAAGTGACAACAACATATTTTTAGGATCACTTGTTTAATAGGAATAATACATTCAGACAGCTGCATGCAAAATTGCACATTTCCATTTACAGGGCTCACCGAATCTGGCTTAATGCAGATATAAGTTGTCTTGACAAGCCACAGTGAAGGGAGTTAAGGATTAGGCTGATCAGCCGGACAGAAGGAGAAATATATTCTTTAATACAATCAGGAAAAAAATATGAGCTTTTCTAGTCAACATATACGAAAATTTACTAATTTTCACTAAGTGAACAGAGGAAAGGATTTTGACTTTCGTGGGGTGGGTAAGAAAAAGACTACAGAAGTTATTATGAATCAGTCTTAGAAATGTCAGAGCAAGTGAGTATGAAAGACAGTTTGAAATAAGAGGCAGTGAAATCAGTTCATTGTAACAGCACAGGAATGCTTTGCAAGGTATCAGTTGCCATACCTGGTGTGCACTAATCCAAACGCTGCATTTCATATTCTAGGTCAGGTGGAATACAAGGAGGAATGACTAAACACAGGGTAGTGTGTTCTGTTTAGCTATATGTCTGTGTATCTAAACACCATATCTTTTGGATTAAAACATTTGCTTGTTATCTCTTCAATTTATTTCTTTGATATGCAGGAGAAGAGCCATAAGGCTAACCAACTATTTTTTTTTCTAAAACTGTTGGAATGGATGGAATTTTACCTTGTATCTGTGTTTACACTGAAGAAGTAGATAGGAATATATGTGATAAATCTCTAAACAAAACAAAAATTAAACCATTTTGATCTCACAAAAAATGGGCATGTTATCCTGTTAAAACAACATTTCATTAAACATACAATTTCACAGAATGTTCCCACTTTTACATGGTGACATTGTCTCATAGAAAAATAATCAAAAAATGTTGCTATTCCATGAAGGATTAAACCAAATAAAATCTTATAAAATATTCTTTTGTTATTGAAAATTAAAGAGAACGTAGAATCAGTCTCTCTTCATATAACCGAACCCAAAAAGGAATTGTTTCTTCCAGTGTATTTTTTTTATTAGAAAAGCAATGCTGAAAAATAATTTGTAGCTTCTTTTGCCTTTGCAGACTGGTCTCTTTCTTCTGTGTTCATTATTTCCCACTATTCTTTAAAAAATTATTTTGCTGCCACCTAAGTTAAATACTATCTCTAGTGAAGAAGAACAGGACCTGAACCTGCTGCCACTTACATAAGAAACAGTAGTTCACTATTCTATAGCAGTAGCTAAAGGACATAGACAGGGCTATTGAAATGGAGAAAAGCCAAATTCCCTACTTCCCAAAACCTGATCTACCAGATTTGCTAAGTTAACCACTGCTTTATGGGGTAATGCCACCCACATCAGTGCAGCTTACACCTACTCTATGCCAGCATGACAAGAGAAGATACAAGAAAAACTGGCTTAATAAGAATTTACTGTTCTTTTACATTTAATGTCAACATTTTTAACTACTAGGAACACTTCAATGACAACATATCTGACTGTTTATGAAGTTATATGAGACACGAGAAGAAGACCACACAAGTAGATGCAATCTACACACAGAAGCAATTTTCAGCACTTGCCAGAGAGTACCCAAAAACCACCTCAGGTTCCCAAGCAGTATCTTTTCTATCAGTACCTTGGAGGCGGTCAAGGGATGCCTGAAATCACTTCCAGTACAAGCAGACAATGTCACATTGATTACACACCAGAGGAATGTGGCAGTCATTGTTTAACTTTGCCGGTACATGGGATCCATTTCAGTTGTGAATGGGTGTCTGATACATCCACTGCAGCAGCACAGAACATATGTATCACAAGTGTACTCTTAGTCAAAACCAGCTCTTTGTGAGTTGCCCCAGTGCTTATGCATTAGTCATCCTTGCCTATTCTAACACATATTTCACAGGACAGCAGTACCCTTGCACCTCCATGATATTGAACACCAAATGCTTTCTGTTCCCAAAAGTGGATGTTAATCCATTTTTCACTGCTACTGCACATACAATGAGACTGAGAAAGGAATCAAGTACTAGAAATAATAAAGTCTAACAGCCAGATTTTGCCAGATAACCTGCTTGCAAATTGCAAAGCTGAAGGCAGACAGTAGGGTGGCAGATAGCACTTTGTCTTTTTGCCTTAGTTATTGAATTGATAAAATTCAAGCCTGAATTTCAGACATGCTTGAAAATGTCAAATCCAGCTTTCATTAAAAAAAAGAAAGCAAATGAAAGTCAGTTCAAAGTTGAATTGTTATATTAAAAAACGTCTGTCTCGTTCATATACATAGCCTCCATTGATAAAACAGGATCTCCAGTGAGCATAAATTGTTGGGAGACTTCAACAGAACAGAGCATTTTTTCCTCCCTTGTTCTTAGTTCCTTTCCCTTTCCAATGAAAAACAAAGAAGATTCAAATGAAAAATTAGATCACAATAGCTATATTAAGAAAGTTGGATTTTAAGAAGAAAAACTACAGGATATTTTTTTTCCTTGGAGATTATTCATTTGCCTAATAGAAAAAGAATTGGAATTTAATATCAGTTAGCCTGCATAATCAGTACCACCCTGCTCTAACAACATGTGACCATGTCTTACTTGTGTATATAAGCCAGTCCAGCACTTGTGTAAGACAGTAAACAACTAAAATTGTACAGAATAGGTCAGACTATTGCTTTTGGTCATGGGACTTTAACGATATGATAAATGATGCAATAGGTGTGGATCATGTCTATTAGGTAATGCACTTAAGTTGGCATACTGATGTCAGCCGCAGAACACCCACTTAGCATGACCAAATTTATGTGCATGGCAGACAATGTGAGCATATACTGCACTCACTCACATGGTTACTCTTAAGTGCTGTGTCTGATGCGGGAACCAGTGACTAGTGCTTGAGAGACTGCAAGGATTGCCTTCTTAAACTGTCTCTGAACTGTGGCCAATTGTTGAAGTCCAGCTTACTCAAACCAAGGCAGTCAAAAGGGTGAATATAAACCACATGAGCTGCAGTCTGACTTCACTTCGACACTTCTAGAAGCACTCACACAATAAGTTACAGACGGACATGTTTAAACAAGCAGCAACTCAACATCTGTCAGCTGCTACACTTGAATTAGCATTAAATTCAGAGCAGGAGAGTCGTTTAAAGTGAAACCCTTGATTGTTTGCACTTACCACACATAGCTTTGGGTCACAGAGCAAATTTAAGGCATGCAAACCAGGTTTCTTCCAGAGGAAACTAAACCAGACCAGAAGCCATGGTCCAAATGGACACCAAAGGACCCGAGACGCACTACAGCTCTTCAGACAGTTTTCAGACACCTGCACAGTAGGGATATTTGGTCCAACTAACCAAATTAGATTGAGTCTGATGTAAACTCCTGAACCATGCTTAGTTTAATGTAAGGACAACAGCAGCAGCCACTTTGATCTACTGACCGGCTGGTAATGTGCTGAGTCACTTACTAATGTAGATGAATATAACCCAACCAAAAAAATAGAGATGGGATCAAAGCACATGAATATGTTTCATGCAGATCTAAAGGTGGACCTTAGCAGATACAACAACTGAGCTCAGGAATGACAATTTAATTATACAGTCACGCATATGTGCTAGCATCAATAACTATACACAGCTTGGTCAACTGACTTACTGGAGCTGCATGTGTTGGAACAGA
This sequence comes from Calidris pugnax, assembly GCF_001431845.1. Lineage (NCBI taxonomy): Eukaryota > Metazoa > Chordata > Aves > Charadriiformes > Scolopacidae > Calidris > Calidris pugnax. Next base: position 3,089,244 of record NW_015090766.1, on the reverse strand, counting down.
GTTTACGTACAGTACAATAAAACTTAGCATAGATCTGGCTCCTGGAACCATAAAACAGCTATGTGTGGTTCAGCTCGACAGTTAAATGATAGGAATATGAGGATAATTACTAATTTCCTAGCCCAAATGCTCCTCCTAATTACAAACTGGCTGTGTCCTGAGGGATGCTGTTCTCTGCCTTGCCTATTAAACAGCACTTGACTGTGACTTCACTGCCACAGCGTGAATAAGGAATAGCAAATCACATAAAAAAAAACTTGTGGTTTGAAAAGGGCATCTGTAGGTAAATGGGGATGAAAAAAAGAGTAGCTCTAGAAAATCTTATACTTCCTGAATACTTAATGAATTATGCATTACTGTATTATTTATTTCATATAGATAAGGACAGGTGTTATGCATTTGAGACAAAATTGCACACAAAAATTTGGTAGTCAGGTCTTATGATACAAAAATCTACTTACTTCTCCTATTTCCCACCTATTTCAGCTGTGTGTATTTATCTGTGTGCTATTTAGTGGCCAGACTTTTAAACATATTTCAAGTTAAGGTAGACACAAAGCAGGGAGAATTCCAGACCCCAAAATGACAGTCTAACAAATAGACCAGAAAAGGGTTATATTAATGGGGAAGCCAAAATTAACAATAGGTTTTTATGTGCTACCTCCATAATTTAATGAACTTGTCTCAAATGCCGTTCTTTAAATTAAATTATAATTTCCTACTAATGACTATAGAAATGTGAGAGGCTAATGGCCTAATCTTTACCTGATACTCAGTGCCAGTTTCCAGCCTCAATGGGTCCTGGTGAACAGGTGAGGTGCCCGAGGACTGGATGAAAGCCAATATCATCCCAGTCTTCAAAAAGGGCAAGAAGGAGAACCTAGGAAACTACAGGCTGGTCAGCCTCTCTTCGATCCCTGGAAAGATGATGGAACGGCTTATTCAGGCGTCACCTCAAGGTGTATGGAGGAAAAGAAAGCTATCAGAATAGTCAACACAGATTCACCAAGGGGAAATCATGTCTGACTGACCTGTTAGTTGTTTACCTTGACTTCAGCAAGGATTTTGACACAGTCTCCCAGAGCATCCTCATAGGTAAACTTAGGAAGCATGGGTTAGATGAATGGACAGTGAGGTGGATTGAAAACTGGCTGAAAGACAGAGCTCAGAGGGTCATGATTAGTGGCACAGAGTCTAGTTAGAGGTCTGGAACTAGTAGTGTTCCCCAGAGGTCAGTACTGAGTCCATTCTTGTTCAATGTATTAATCAATGACCTGGACGAAGGGATGGAATGTACCCTTAGGAAGTTTGCTGGTGACACAAAACTGGGAGGGGTGGCTGATACACCAGAAGGCTGTGCTGCCATACAACGAGACCTGGACAGGCTGGAGAGTTGGGCAGAGAGGAACTTGACAAAATTCAACAAGGGCAAGTGTAGGGTGCTGCACCTGGGGAGGAATAACCCCATGCAACAGTACGGGTTGGGGGCTGACCTGCTGGAGAGCAGCTCTGAGGAAAAAAACCTGGGAGTCTTGGCAGACTACAGGATGACCATAAGCCAGCAAGGTGCCCTTGTGGCCAAGAGGCCAACGGCATCCTGGGGTGCATCTGGAGTACTGTGTCCAGTTCTGGGCTCCCCAGTTCAAGAAGGGCAGGGAACTTCTGGAGAGGGTACAGCAAAGGGCTAAAAAGATGATTAGGGGACTGGAACATCTCTCTTATGAGGAAAGGCTGAGGGACTTGGGTCTTTTTAGCCTGGGGAAGAGAAGACTGACGAGGCATTTGATCAATGTTTATAAATACTTAAAGGGTGGGTGTCAAGAAGATGCAGCTAGTCTTTTTTCAGGGGTGCCCAGTGACAGGACAAGAGGTAACAGGCACAAACTTGAACATAACAAGTTCCATCTAAATATGAGGAGGAACTTCTTTACTTTGAGGGTGGCAAGAGCACTGGAACAGGCTGCCCAGAGAGGTGGTGGAGTCTCTGTCTCTGGAGACATTCAAAACCCACCTGGACATGTTCCTGTGCAACCTGCTTTAGGTGGACCTGCTTTGGCAGGGGGGGATTGGACTAGATAATCTCCGAAGGTCTCTTCCAACCCCATATCATTCAGGGATTCTAGGATTCTGGGATTGATGTCATTTGATCAGCACAATAACTTCTCAATGTATCTTGACTACTCAGCCATAGGGAACAGTTAAAAAATAGACCTAGTTGTGAAAAGTTCTCGATTTTATTAGATTTAATATCTAACACAGAGGAATCGTATCTGCAAAATACTGACACAGAAAGCTCAGTCTGTATTGTCTACTTGCAAATAAGCAGAACAAAAAATGTTTTCAAAGAGATTTTGCTATGGTTAATGTTATTTTTCTCCTCTACAGTGCTATTCTATTTAACAATTTCATCACCTTTAGAGTTTGAGGTTGCAGTATAGACTATAAGTCTAATTTGACAAGGAAAAGAAAATATTACTGGACTGGCCAACAGTGGTGTCTTTGACAAACCTTTTGAAAAGTTTGCCCTGATACCTTAACTTTTGTTTTACAGGTTGATGTTGATTCCACCGGAAGATTTGTACCAGTGCTTTTATATGTATTCTAAGAAGTGAACAAACTCACACAATTGCTCATTTTGACATGTAGAGAGTTCCAAATCACAATGCTGCCTACTTAATTACTGGATATTGTTGCATCAGAGTTCTTGTTAGAGCTTGGTTAATGATAAAGTGCCAATTAATGAATTGATACTTTGGAGCTTTTGGACAATACATGAGCTTACTGATTTTGTTGATACTGCCTCAATCATTAAGTATCTATCTGTAATAAAAAGACTAACAGTCACTGAAAAAAAGCCCTACAAGCAGTAAGGGCTGTCTAATCTAAAATATCAGAAACAGCAGTTATTTTCCACCATGTCAAATGAACACTTAATAACCTGGAACTAAATCCCTTCAGGCTCCATTTATGATATGTACACACTTCTGCTGCTGTGATGACAAATACTCCATTTTCCCAGAACTAATGACCCCTCTATAATATGTACTAGGGGGCTGACAATTGTGTGGAATGAGTCTGTCAACAAACTGACAATGTGCAGCCATGTTTGAAAAGCTTTATGCCTAAACCACAGTCAAATTTCAGTACTTCCAACCTGTAATAAGCCACACTGGAGCCATATCAAAAATGTGTAGCATGTGTTTGGTCAATTTCTGCACATGCTTTGTTTATTTTTTGGTTTGGTTACCTTTAGCCATTACAAATAATTAGGATCAATACATATAGGTAATTAATATGTCACACTTCACTGTGTTCTGGCAAAACACTAGTGTCTAATGGGATGTTTTATTGCTATAATTGGTGGATGCACTAAAGAATACCCTCTTTATCTCAAAACCAAAACTTCTTTTTAATTCCAAGGCACCTCTGAAGAAAATCTCAAAGGAGGTATAGGTGCATCTTCACTGCAGGAATTTTGACAGCAGTCAGTTAATATATCACAGCGAAGATTAAGTATGCAGAAAATAACTATATCTTCAATGATGTTAACTGCTACATTTATAGTTTGACTTCAACACTGCCATTACATATCCTGGAATTACCAAGAAAAACAGCCAGTCCCAATGACAAGACTAGCATCTCTCCTAGCAAGCTATTTTTGAAAAATATAATACTGACTAGCCCAAATACTGCTAGTTTTGAGTCATTGTTTTCAACAAAAGCCAGCAATTTAAGCAGATATCCTACCTAGTTCCATCTTCTCTTTCAGGTACCCTCTTCCCTGGAATCTCTGGCACTCAGTTGCAAAGGCTCCCATCAAAGCGCAAATTCTCCTGGCTGCAGTCCTCAATGCATCTTAAGAAAGCCTGGTATTTCTGTTGGGGAGTAAGCGACAAGAATTCACAGCTAGGCTGCAGGATTTTTGAACAGAGGAGCTTTATGTATGTTGCAAAGGGTCAAGAGCAAGTCTGAATCAGGAAAAATACAGCCTTCTAGCATGAATTCTAGTCAATGTAACAGGCTTCTTTAGCTTTGCTCTGATCTGGCATGTAATTACCATGTATTGCTGATCTGCAAGGTGTACCTCCTAAGCTGCAGAACAATTCCTGACTTGCATACATATCTTCTAAGAAGAAACTAGTGCTTGAAAAACTTGCCTCAGAAAATTGAATTTTAATAATTGAAAACAATTAGAAATAAAAGCAATCAATTATGCCTTCTGATGCTACAAATTACTCCAGATTAACATGTTAAATAGGAAGTAAACCAATCTCAAGTTTAGGAAAATGTCAGTCTGTAATGCTACATCTCCAACCTGGAGGCAACACAGATACAGTGCTCTGTCTCATGGTTTCTTAATATTTGGTGTTCTGTCTGGAGCACAAGTCTTACGAGGAGAGGCTGAGGGAACTGGGGTTGTTCAGTCTGGGGAAGAGGAGACTGAGGGGCGACCTTATCGCTCTGTACAAGTACCTGAAAGGAAGCTGTAGAGAGACGGGGGTCGGTCTCTTCTCCCAAGTTACAGATGATAGGACAAGGGGCAATGGCTTCAAATTATGCCAGGGGAAATTCAGGTTAGATATTAGGAAACATTTCTTTACTGAAAGGGTTGTCAGGCATTGGAATGGGCTGCCCAGGGAGGTGGTGGAGTCACCATCCCTGGAGGTATTTAAGAAACGTGTAGACATGGTTCTTCAGGGCATGCTCTAGTGCCCAAGATTATTGGTTTGTCGTGGGCTGCTGAGTGGGTGGGTGATGGATTTTTGGTTTGGTTGTTGTTGTGTGTTTAGGTGGTGTGGTGGTTTGTTGGTTTTTTTTGTTTTTTTTTCTTTTTTTGTGGTTGGACTCGATGATCTCTGAGGTCCCTTCCAACCACCACAATTCTGTGATTCTGTGATTCTGTATAACCACAGAGCTTGGCCATGGCATCTTCACTTCACTCCATCCTCCATGTTGCTTTTGCAAACAATATTGTTCAGGGAGTCAGTGATGTAGTGGATTCCTCGCATACCAGCCACCACTGTGTTCTACCCTGGAAAGGTTTCGATTTTATACCTTTCCTTTGTGTGTGAACAATGCTGTATATTTTTAACAAAAATTCTATTTTAGCAATTATTCCACAAGGCCATGACACCTATCAAGAGAATAAGTACAAGAAGAGTCCAGTCCTTGACTGATTTATCTTCAAGACAAGGAATGAGAGGGAAGGTGATTTCTGTTGTACATACTGTGAAGCCAAGGGAAGGGTAACTTGAATAAACCCAGGTTGCAAATTAGAAGAAAACTTCTAGTACTTAGTACAGAAAACTTCTGGAGCAACAATTCATTGGAAATGCCTGGAGTAAGAAACATAACTCATTTCAAGATGACACTTGCCAAATTATTAGAGGAGTTATGTAGTTAGGTTGCCAATAATAGCTGAGAGCAGGAGGTCCCTCTCAATCTTTGCTCCCTCTGTCAGAGTAAGTAGCACCTTACTTCCTTGTGTTTTTCTGTTTCACCCACTGATACCAGTGGAAGTAAGAAGAATCTGTCCAAGAAGTGGAAGTGTTAAATTCTGTAACAAATTATATACAATATGATCTCGCAGCTGGTTGAGTTCAGATTCCTGCGCTATTTAGCGTATTAACAGCTCTGCTGGAATCCTGTCATGTAGCACCTACCAGGTGCTCTTACAGACCAACACTTCAAAAGGGGCGAAAAAGAAATCTATTTAGCTGTCAGTGACTCAGCTGCACAGTCCTGAGACAAGCTGTTATTCAAGATGTTCTTTTCAGATCTATCCATTTCCTTGGAGGGGAGGCTACCGAATTCTCGCAAGTCATAAGGAAGTTACATCCCAGTGATCTGCACTTGTTAAAGAATAACTGTTTCTCTAGAGCCAAGTTATGACATCAGTGGCACCTGCCAAAAATTATAGCACGGATCAAATGTGGCATTCAGAGTTTGTGCCCTGTGACTGTCTGGTTATTCCACTTGGTGTGTTGCAGACTTCACAAAATGAGACTGTGGGTTTGGGTTTTTTTCCCCCCTGCCATTAAACTAATTCATAATAGCAGATGTCATCACTCCCAAATAAAAATGAATGATGGATGAAAAGATTTCATCAGTTATTCCTGGCAGGTGGAGTCCTCTTGAAAAGGGGAACCCAGAGGCAAAACTGACACTATTCAGTAATCACTCAAGAAATCCATACTTTGACAGAAGAGGAAGCTACTATACAATCAAAGTAAGCATTTATATTCTTGTATTTTGGCCAAAGTAAGATTTTCTCTTCCTGTCTTGATCATTAAACGTGCCTAGACATACATACATATACATGTATTTTACTTTTTGTTAAATTGTGTGAATTTGAATAATGCTTTCTTCTTCTCTTCATGACCTTGAATTCTGTATATTATGGCATACTTTATTGGAAGATAACCTGATCCAGTCTGATTTATAAAATATCAGAGGTATCCTGCCTTTGTTTTGTTTCACTCTAATCTGAACTTCAATTATTAATTTGTTATTTGTTCCTATGTCTGTTTTTGATATTACTAGAACTTCTGTATTACACATGCTCCAGCTGAAAGGAAAACATCATAAAATGAATATGTTGGAGGATATTAATCCTAAAGATGCATTCTATAAGTGTAATTTAAAACTTTTTAGAACATATAGAGTTTTTTTTTAAAAAAAAAACCCAAACACCACCATAAACAGCCTTTGAAATCATATACTCTACTGTAATAATTCTACAATGCTGGAAAATGTTCTGTGTTTAGGCAAACAAACTGTAGTGAAGGGCAAAAGGAACAGGAGACTAATTAGTGGTCTGACAAAGATAAAATAGCTCATGGTCATGATATGTCCCAAGGGACGAAGGCCAGCTGAAGTCAAAGATAATCTTTCCATTGTTTACAATGGTCTTCAAAAAACTCTAAAGTGATTGTTGAAATTCGTTCAGAAACATTAAAATATTAAAATTGGCTGAATCCTCAAATTCATTGAAAGTATTGAAATTAGCCCTACCTCCACCTTTTAGAAAGGAAGCATTTTTTAAGATACAAAGCCCCAGTCATTCTTGTTAAAGATTTTGTTCTTTCAGGAAACACTTTGGAAATAAAATTTAGAAATGTTCAAACATTATTTTATCTTGCTGGTTAAAATATTCTCCAATAAGAAAAAAAATAAAGTTGGTTCCTTTTTATTAGCCAAAACAATTGATTTTTAAATTATGTGTCATTTAGATTAAAAATTACTTTGACATTTTCCCCAAAATATGTTCAGTCAACAGCTTTACGGAATGTATGAAAAGAGATCTTACTAAAAACTAAAACATTTTCAGAGGATCTCATTTTATGCACAAGTATTTTCTCTCTCTACAAAATACTGAATTTTTAAGACAATGGCTAGCTCAAAACATATTGAATTGAAAGCCTGAAAAAGGACAAGAAGTGTTTCCTGAAGTTTTAGACAAGTTTTTCTTTTTTTTGCTTATTTATTTTCAACAAAGGTTAGTAAAAATAGCATATTTGTTCAAAACATCAAGAGCCACTTCCAACTTCAAAAATTTCTTTGGCAAGAGTCCAAAGTAGAAATGCAATTACAAAGTGAGTAGAAAATAATTTCCTTGCACTAGGTTTTTGTTCAAACTCTTTTTTGTACCTCAGTGGAGATTGTCTGAGATTACAATAATTCAAAGTGTGCAGACCAGGAAAGGGCTAAGACCAGAGCATTTGGAAAGATATTAATCTAACACCTTTCCAAAGCACATTCAGCCTGCAGACCAGATTAAAAGACAGAAGGTTGTTCCATTGGCTCTTTCTATATTAATTTTGGGGCAGTGAGAAAAAGTTTTGCACTTAGTAACTTCCAACTAGAAGCAAAATTTCTTCTCCCTTGAAATAGAGAGATCTGTTGAGGAAAAGCTACTCATCATTCACACTTTAAACCTCCTTTAAACATGCTCTGGGACAGCAGCTCAGAGTTTAAACCAATGTATTGAATGTACATGTTATCTGTGTTTCATGAGTAATAGGTGTCTTACAGATTGTTGCATGGCCATGTGATTAATGGTTTGATTATAAATGTGGGAGATTTTTCTTTTACAGTGCCTTTAATTTTGTGTACTATTATTTCTTCTTGTGGCCATTCTCTATAAATTGATAATTTGTTAATACAAAAATTAGTTCCAAAATATAATGAATGTTATTAAAAACTCTTTCATACACACATACACTTATTTCTGACAGTTGAGTTTCAAAGCTGCCAAATACATAAGCCACTTTAGCCAAGATATAATTTTACCTTTATTTAAATGTTGTTTTATCAGCTTGGCTCCCAAAAAAGGCAGCCAACTACACCTCAAATTGGCAGGGAAGTATGGGCATAACCCATATAAAACTAGGCCGTCCTCATCCATCTTATTTGAAGATTTAATAAGGGACCCTGCCTTGTGTTATACAGATTTTAGCAGTCCTTCATAGGAAATGTATTGCAGAAATTTTCATACCATAAATTTTCAATCCCGTAGCCATACCAGACTATTCTTGCAGAACTACCTCCATCTCTTGGGTACCTGTCTGACTACAATTTGTTCATCTGAGTAGACTAGCCAAGATTTAAGGCAGCAAAAACCTTCATGCACCCCCCAAAATCTAGCCAATTTAGACCTCAGATAGAGACTGGAGGCCCTCTTTCTACCACTTGAAGAACATCTACTCTAAGTTTAATAATCATAAAAACTTAATCTCTAATGAAAGGTTAATATGTTACAGCAGACTCTTACATGGAGCAAAGTATAACACGGTTTGGAGACCAAACCTGCTCAGACAGTTTGTCAGCAGCTTGCACGTGGCCTCTGAGGCAACAGGATAATTATCTGAAGAGTGTCAAGTGGGCAGCTGGTACTGATCTTTAAATAGTGCAAAGACCCAGGTGACCTGGTGGTCTAGGAATGATGAAATAACCATATTCCATCACTCACTGTACCAAGCTATTATTAGAGCATTTATTTTAACACTGCTCAAAGTCTATAGAATTAAGATAAAGATAGGGCACGTTCCAGTGCACCCGTGACATGTAAAATGAAGTCTTAAGTAATACTGTTGTTTCAGGGCTACAGAGTGAGACAGAAGATTGACAAAAGATTGACAAAAGATTATCCATATTCCCATTTAGACCACATCACTGATAAACAAAGCACATTTAGCAAAAAGTAGTAATAGAACTGCTGCACCCACACCAGTGCAACAACTCCGGCTGTATCCTGCTGTGATAAATATACAGCATCCCCAGTCTACAGCAGGAGAAACACCAGAAAACTGCTGTTTGCCTCAGATTAAAATATCAGATTGTTTTGGTGATATTGCAGCTCTTGCTGACCTTGCTGTGAAGAGGACCAGTATCCGAAACACACAAGCATGTCTGATAGGAGAGTATATTTCATGGACTAACCTCTTCAAACTTTCTTCTCCAGTTGGACTGTGCTGGTCTTTAAACAACTGGACCTCTCTGTGGAAAAAGAATGCATCTGGAAAATGAAGAGATTTTTCTTTTTGTTAAGCAAGCTTTTCAGTCCAGTCAAACTTAGCACACACCGAGTTTGGCAAAATTATTTGTTATTTTTGATCTTTCTGAAAAACAGGTTTGTGAAAATGATGCAAAATCTAAAATATTCAATCTAGGAAGATGTCAAGATCTTAATTTTGTGCCCTGTTAAAACTTCAGGACTTTAAAAAGCAGTATTTGATAGGAAGACCTTACATAACTCTGCCTTCATTGTGTTGCACCTGACTGTCCTTTTCTTTTTTCTGTCTTCCAATTGCAGCATTGCATAAATCAAAAGTTTCCTCAGATTGGCCTACATTAGTCTTCATAATATTTATCAAAGATAGCTCATAAAGTATGACATAGTCTATGAAGCAGACTCACAAGTACGTCTATGAGACATTAATTCATCAGCATTATAGAGTAGAGTGGCAAAAGTATCTAGTGACAGCAAGAATATAGATGAACACATGGATGCAAAGGGATTTCATGGGAACCCTCAAATTATGTGATGATCTATTCATAGAAAACTCAGGAACATGGGTTTGTTTGGTTTTGACGGGGTTTTTTTTGTATCCTTCCATTTACTGGACAGGCCTAGTGGAGGAGACTGTTGCAGGAAATCTTGCTTCACAGTGGGGGTAGAAGTATAATGGGTTACTGGTACCTTATTTAAAGTCATAGCAAAGCAGTATTTGGCCAGCAATAAATATAGTATGTGATTATTTCCTTTGGGAATAAGCAACAGAGCTTAACTTTTCAAAGTACCATTAAGATCTGATAACCAATGTATATTTGGTCGTATTAGCAAGCACCTCAGACATGTTGAGAATTTTAAAACCCTCTGTTTCAATACTATGCATTTAGCAAGGAGAAATTAACCTCATTTCTGTCTTTTTTCTCATTTATTGAAACTCATCTCTGTATCTTAACAAGCTCTACTTTTAACAGTATTAAAGACTGAATTTTGATAAATTAAAGAACAAGGCCATAACAAACCCTCCAGGGCTTTTTACTCTGTGTGCTTCAACTTTAGAATCATAATTCCTCTGCATGTTTCATGCTTGATATCATTTGGAGTAGTAAAAGGAATCATTTAAGAGCAACGTATTTCCCTTAGATAACAACCATCCATGATCTATTTTAAAACTACAGGAGGTAGGAAAATGGAAAGCTCTTCACAACATCTTATCTGAACTTCAGTGATGGTGGCACTATATTTGGAAGTATTTTTCCCAAATTCTTCTAAAACTACTTAAAATCTCACACTTAAGGCCTCCACAATATTTCAGCGAATTGTGCTATGCGTAGTCATTTCTCAGTAACAAAACTACAGGTATACCATTTAACTATAACCCAAGGCCTGCTTCAATGCCTTATATTTTGCTTCAAGGCAGAGTAAGCATCAGTCACCTATTCTTCTCAAGTGATGTATTTTATTTTAAAAGCACTTCACAAGAAAGAAATTACAAGGGGCTAAGCAGCACAGAATCTGCCTCAGGTTAGCCTCCTGACTGCTCTGGTCTCCAAATTACTTTTCAGGAAATGAGCAAGCATACCAACTTTAGACGCCACAAGATGGGTGGTCATGATGCAGAAGGGCTGAAGAACTTCTGGGAAAAAGTCATCCAAGAGCAAACTAAGCAACGAGAAGGTGAAGAGACTAGGTTAAGCAAAAGCGCCCTGAACAAGTAAGTGGTATTTTTAATTTTGCAAAAGACAGCAAGGCATGTCATCACATGCTTAAAAATAAGGTAAGCAGTTATTGTACTGCTTTATTCGTAGCACAGATTGTGTTCTGGATATTGGCACTTTTCCTCTCACAGCTGCTTGTCTCATATTTCCATGGCTCTTCTGCATGGAAACTCAGACACTCCTCACCCCTGAACCTCATGAGCATTCTTCAAAGGCCTTGGAATATGGCCATGTGAAAATAAAGCACATTGGCACTATGGCTTGTGACAGCCAGAAAATACCAGGATTTTTGCCTGGAACTGGTACAGCTACACAAATAAATAAAATAGTATTACATTAAAGGCACAGGCCAGCCACCCATTTAATGTGTAGAATAAACAAATCCGTAACATCTTTATCATGTTCAACAGCCCTTTGCATCATATAAGCCCAAAGACAGAAACAGTACAATATGATTTTCTTGTCCTGTGAAACATATTTCATAAACGTTCCTGCTACACAACAAATACAATTAAGGCTATTCAAATTTGTTTAATTTTTTTTCCAAAAGAATAGAAAACAACAGGCACTGCCTAGAATGAGCTGTGACTGTGGTACAGATACTCTGCACAAGTCTGGTAGACTGCTTCAAATACTTGCTCAATCCATTGCACCTCAGGAGTTTGAACTTGGGTGTCCCACACATTAATTGAATCCCCTGACTAATAGCAGATGGGGAAAGAAGATAAGAAATACCTGTCCCTCTTGTGTTTTTCTGATGGGCTTTTCTTCTGAAGTTGACAAACTTTACTCAAAGCTAGGATATTCAAATAAATAAATTTGACTTCAATAAACCACAATGTGCAGGTAAAGGGCTGTTTCTTAAAAAAAAATTCCAGGTACTCCAACCCTGGTGCCCAAGGAAGTTACTATTGTCACATTAAAGATGAGGAAATCAAGATCTGAGCAAGCCTTTTGTACCAAGAGAGTCAGATGCAGACAGTCTTGCTCCCAGTATCTGGATACTCAGTAATATTCCTAAATCCAAATCACCAAATTGTTGGAGAGAGAGATTGTATAATAAAAGCCAGAGAAGTGTTCAACTGCACTGAAACCTTTGTCACTCTAGCTTCACAAAAAAAACTACCATAAGAACACATCACAAACCAATTGCAATAAGAGATGTAAATGATATTTCCCACTTCACAAAGTTAAAAATATTAAAAGCTTTAATTAAAAGCTTTTTTAAAATCTTTTAAATAAAAAGAAAAAAAAAAAAGCAGCAAAAGAACTTTTAATATGTCTTAACTGACATATTCAATGTGTCTTAACTGACTGGTTCCCACTGAAATAGACCCAGGCAATTTCCTTCAAGGTCGCTTGACCAAAGCCTAGATTGTTAGCAAAGTGTTCCCTACTTTGAAAAAAATGTGCTTTCAGGAGGTAATAGAGACTATCATTTCAAAATCTACAGGCCATATTTCATATAATTTGCACCTTGGAGAATTATATGGCTCTATGTACAGGCAAGTGCTCCCTCTGCGACAACAAGTAGATTAGTTGACAAGGAACACCAGTGCTTTCAATGGCAAAATTTTACTAATTGCACCAATTATGGAAAATGACCCAGCCAATAATATCTTACAGTGGTCCCTAGTGATTTTCTCTTCTGTCTGTACTATACTTGTGTCTTGAAGCAATGTGGCTTCTCCTGCATAGGACATTAATTCCTTCCATTAGACAAATACAACATCTGCAGACATTTTGGGTACAAAATGGTCTTTTTTTTCTTCAGAGAAAACCCAGATGGACATATTTAAAGATCTCCTTGCTCTTTTCCACAACATTTTAGAGTAAACTTGGGAGGTTGGGGGGGACTATTTTATTTTTTAATTTACACGTTGAATGACCTTCCTGGTTAGACAATACTTTTATGTGGCTTTCAGAATACCCCAGAGGAAAAAACAGAGCTCTTCAACACTGACAGTATTTCAGCAGTTGTTTGACTCATTAGGAATCCAGCAATGTCAACCACTGATAGCATCAGCCCTATCCCTTTCCCCCCTGCATTCCCAGTCTAGCAAGCTAGAGAGATGTGTAGATGGTAAGTAAATACGGGACAAGTGCTATGGTGATGAAAGAGAGGAAAGCTTCCACTCTACTGAAAAGCCCTGGATAAATTTGAAGGGTTTGGCTCAGTACTTGCTAAGCACTTGTCCTCTCTTTGCAGACTCCGCCACGAATGGACTCTGCGGCTGGAAGGTCGAGCAAGGCAGGTCCAGGCACACAAGAAAACCCAGGAAGAACAGATGATGATGCTCCCCATTGAGGCTCTTCCCTCACCAGACAAAACTGTTGCATAAAGTTTCTGTCAAAACACAGAAAACATTGTGCCAAATTCTGACCTTCTGCATGCACCTGTAAATCAGCAAAAGGCCAGAATCTGTCCCTTTTCTACACTACTTACTTGAGCTACTAATAAAATCCTACTGAAATTCAGTGCACGAATAAAGCGATGGTACATAAGTTCAAAAAAAATGCTAAGGAATAGATGAGAAGCAGACACCTTTATTTATGGAATCATGGAACTGTCAGAGTTGGAAGGGACCTCTAGAGAGCATCTAGTCCAACTCCCCTGCTAAAGCAGGATTGCCTACGGCACATTACTCGGGACTGCATCAAGGTGGGTCTTGAAAATATCCAGAGAAGAAGACTCCACAGCCTCCCTGGGCAGCCTGTCCCAGTGCTCTGTCACCCTCACCATAAAGAAGTTTTTCCTCGTATTTAAATGGAACTTCCTGTGTTACACCTTGTCCCCCTTGCCTCTTGTCCTGTCACTGGGAACCACTGAAAAGAGTCCAGCTCCATCCTCCTTCCACCCACTCTTTAGATACTTATAAGCATTAATGAGGTCTCCCCTCAGCCTTCTCTTCTCCAGGCTAAAGAGTCACAGCTCTCTCAGCCTTTCCTCATAAGGGACATGCTCTAATCCCTTAATTATCTTTGTTGCCCTATGCTGGACTCTCTCCAGTAGTTCCCCATCTCTCTTGAACTGGGGAGCCCAAAACTGGATGCAGCATTCCAGTTGTGGCCTCACCAGTGTGGAATAGAGGGGAAGAATCATAGAATCATCTGGGTTGGAATGGACCTTTAAGATTATCGAGCCCAACCCTATGTCAGAACATTTCTATCCCGAGGAGGCCAACAGTGACTCTAGCAAAGCTCCTCTGCCCCCACCCAGGCCGTTCCCCGTCTTACTACCCCACAACACCACCCACCTTCCCGCATCCCTCCCCTCAACTCTGCATGGATGCTCAGGAGCCCACACATATCTCCTGCTCTTTAGATTGATCTCCCTCGACCTACTGGCCACACTCTTCCCTATGCAGCCCAGGTTTCCATTGGCTCTCTCGGTGACAAGGGCACATTGCTGGCTCATGGACAGTTTACTATCCACCAGGACCCCCAGATCCTTCTCCTCAGAAATGCTTTCCAGCAGGTCCACCACTAACCTTTATTGGTCCCTGGCATTCTTCCTCCCCAGGTGCAACACTCTATATTTGCCTTTGTTGAACCTCATTAGGTTTCACTGAATTTCACTGAACTTTTAGAGTTGGAAGAGACCATAGAGATCATCTAGTCCAACTCTCCTGCTAAAGCAGGATTGCCTAGAGCTTGTCAGAGCATGTCACTCAGGACTGCATCCAGGTGGGTCTTGAAAATCTCCAAAGAAGGGGACTCCACGACCTCCCTGGGCAGCCTGTTCCAGGGCTCTGTCACCCTTACTGTGAAGAAGCTTTTTCTCATATTTGAGTGGAACCTCTTATGTTCCAACTTGTGCCCATTGCCCCTCGTCCTCTCACTGGGAACCACTGCAAAGAGTCCGGCTCCATCCTCCTTCAACCCACCCTTGAGATACTTGTAAGCATTAATAAGGTCTCCCCTCAGCCTTCTCTTCTCCAGACTAAAGAGTCACAGCTCTCTCAGTCTTTCTTCATAAGGGAGATGCTCCAATCCTTGAATCATCTTTGTTGCCCTTCGCTGGACTTTTTCCAGTGGTTCTTCTCTGCCCAGCCCTCCAGCCTGTCCAAGTCTTGCTGGATGGCAGCACGGCCCTCCGGGGTGTCAGCCAGCCCTCCCAGTTTGGTATCATCAGCGAACTTGCTGAGGATACATTCTGGCCCCTCGTCCAGGCCACTGATGAATATGTTGAACAGGACTGGGCAGAGTATTGACCCCTGGGGGACGCCACTGGTTACAGGCCTCCAACTTAACCCTGCTCCATTAAATACAACCCTCTGAGTTCTGTCACACAGCCAGTTCTCAATGCACCTCACTGGGCTCTCATCTAGCCCACACTTCCTTAATTTCCTAATGAGGATGTTATGGGAGACAGTGTCAAAAGCCTTGCTGAAATCAAGGTAGATGACATCTGCTGCTCTCCCTTCATCCAGCCATCCAGTTATAACATCACAGAGGGCTATCAGATTGATCAAGCATGATTTACTCTTGGTAAATCTGTGTTGTCCACTTCCAATAACTTCCTGTTCTTTAAGATGTTTGGAGATGACATCCAGAACAAGTCATTCCATTACCTTCCCAGGGACAGAGGTGAGACTAATCAGCCTGTAGTTCCCTGGGTCCTCCTTCTTGCCCTTTTTGTAGACTGGAGTGATGTTTGCTTCTTTCCAGTCCTCAGGCACCTCTCCTGCTCTCCACAGTGGAGAGTGGCCCACCAATAACATCTGCCAGTTCTCTCAGTACTCGCGGGTGCATCCCATTAGGACCCATGGACTTATGGATGTCTAGTTTGGCCAAGTGGCCTCTAACCAGTCCTCCTCTACAGAGGGAAAATCTTCTTCTCTCCAGAACTTCCCCCTTGTTTCCACAGTCTGGGATTTATGAGGGACAGCTTAAGCAGTGAAGACCAATGCAAAGAAGGCATTCAGTAATACCACCTTCTCCATGCCTTCCACCACCAAGGTGCCCACCTCATTCATCAGCGGGTCTCCATTTTCCCTAGTCTTCCTTTTTCTACTGATATACTGAAAGAACCTCTTTTTGTTATCTTTAAACATGGTGGCCAAGTTCAGTTCTGCTTGACCTTTGGCCCTTCTAATTTCCCCTTGCATAGCTTCAGTTACTGTGATACAGCAGGACTTTCTTATGTAACTGTGCATTTCCAAGTGACAACAACATATTTTTAGGATCACTTGTTTAATAGGAATAATACATTCAGACAGCTGCATGCAAAATTGCACATTTCCATTTACAGGGCTCACCGAATCTGGCTTAATGCAGATATAAGTTGTCTTGACAAGCCACAGTGAAGGGAGTTAAGGATTAGGCTGATCAGCCGGACAGAAGGAGAAATATATTCTTTAATACAATCAGGAAAAAAATATGAGCTTTTCTAGTCAACATATACGAAAATTTACTAATTTTCACTAAGTGAACAGAGGAAAGGATTTTGACTTTCGTGGGGTGGGTAAGAAAAAGACTACAGAAGTTATTATGAATCAGTCTTAGAAATGTCAGAGCAAGTGAGTATGAAAGACAGTTTGAAATAAGAGGCAGTGAAATCAGTTCATTGTAACAGCACAGGAATGCTTTGCAAGGTATCAGTTGCCATACCTGGTGTGCACTAATCCAAACACTTTTGCCCTTTTTGTAGACTGGAGTGATGTTTGCTTCTTTCCAGTCCTCAGGCACCTCTCCTGCTCTCCACAGTGGAGAGTGGCCCACCAATAACATCTGCCAGTTCTCTCAGTACTCGCGGGTGCATCCCATTAGGACCCATGGACTTATGGATGTCTAGTTTGGCCAAGTGGCCTCTAACCAGTCCTCCTCTACAGAGGGAAAATCTTCTTCTCTCCAGAACTTCCCCCTTGTTTCCACAGTCTGGGATTTATGAGGGACAGCTTAAGCAGTGAAGACCAATGCAAAGAAGGCATTCAGTAATACCACCTTCTCCATGCCTTCCACCACCAAGGTGCCCACCTCATTCATCAGCGGGTCTCCATTTTCCCTAGTCTTCCTTTTTCTACTGATATACTGAAAGAACCTCTTTTTGTTATCTTTAAACATGGTGGCCAAGTTCAGTTCTGCTTGACCTTTGGCCCTTCTAATTTCCCCTTGCATAGCTTCAGTTACTGTGATACAGCAGGACTTTCTTATGTAACTGTGCATTTCCAAGTGACAACAACATATTTTTAGGATCACTTGTTTAATAGGAATAATACATTCAGACAGCTGCATGCAAAATTGCACATTTCCATTTACAGGGCTCACCGAATCTGGCTTAATGCAGATATAAGTTGTCTTGACAAGCCACAGTGAAGGGAGTTAAGGATTAGGCTGATCAGCCGGACAGAAGGAGAAATATATTCTTTAATACAATCAGGAAAAAAATATGAGCTTTTCTAGTCAACATATACGAAAATTTACTAATTTTCACTAAGTGAACAGAGGAAAGGATTTTGACTTTCGTGGGGTGGGTAAGAAAAAGACTACAGAAGTTATTATGAATCAGTCTTAGAAATGTCAGAGCAAGTGAGTATGAAAGACAGTTTGAAATAAGAGGCAGTGAAATCAGTTCATTGTAACAGCACAGGAATGCTTTGCAAGGTATCAGTTGCCATACCTGGTGTGCACTAATCCAAACGCTGCATTTCATATTCTAGGTCAGGTGGAATACAAGGAGGAATGACTAAACACAGGGTAGTGTGTTCTGTTTAGCTATATGTCTGTGTATCTAAACACCATATCTTTTGGATTAAAACATTTGCTTGTTATCTCTTCAATTTATTTCTTTGATATGCAGGAGAAGAGCCATAAGGCTAACCAACTATTTTTTTTTCTAAAACTGTTGGAATGGATGGAATTTTACCTTGTATCTGTGTTTACACTGAAGAAGTAGATAGGAATATATGTGATAAATCTCTAAACAAAACAAAAATTAAACCATTTTGATCTCACAAAAAATGGGCATGTTATCCTGTTAAAACAACATTTCATTAAACATACAATTTCACAGAATGTTCCCACTTTTACATGGTGACATTGTCTCATAGAAAAATAATCAAAAAATGTTGCTATTCCATGAAGGATTAAACCAAATAAAATCTTATAAAATATTCTTTTGTTATTGAAAATTAAAGAGAACGTAGAATCAGTCTCTCTTCATATAACCGAACCCAAAAAGGAATTGTTTCTTCCAGTGTATTTTTTTTATTAGAAAAGCAATGCTGAAAAATAATTTGTAGCTTCTTTTGCCTTTGCAGACTGGTCTCTTTCTTCTGTGTTCATTATTTCCCACTATTCTTTAAAAAATTATTTTGCTGCCACCTAAGTTAAATACTATCTCTAGTGAAGAAGAACAGGACCTGAACCTGCTGCCACTTACATAAGAAACAGTAGTTCACTATTCTATAGCAGTAGCTAAAGGACATAGACAGGGCTATTGAAATGGAGAAAAGCCAAATTCCCTACTTCCCAAAACCTGATCTACCAGATTTGCTAAGTTAACCACTGCTTTATGGGGTAATGCCACCCACATCAGTGCAGCTTACACCTACTCTATGCCAGCATGACAAGAGAAGATACAAGAAAAACTGGCTTAATAAGAATTTACTGTTCTTTTACATTTAATGTCAACATTTTTAACTACTAGGAACACTTCAATGACAACATATCTGACTGTTTATGAAGTTATATGAGACACGAGAAGAAGACCACACAAGTAGATGCAATCTACACACAGAAGCAATTTTCAGCACTTGCCAGAGAGTACCCAAAAACCACCTCAGGTTCCCAAGCAGTATCTTTTCTATCAGTACCTTGGAGGCGGTCAAGGGATGCCTGAAATCACTTCCAGTACAAGCAGACAATGTCACATTGATTACACACCAGAGGAATGTGGCAGTCATTGTTTAACTTTGCCGGTACATGGGATCCATTTCAGTTGTGAATGGGTGTCTGATACATCCACTGCAGCAGCACAGAACATATGTATCACAAGTGTACTCTTAGTCAAAACCAGCTCTTTGTGAGTTGCCCCAGTGCTTATGCATTAGTCATCCTTGCCTATTCTAACACATATTTCACAGGACAGCAGTACCCTTGCACCTCCATGATATTGAACACCAAATGCTTTCTGTTCCCAAAAGTGGATGTTAATCCATTTTTCACTGCTACTGCACATACAATGAGACTGAGAAAGGAATCAAGTACTAGAAATAATAAAGTCTAACAGCCAGATTTTGCCAGATAACCTGCTTGCAAATTGCAAAGCTGAAGGCAGACAGTAGGGTGGCAGATAGCACTTTGTCTTTTTGCCTTAGTTATTGAATTGATAAAATTCAAGCCTGAATTTCAGACATGCTTGAAAATGTCAAATCCAGCTTTCATTAAAAAAAAGAAAGCAAATGAAAGTCAGTTCAAAGTTGAATTGTTATATTAAAAAACGTCTGTCTCGTTCATATACATAGCCTCCATTGATAAAACAGGATCTCCAGTGAGCATAAATTGTTGGGAGACTTCAACAGAACAGAGCATTTTTTCCTCCCTTGTTCTTAGTTCCTTTCCCTTTCCAATGAAAAACAAAGAAGATTCAAATGAAAAATTAGATCACAATAGCTATATTAAGAAAGTTGGATTTTAAGAAGAAAAACTACAGGATATTTTTTTTCCTTGGAGATTATTCATTTGCCTAATAGAAAAAGAATTGGAATTTAATATCAGTTAGCCTGCATAATCAGTACCACCCTGCTCTAACAACATGTGACCATGTCTTACTTGTGTATATAAGCCAGTCCAGCACTTGTGTAAGACAGTAAACAACTAAAATTGTACAGAATAGGTCAGACTATTGCTTTTGGTCATGGGACTTTAACGATATGATAAATGATGCAATAGGTGTGGATCATGTCTATTAGGTAATGCACTTAAGTTGGCATACTGATGTCAGCCGCAGAACACCCACTTAGCATGACCAAATTTATGTGCATGGCAGACAATGTGAGCATATACTGCACTCACTCACATGGTTACTCTTAAGTGCTGTGTCT
Organism: Calidris pugnax; assembly: GCF_001431845.1. Taxonomy (NCBI): domain Eukaryota; kingdom Metazoa; phylum Chordata; class Aves; order Charadriiformes; family Scolopacidae; genus Calidris; species Calidris pugnax. The sequence continues at coordinate 3,068,968 of NW_015090766.1, read as the reverse complement.
GATGCGGGAACCAGTGACTAGTGCTTGAGAGACTGCAAGGATTGCCTTCTTAAACTGTCTCTGAACTGTGGCCAATTGTTGAAGTCCAGCTTACTCAAACCAAGGCAGTCAAAAGGGTGAATATAAACCACATGAGCTGCAGTCTGACTTCACTTCGACACTTCTAGAAGCACTCACACAATAAGTTACAGACGGACATGTTTAAACAAGCAGCAACTCAACATCTGTCAGCTGCTACACTTGAATTAGCATTAAATTCAGAGCAGGAGAGTCGTTTAAAGTGAAACCCTTGATTGTTTGCACTTACCACACATAGCTTTGGGTCACAGAGCAAATTTAAGGCATGCAAACCAGGTTTCTTCCAGAGGAAACTAAACCAGACCAGAAGCCATGGTCCAAATGGACACCAAAGGACCCGAGACGCACTACAGCTCTTCAGACAGTTTTCAGACACCTGCACAGTAGGGATATTTGGTCCAACTAACCAAATTAGATTGAGTCTGATGTAAACTCCTGAACCATGCTTAGTTTAATGTAAGGACAACAGCAGCAGCCACTTTGATCTACTGACCGGCTGGTAATGTGCTGAGTCACTTACTAATGTAGATGAATATAACCCAACCAAAAAAATAGAGATGGGATCAAAGCACATGAATATGTTTCATGCAGATCTAAAGGTGGACCTTAGCAGATACAACAACTGAGCTCAGGAATGACAATTTAATTATACAGTCACGCATATGTGCTAGCATCAATAACTATACACAGCTTGGTCAACTGACTTACTGGAGCTGCATGTGTTGGAACAGAGTTTACGTACAGTACAATAAAACTTAGCATAGATCTGGCTCCTGGAACCATAAAACAGCTATGTGTGGTTCAGCTCGACAGTTAAATGATAGGAATATGAGGATAATTACTAATTTCCTAGCCCAAATGCTCCTCCTAATTACAAACTGGCTGTGTCCTGAGGGATGCTGTTCTCTGCCTTGCCTATTAAACAGCACTTGACTGTGACTTCACTGCCACAGCGTGAATAAGGAATAGCAAATCACATAAAAAAAAACTTGTGGTTTGAAAAGGGCATCTGTAGGTAAATGGGGATGAAAAAAAGAGTAGCTCTAGAAAATCTTATACTTCCTGAATACTTAATGAATTATGCATTACTGTATTATTTATTTCATATAGATAAGGACAGGTGTTATGCATTTGAGACAAAATTGCACACAAAAATTTGGTAGTCAGGTCTTATGATACAAAAATCTACTTACTTCTCCTATTTCCCACCTATTTCAGCTGTGTGTATTTATCTGTGTGCTATTTAGTGGCCAGACTTTTAAACATATTTCAAGTTAAGGTAGACACAAAGCAGGGAGAATTCCAGACCCCAAAATGACAGTCTAACAAATAGACCAGAAAAGGGTTATATTAATGGGGAAGCCAAAATTAACAATAGGTTTTTATGTGCTACCTCCATAATTTAATGAACTTGTCTCAAATGCCGTTCTTTAAATTAAATTATAATTTCCTACTAATGACTATAGAAATGTGAGAGGCTAATGGCCTAATCTTTACCTGATACTCAGTGCCAGTTTCCAGCCTCAATGGGTCCTGGTGAACAGGTGAGGTGCCCGAGGACTGGATGAAAGCCAATATCATCCCAGTCTTCAAAAAGGGCAAGAAGGAGAACCTAGGAAACTACAGGCTGGTCAGCCTCTCTTCGATCCCTGGAAAGATGATGGAACGGCTTATTCAGGCGTCACCTCAAGGTGTATGGAGGAAAAGAAAGCTATCAGAATAGTCAACACAGATTCACCAAGGGGAAATCATGTCTGACTGACCTGTTAGTTGTTTACCTTGACTTCAGCAAGGATTTTGACACAGTCTCCCAGAGCATCCTCATAGGTAAACTTAGGAAGCATGGGTTAGATGAATGGACAGTGAGGTGGATTGAAAACTGGCTGAAAGACAGAGCTCAGAGGGTCATGATTAGTGGCACAGAGTCTAGTTAGAGGTCTGGAACTAGTAGTGTTCCCCAGAGGTCAGTACTGAGTCCATTCTTGTTCAATGTATTAATCAATGACCTGGACGAAGGGATGGAATGTACCCTTAGGAAGTTTGCTGGTGACACAAAACTGGGAGGGGTGGCTGATACACCAGAAGGCTGTGCTGCCATACAACGAGACCTGGACAGGCTGGAGAGTTGGGCAGAGAGGAACTTGACAAAATTCAACAAGGGCAAGTGTAGGGTGCTGCACCTGGGGAGGAATAACCCCATGCAACAGTACGGGTTGGGGGCTGACCTGCTGGAGAGCAGCTCTGAGGAAAAAAACCTGGGAGTCTTGGCAGACTACAGGATGACCATAAGCCAGCAAGGTGCCCTTGTGGCCAAGAGGCCAACGGCATCCTGGGGTGCATCTGGAGTACTGTGTCCAGTTCTGGGCTCCCCAGTTCAAGAAGGGCAGGGAACTTCTGGAGAGGGTACAGCAAAGGGCTAAAAAGATGATTAGGGGACTGGAACATCTCTCTTATGAGGAAAGGCTGAGGGACTTGGGTCTTTTTAGCCTGGGGAAGAGAAGACTGACGAGGCATTTGATCAATGTTTATAAATACTTAAAGGGTGGGTGTCAAGAAGATGCAGCTAGTCTTTTTTCAGGGGTGCCCAGTGACAGGACAAGAGGTAACAGGCACAAACTTGAACATAACAAGTTCCATCTAAATATGAGGAGGAACTTCTTTACTTTGAGGGTGGCAAGAGCACTGGAACAGGCTGCCCAGAGAGGTGGTGGAGTCTCTGTCTCTGGAGACATTCAAAACCCACCTGGACATGTTCCTGTGCAACCTGCTTTAGGTGGACCTGCTTTGGCAGGGGGGGATTGGACTAGATAATCTCCGAAGGTCTCTTCCAACCCCATATCATTCAGGGATTCTAGGATTCTGGGATTGATGTCATTTGATCAGCACAATAACTTCTCAATGTATCTTGACTACTCAGCCATAGGGAACAGTTAAAAAATAGACCTAGTTGTGAAAAGTTCTCGATTTTATTAGATTTAATATCTAACACAGAGGAATCGTATCTGCAAAATACTGACACAGAAAGCTCAGTCTGTATTGTCTACTTGCAAATAAGCAGAACAAAAAATGTTTTCAAAGAGATTTTGCTATGGTTAATGTTATTTTTCTCCTCTACAGTGCTATTCTATTTAACAATTTCATCACCTTTAGAGTTTGAGGTTGCAGTATAGACTATAAGTCTAATTTGACAAGGAAAAGAAAATATTACTGGACTGGCCAACAGTGGTGTCTTTGACAAACCTTTTGAAAAGTTTGCCCTGATACCTTAACTTTTGTTTTACAGGTTGATGTTGATTCCACCGGAAGATTTGTACCAGTGCTTTTATATGTATTCTAAGAAGTGAACAAACTCACACAATTGCTCATTTTGACATGTAGAGAGTTCCAAATCACAATGCTGCCTACTTAATTACTGGATATTGTTGCATCAGAGTTCTTGTTAGAGCTTGGTTAATGATAAAGTGCCAATTAATGAATTGATACTTTGGAGCTTTTGGACAATACATGAGCTTACTGATTTTGTTGATACTGCCTCAATCATTAAGTATCTATCTGTAATAAAAAGACTAACAGTCACTGAAAAAAAGCCCTACAAGCAGTAAGGGCTGTCTAATCTAAAATATCAGAAACAGCAGTTATTATCCACCATGTCAAATGAACACTTAATAACCTGGAACTAAATCCCTTCAGGCTCCATTTATGATATGTACACACTTCTGCTGCTGTGATGACAAATACTCCATTTTCCCAGAACTAATGACCCCTCTATAATATGTACTAGGGGGCTGACAATTGTGTGGAATGAGTCTGTCAACAAACTGACAATGTGCAGCCATGTTTGAAAAGCTTTATGCCTAAACCACAGTCAAATTTCAGTACTTCCAACCTGTAATAAGCCACACTGGAGCCATATCAAAAATGTGTAGCATGTGTTTGGTCAATTTCTGCACATGCTTTGTTTATTTTTTGGTTTGGTTACCTTTAGCCATTACAAATAATTAGGATCAATACATATAGGTAATTAATATGTCACACTTCACTGTGTTCTGGCAAAACACTAGTGTCTAATGGGATGTTTTATTGCTATAATTGGTGGATGCACTAAAGAATACCCTCTTTATCTCAAAACCAAAACTTCTTTTTAATTCCAAGGCACCTCTGAAGAAAATCTCAAAGGAGGTATAGGTGCATCTTCACTGCAGGAATTTTGACAGCAGTCAGTTAATATATCACAGCGAAGATTAAGTATGCAGAAAATAACTATATCTTCAATGATGTTAACTGCTACATTTATAGTTTGACTTCAACACTGCCATTACATATCCTGGAATTACCAAGAAAAACAGCCAGTCCCAATGACAAGACTAGCATCTCTCCTAGCAAGCTATTTTTGAAAAATATAATACTGACTAGCCCAAATACTGCTAGTTTTGAGTCATTGTTTTCAACAAAAGCCAGCAATTTAAGCAGATATCCTACCTAGTTCCATCTTCTCTTTCAGGTACCCTCTTCCCTGGAATCTCTGGCACTCAGTTGCAAAGGCTCCCATCAAAGCGCAAATTCTCCTGGCTGCAGTCCTCAATGCATCTTAAGAAAGCCTGGTATTTCTGTTGGGGAGTAAGCGACAAGAATTCACAGCTAGGCTGCAGGATTTTTGAACAGAGGAGCTTTATGTATGTTGCAAAGGGTCAAGAGCAAGTCTGAATCAGGAAAAATACAGCCTTCTAGCATGAATTCTAGTCAATGTAACAGGCTTCTTTAGCTTTGCTCTGATCTGGCATGTAATTACCATGTATTGCTGATCTGCAAGGTGTACCTCCTAAGCTGCAGAACAATTCCTGACTTGCATACATATCTTCTAAGAAGAAACTAGTGCTTGAAAAACTTGCCTCAGAAAATTGAATTTTAATAATTGAAAACAATTAGAAATAAAAGCAATCAATTATGCCTTCTGATGCTACAAATTACTCCAGATTAACATGTTAAATAGGAAGTAAACCAATCTCAAGTTTAGGAAAATGTCAGTCTGTAATGCTACATCTCCAACCTGGAGGCAACACAGATACAGTGCTCTGTCTCATGGTTTCTTAATATTTGGTGTTCTGCACAATTTCACCTGGCTGTTTGCCAGCCATAGGAGAAATACATCAGAGAAGGAAACGATGATAGGGAATATATAACACTGAGCCAGCACATCCCCCCAGCAACCTCAGGCACACGGGAAGCTCTAAACACGAAATAAAGCTGCTTCTAGAGCAAAAGATTTTTATTCTTTTGTTCTGGTTTTCTGTTGGTTTTGGGAGGGTTTTTCTGGGGAATGGGTGTCTAGCAGAGGAGCAAAGTCAAAGAAGGGTCTTTCAAGTCCCCAGGATAGCACTGGCATGCTCAGTCTGAAACCAAGCTTTGCCTTTTCCTGCGGTCTGTGTTTACACCTCTGTATCTGTGTCACTGAGAGGGGTCTCTACCATTTCTCCACATGCCAAAGAGACACACAGGTCTGCGCAAGAAGGCAGTCCTAGCAGGATGGTCACCCAAGGCAGCTGCCTCCACAACTGCCATCCTGCTAGCAAAGCTAAGACCTAAAGATACCTCCAGATCTTCTTTCACAGCCTCGCCCAGCTACTTAAAGCTGCCTTCCAGTTATTAGGAGTAGCAGCAACAGCCCACTAGGTCTATGAGTAGCAATGTAGGAAGGGCCTCTGAGGACTGTGATCTAGATGCAGTAGGGTAGAAGTATGTGGCGTATCTTCACATTCAGATTGCCTAATGACACACCTCACTAGGGTCATTAAGTACAGTGCACCCAAACCAAGCAATTTAACTGTGCGTGTAATAAATTCATGCACAAAAAATTGCTTGGATTCAATGGTCTTCAATATCTAGGGATATATCCAGAAGGTTCACCTATCCCTTTGTTGCCTTTAGCATTGAGAATTGTGCAGGGTGTTTCCAGAACATCCTGGAAGCTCCCCTGGGAAACTGAATGCAGAGTATAGCTTCCTGCTTCCATCTTTATGGTGCTAAGTGTGAACATACAGCCATGGTATGTTGCCCCCCGGCTTTTTTCATTCAATAATTCATGTGATCTGAGGATGAGCAGTCACCTTTTCGATAATCCTTTCTGGCTGTAGGTGAGGTGAGGCTTTGAGGGTTGACTCAGAAGTCCTTGCTTTTGAGGGAATCAGAGACCAGTTCTGACTACATGTAGCAACTGAGGAAATCCAGGAAATTCTTAAAGAATCTCAGTCAATTAAGTGTACCTCCTCATCAAACTAGCAGGACTTGTGGGGTGTCCTAACTTTTAAAAATTCACTCCTCACTGACAGTTTCTCGAGGTCTCCAGCATTAATGATCTTCAAGTAACACTACAGGACATAAATATCTCAGTCAGCTAATAGAACAAAGCTGCCACAGAAATGAGTAAAATAATAATTCACTGTCTGTGGAGTTACTGAGAGCGCATGAAGAGAAAGACAAGGAGGAACAGTCATTCTCAGTAGCTTTATGTTTCTTCTAGATAAAATTTAAAAGATAGTTGAGATCCAATTTACAAGGAATTGAGATTTCAATAAAATTTGCATCAAGGGAATAAGTAAAAGCAGAAAGTTATTCAGACAGAGCTAAAAGAAACTGAGAAGGAGGGTAATGAAAACATTTAACATTTCTTTGTCTCCGAAGAGAGGAAGCATCATTAAAAGATGCAGCTCAGCAGTTCTCACAAGGGAAGAGTTTAACACAATATAGTTCAGTTCCCAAAACTCAGCAGGCTTTTGCATTTTTAGTTAGGGATAGGCTAATAAGCTCAAGTAACCAAATTCATGCTTAAATTAACATCTGTCCCCAGCTGCTAGGTAATATACTAACATTATTTTACCTACTCCCTGAAGAAAGGATTTGTAATATCATAATACAGAACTCCAAGATCACATGCGGTATTGCTTTCTTGAGGAAGTCCTAAAAAGATGCTAAAATGTCATGTCAAATTGCATTTGTGAGAACTGTGTATTTAAAAAAATTTGTCAAAAAAACAACTCTTCTTTCTATAGCACAGACATTCATATAGCTTAGATCTTCAGTACAACCAAATGCAAGATATGCTTTCTGTTAAAAATTAACTTTGTGTAGGCATACACTCTCATGAAAATATAAATACATTTGAACAAAGTAAAATGCTGAACAACAATTAACCAAAATATTATTTTCATATTCAATATATTAAACATAATGTACAAAATATTAGTATTAAATACAGCATACGCATACGTAAAAATATTTTACCGATTGTGTATTTAGATTTTCCCCACTTACGACTTCACAGACTTATTCATAACCAAGCTAAAAGCTACATTTAAATGTTTTTTGATGAGTTCAAAGCAAAAGGAGAGAAAGAAGAAGAGTCAGAATTCCTGGATAGATCTGATTCACTTTTTCAGATACGAAAACTAAATGATAAATTCCTTTTTTCTTCTCTTCCAAACAGCTGCTGCTTTGTGGCTTGAAAACTGATCTATTGGTGCAACAAAGGGCAGAAGTTCCAAGTTTTGGTGTTTTCTAGGGCTTCCACAGAGATGTTTTGACAAATTTAGTACTGCAGCAGCTAATTGTTGGTCCCAGTTTTCCATCTCTCAGGTTCCCAATCTCCAAGCCCGATTAAACATACAGGTACAATTTGGTGAGCCAGTTTAAGCCAAGAGTGAAGGTTTTGAACTGAAACACAAGCTGTTGACCTGAGACAACTGAAACACAGGTGCAATTTCCTTTCTGTTATCCTGGATAGGAAATGCAGTAACCTGAAATGGGCAGGTGGGAGTGGTAATGTCCAAAACTCTTGCAGCTAAATCCACCATAGCTAATCTGTTGGAGTCCTAAACCCCCAGCTGAAGCCATCACAGAGAGCCTATGCAAACCATTTTGGTCAGCACCAAGGAAAAATTATGGTTAGCCTACTTAGCCCAATAAATTACTTTTCAGATCTATTAAAACGAGTAAATTATCAAAGTAGCCAAATCTTAGCCCTTGTAGGACAGCAGGAAGAGTGAAAAAGTGAGGAGCTAAAACACTGAACCCTTCACCAGGAAGGCACAAGAAATCCACTCCTCTGCCTGATAAGTATGATCATATTGCTTTGATATCTGAAACCAGGCAACAAGCAAGAATGTAACATGACAAAAAACTGGGCTTTTCAAAAGTCCATGAGGCTGAGAGATGCTTGTTGGTACATGGAATTTTACCTGCTTTACATTGCCTTTTAACATGCTTGTTTTCTCTCCAGGTGAATCAAGGACAAGTAAAGTGGAACAGAGAGAAGAGTGCCATAGCTTCTGAAATCCAATCCCTCTTACCTTTTACTGCTAATTTGGGGATGAAGGAAATTATGTGGTTCAATTTACAATTAGGATTCCTCTATAATGATGTCTTTCCTCCATAGCTCTCACATAGGATATAAATCTTTTCCAGAAACCTAATAATAAAATCTATTCCACAGTCCAGCTGTAGCGTTGTTTAACTTGGTGTGACAGACTGATCAACACAAATATAGACAACACAAAAATGTGCCCTGGCCAAACATGATTTGAAGGACAGAGCACAGGAGCAATCTTAGCAGCTGTCAAAAGGGTAGACTTTCTACAGTGCAGCTAGTGTTCAAAAAAGTTCCTTATTATGTGCTTATAAACAGCTCTTCACAATGAGGCAATGCATTTTTATTTGTTGGTTTTGTGTATCAATGCTCACTCATCCCATCAAAATTTAAAATAATACCTTTAGTGTTAAGCTGCCTGTGTTCCAGGTAAACCTGCATTGAAGGCAAATCCTGTGCCCTTTACTGCAAACATGAAATTAAATCTACATAATGTCAAAACTTCTTAATCAATATTGCATCTGGTTTTGGCTTGCGAGATTTCAGCAAGTTTCACTAAAAAACACTTTTACCCTTCAGGAATTTTGGTTGCCACCTCCTTTAACCATGCCAAACTATCCCTCAGGAAATGAAGCTAGAAGGCTGTTTACTACACTGCATGTTAACTCACAGACATATTTTACCTTCAAATTTGCTTCTTTCAGAGAGGGGGACGGATGAACTGTTACCCAGAATGACGGGCCAAATGTCTAAAATAGCACTCATAACCTAGGAAATCACCAATGCATTATTTTTCACTTTTCCAAAGTTTTACTGTGCAAGATTGACTATCCTGAATAAAACTGAAGATCCATGGGAAACACCTGTAATAGCGGGAGCATAACAAGGTCTCAGTCATAATGCCACTACCTTGCCCATCAAGCTCTTCTGGAATGAGACACCCCAGTCTCTTGAATTGTATGCCCTTTCTCTGCTTGTCACACAAAGTGACCGTACTGAGTCACCAAATTTGCTTCATGTAAAGCAAAGAACATGCACTTTTTTTCCTTCGCCGAACTAGATTCAAAGAGCATTCTCAAAAAAAGTTGTGATTTTCCCCACGGTTCTGCTATCCTCTGTGTCACAAGTGATGGCTACAGATGGATGGAGCCACAAGGTAAAATCTCACCCCCTTTCAACTTAACAGAGTTCTACCATTGCATTCAGTGTTTCCAGAATTTCACCCCAGCCACATTTATCAGCCAAAGAATGGCAAGGAGTTGGAGGCAGCTCAGCTTCAGGAGTTTGCACATCGACCTACTCAGAATATCTTGCCATTATTGTGAATTTAGGTGAATTCAGTTCATTCTTTTGTCTTCCTGTAGTCTACCCTCTCTGCTCTGTTCTTTCCCTTTTTCTCTCACTGGCAGTAGCTCTTCTGAGGGCCAGAAGAATCAGATGCCAGAACACCCCTGCCACCAAGCCAGGGACTCCAGCCTTCCTGGGCAAGGACTGTAGTAGTCTCAGGAGATGACTAGAGAATACCAAATCAAATTACCATAGTGCATTTCACATTTTATAAACCAACAATTCCACAAATTCCTTTCTTCTCCTCCCCTGTTATTTCCCCAGTTTACAGCCTTGAACTTACAATTCATAAACGCATAAGATTTTCGTCTGATGTATAAAAGAAAAGAATTACAAATCAATTTTTCATTATTTGCACAGAATCTTCTGCTTTTGCAAGAGCTCAGACTCAAACAGCATAATACAGAAGTTGTTGGAGTGCCACCTATTGGAAACAGATGTACAAACGAAAAAGACCTTGGTTAACCTGCATGAAATAATAATTTATTACTCAAGCGTTCGTTTAACTGTATCAAGTTAAGAGGCTTCAAAATGCACACACTTCATGTTCCATTCATAATTATGTTAAAATTTAGACCAGCGTGTAATTTAAAAAGCACGAGCCTCTCTAAGGGGTTAAACACTGGAAAGTGGTAAAGATTTATAGCCCTGGAGTATAAAATAGCAAAAATTAGATCAGATCCACTAGAATAACCCGCTGCTTAAAACCTCACTGACATTATCAAGCTCTATATCCATTGTTGGTGCAAATTTTATATCAGATCCTCTGCAGAGACATATGAAATCTTGAGGCTAACACAGTTCAGCTGTGTTTTAGACTATGAATGTAAATGATTAATTTTCCCTAAGGAAAGCACTCGCCTTGGGATAAAACAGTCCTCCTACAGAAAGTTTAAAAGTCAGTCTTGGGACAGTGCAACCAGTTTTAATAAAATGTTCTTCAGCTGCCATTTCTGTTGAGAAGATACTTGGGCAATGCCACAAGTGAATTCTTTCCTTCCCTGTCTCTCATGAACAGACAAATTTACGGTTTTTTCCTCACTCCTACCTCAGCTATACCTTCAGGTCTTCTAGCCTCTGGTAAGTGAAAGTGTGCTGATTTACACTTCGTGTTGAAGGAGACTCCAACTGAAAAAAATTGACCCAGTTTTGAACCTTGAACTTGACCCTTGAGCTGTCTGCCCTCTCCCCTTCCTTATCACACAGCAAGCAGCAGGTTGGCAGTGTCACTGCCAGAAGAGCATCACTACTGAAATCCTCATAAGTTTGCTTCATTGCCTCATCTTTACCATTGCAGCTTTCTCCTCTGTGGCTTTATGAGCTCTCACACTAAAAGAAGTGATTGTCTTTCCTAGCTCTTTTCTGCCTAAACATCCCACGCTTGATCTCAGAATCACACTATTCCTCTTCCAAGTCCTTTCGTTAATTAGCACTGACCCCTGCCCAGCTCATGACAGCTTTTTTGACAGATCTTTTCATGGCTGTGCTTCAGAGAGCTACACAAACACATAGAGCAGTAGCTTTTGTAAACGGCTCTAAGTAAAAAAAACAAAACAAAAAAACCAAAAAACCCCACAAAACCAAAACAACAACAACAAAAACAACAACAAAAAAAACCAAACCACAAAAATCCCTCAAAACCCCCCAAACTGCAGTTAATTATACCTGATAGCATGGAATAGAAGAAAAAACAGAAGACTGACATGGCACAGAAACAAAGTGAAGGAAAATATACTGAATGTGGGATAATGCACATACTGTACTTCATATACTCATTCCTCAGAATTACTCAGCAGTCAGCCATTCCAAACCACTCAGACATCCTTAGCAATCTAAAATTCCTAATTCCAACTCTTTGGCTAAGTAGTATTTTGTAATATGTTTACAAAAATGAGATACGGAATTGAAATACTAAAACACATGCCATTTTCTCTTATTTGCAGTAAAGGCTAAAAACACTTTCTCCATTTGTGTTGCTTATGAACTGATTTATACAGCTAGTGACAAGATTGTTTTATAAATCAGTTCCTAGTCTGTCACACCTTTATTTTCAGCAGGTGTCTGATATATATTTTCATTCTTCACAACCACTCCTCCTTTCTCCTGGCAGTTTACATCATCCTATCACTGCACACTTTTTTTATTCCTTGGTTTTATCTCTTTCTCCAGATCCCACAGAGTATGCTCCAGGCTTCTCTGTGGTTTATAAAAGATCTTTTCTCCTCTGGCTTTCTCTTGAAACTTCAATCATCCTCTGCCTACTCTCACATATAATTTCCCTCCCTTTGCAAGCATATTTTCTTCTTCTGGGGACATATTTACAATAAAAGTTCAGGGGCACCAGAAGTAACATTTCTTTGGTGCAACAGTTGTAGACCCATGTCTGAAAATAATGACATATCTCCTATGCCTACTGTAGTATCTGCACTTATGTTGCCTACTAAGAAGAAGGAGATGTGAGGAGAATAAAAAGACAAAAAAATTCTCAGTGAAATCACCAGATCTACTTCAGGTTTCATGCCATGTTTCCAACTTAAAATGCCTATGCTATAAACATTTTAGATGAGAACTAGTAGGGTTAGGCATAGCAGTAACTCTCCGGTGTTGACAAGTCTTGGAAGACATAATTGTGACCAGAGTTTTGTGGGTCCAGATCATGGACCCATCCTAGTTTTCTTTTTTCTTTCAGCTGAAATTTTTGGGTAACTCTAGTAGAAGCGGAAAATTAATCTGAGCCTGTTCCCCTATTCAGTGTCTTTCAAACTGTCAGTCAAGACCGAGCTCTGAGGTCACCTTGATATTCTATACATTCATGTACTTGAAGCTCAATTGTGGTAAATTTCTTAAAAATTTGGTGGAGGAAGGAAATGTAGTCTGCTGATTCCTTTTCTGCTGGACTGCATGAAAAGTAAGTTAGGTCAGGCTACTGTCTCTGTTGTTGTTTAGATACCAGGACTCACTCAAAGGGGAAAAGAAAATTAAATATATTAAATTTTATCCATAGCCTGGGAGAAATTACAATTTCAACATGCTCTTCAGTTGTAGATTGCTTATTCAAATCACCTCTTAAAATTTTCTAAAAAGCTTTTCTCAACATATTTTGGAGTAGTACAGAAACAGGAGTTCAGCTGTGCCTACCAGCTAAAAGCAGCAAAGGTAGATTTAGGAGTCCTGTTGGCCAGCCTATTCAAGAACTCTGGACACGTGACAAGGTAACCGTGAATAGAAATTAAATTAATAAGCAATTAACATAGCTGGATGAAAACAGATGAAAGAACAAATAAGTATGCAACCATCTTTACTCTCACTCTCCTCAAAAAAACCCCACAAACCACAACCAAAAAAACCTGCACAAGACAAAAAAAACCAAACCCACAAAACAACAAAAAACCCACCTGTAAGGCCTGAAGGCTTCTTCAGTCATTTTAGGATATCACTGATCATTCAATTTAACATGAATAGGCATACTAAATGAATGAGGGGATTTATAATTTCCACACTACCAATTTCTCCTCTGTGATATAAATATCTGTAAAAAGCTCCCACAAGGTATAGCAAAAGGCACCTTTAGCCTTTGCATACATAATTTCAGATCAGCATAGCTTCATTTTTCTGAGTGAAACCATATGTCACCTAATTGCTCAGGGGAGATACTGGCATATGGAGCCTTTCATGTGCCAGTTTGAACCCAGCCCAGGTCAGTAACAACCAACACTGCTATGTCTGAAGGCTGTCAGGTAATCTGTGTGAAATGAGTCAGTCATCTCAGACCAGATCCTACAGCAAAGTTGTCCACCAGAATGTGACCACTGCAGATGGCTCAAACTCGCCCTTCTGTTGGCAGTATGAGCAAGTCAGCCAAAGATTAAATGAGTGTGGTATATACATGAGCTTTCACTTTGTAAGTCACTCTCCCAAGCCAGGAATAAGAAACCCTGACATGTAGGGCAATCATTATGAGACGATACCCTGGCAGAGGAGCTGCAGCACTCCTCAGCCAGTCACCTTTAGCTAACTTCCATTAGCATTTCAACTCATCCTTCCAGCTCTTCCTTCATATAGATTTAACTCATTAAACATATAAAAGTTCAATGCCTGCATTAATGCTCCACAAAGGATAGTAGTCCTTTGAGTAATGACAACTCTGCTGTCTAAAGTGAGGATTCAAACCTGAGAGAAATTTTTTGAAAAAGAAGGAGAATGCAGAATTAAACTGTGTCATGTTGAGGGGGGGTTAAAACAAGCAATTTGAAGAAAATACTATATGATAACAAATAGTTAACTCTCTTTAAAATAGTATCCAAGAGTAGAAAATAATTAAATAATAATATTAATACATGCATTGCACTGAAAGCCTGAGAAAAAGAAATTTTAAAATCTCGTAGGAAAAAATTACTGGAGAGCCATTCCTAATTTTCAACAGGAGGGATTTTTATTAGTATGAAATGTTAAGTTTTTTCTTTGCGTAGTGTAAACGTTATGTGTCTATACTACCAGTTCTCAGTTAGGCTTCTAAAAATATCATTCCATTTTTATTTCCTACTAGAAAATTTACAAAGACAGCTATTTTAATGCATAGTGTGACATTGATGTATAGCTGGGAAACAAAGCCAGGCAAATTAATTGACAATGCAGTTCTTTATGCACTCTGTGGGAGCTGTGTCAAAAAGGAGGCTAACAGTAGGTGTCTACAAATAAAACAAAAACTGGGAAGTGATTTTAAAAGCAGGACTATGCTTACTGATCAGATTCTATTCCATGTATTGCCAGATAACCAAAGAGCTTACATGAAAGTATTAGTGTTAGTAAGTCATTAGTTTACTGACGTAACAGCTCATGTATACCTATTTACACAAGCTTTTTCTGTTACCAGGCTTAATATTTTGCATTTTTTCCCCATAGTAGCTTTGTGAAATAAATATGCACATAACAGAGAGTAACATATACAGTTTACACATTTGCCTTTTTTTTGCTATTGTAAATTACAAAAAGATATGTATTAGGTCAAGTGCTGAAAAAGACACTGCCACATTCAATTTATACTCCCCTTGGTCACTACAGTAACTAGGCTCTTAATCTATATCTCAGCTCTTCCTCTTGTGTCAGATGACTCAGTTCACTTACAAGGCTCTACACTCCGTCTCACAGAGTATCTTTTTGGACCTTTTCTATGTTGTTAAAGCCTCATAAGCAGAGCAGCAGCAAAGATGCCGAGAGAGGGTGGCATCTCTGGTGTAAATGTGTGTGAAAAGATTTCAGATGAGGATATATACACCCCTGTAATCCACTGGCTGCTGAGACAGTGATAAGCTGAGAAGCAGTACTGCAGAAAATGAAGAAGCCAAAGGTGACAGTTGTGTGCTGTGCAGGGGGCTTGCATACCCAATGGCTGTGAGAAGTGGGCAAGTCAAGTGATGTGGAGGGGTGATATCCTAAAGCCACAGTACATTCCCCTTTCTGACAAACATTTGGCTGAATCCCACCATTTATTTCTGGAAGTGCACAATACTACATCACCGGAAGTTATATTGACTTCTCTCTTAAACACTACCCAACTATCTCAGCATTTATACCCAACTACACATCAGAGATTGATCTCATAAACCTCAGCCTTTGTTATAAGCTCAAGCCATGTCTTCTTCTAAAGCTTGTATTTTAGATAATTTATATAATTATAATATGTTCATGCAATATGTATTACGCTTGCTTTTTCCTTTTCAAATGTTAACTTTTGCTTTGTATTTCTATTAGGCAGATTTGCAAAGATTTTTTGCAAGTGGAGTACAGACTATGGTTTCTTCCACTTCTATTTTCTTTACTCAGATAAAAAGGTGTTCTCTGCTGGGTAGCAGGAAATGTAGAGGGCAGTTAAAAACGTACGCATACGGATTAATCTAGGATTTACTAAAAGAAGATTAATAATAATACGTCCAAGATTGATTTAAGGAATTTAAAAAATAGTACGTTTTAACTCCAAGTTGGGTTCAGCAGAAGAAGAATGGACATTTTTCCATACGTACAGTAATGGTGATGGATCATGAAAAACAGACATTTGGCTCAGTAGTCTACGTGAACATTAGAAACAGAGCCCAGCTTAAAACATGATGTGTATACTACCCTCAACATAGTTAAGCTGTCCTCAGCTTCTAAAAGTTAGAGAAAAAACACTGTTCTAAGAGTGGTTTAGTGGTATTCTCTTCAGAAGAACCATTGGTCTGGCTGAGGAACAGGTATGATGTAATTGATTTTGTCATGAAGGAATGGGATATTTCAGCCAGATAAGATAAAATCGAACCAACAGAGGCTGACACTTGGTCTGGAGAGCTGGTTGTACCTCTTTTGTGCCCTCTGTTATACCTTTTTAGTATTTGACTCCTCTCTTCTGTATTTAAAAAAAAAAAATAATATCACAGCAGTTAGGTAAATGGCAGACAAAATGCACATATCCATCATTTATTAAATAATTCACTGAACAGAAAAAGAATAGCCTGCCATCCCTTCCTCAGAGATGGGATGGTTAAGTATTCAGTCTAACTCCTCATTAACAGCCAGGCTCAAGTACAATTTGGGCTTAGGGTACCTTTTCTCTGACAGGAAGCTTAGTACATTATGACATGAGAAGCCTATCCCTTTCTTCTAAGCATTCAGCTGGAGCCCTGTATTTTTCCTTCCCTTGCACTAGACAAAATTCATCATTGAACTCATGTTTTAGGTTTTTCTCATGAGATCCATACACAGGCAGTAAAGAGTGGCAGAGGGGAGCCTGGGAAGGTATCTTGAGTAAGAAGAGTCAGCAGATCAGACAGTGACAGACCTAACTAGACCTGCCTTCCTAGGAAGGTCCCTGTGGGACAGCAAGCTCGACCTAAGCAAGCAGCATGCCCGGGCAGCAACAAGGCCAACAGAGTCTTGGGCTGCATCAGCCAGAGGTAACCAAACAGCTTGAGGGCTGTCATTATTCCTCTTGGTGCTTGTTAGGCCACATCTGGAATAATTAATCCTATTTTGCAGCTCAAAAAGAACACCGAAGAACTGGAGAGAGTCCAACAAAGACCCATCAAGTTGATTAGAGGATTGACAAATACGACAGACAAAGAAATGCTGAAGAAATGGGGCTTGTTCAGCCTAGAGAAGGGAGGGCTCAGGGGAAACCAGATGGCAGTCTTCCACAAGCTAAAGGGCAGATGTAGATAAGGAGAAGGTACTCTCTGCACAGGGATGCACGGCAACTGAAGATACAAGTTGCTTCAAGGAAAATTCCATTTGGATATGGGAAAAATATACTTTGCCACGAGAACACAGTCCTGGGCAACATGTTTGAGCAGGGAGGCTGAACCAGATGACCCTCAGAGGTCCCTTCCCACCTCAACCATTCTTTGATTCTGTGACAGCTAAACGCTGGAAGTGGTGGAATGTCCTTTGTTGGAGATACTGAAGACATGGCTTGACAGGGCCTTGGTTAACCTAATCCAGGGTCACATTTTCAACAGAAATTGGACAAGGGGGTTTCCAGGCATCCTTTTCAATGTGGACTTCTCAATTTCTATCCTACTGGAAATCAATTTTTTTTCAACTTACTTGCAACCAGATTGGACAAAAAGACAAATTATTATCAAGAATAAGTATAACTTTGAAGCAGAAGTTTCACAAACACACAAAAAAAAGCCCAATAAAACAACTGGTTTGGAGCTTTTGAAATGTATCATTCCTGCTCAATTCAGCAGGCCTGTGTATACTCAGCTGCTACCCTGCCTCACTATAGTCCAGAAGTCTCACATCTCCTTTTCCTGCTTGGGCCACACACCAAACCAGATAGCAGACTGCTGCCATCACAGAAGTTGGTGCCAAGTTTGCTCAGAAGAGAAATATGAGTACCCGTTATGTTCAAATATACCTTTGCACTGAAAAAACCTCTGATATCAGTACGTTTCAAAACCATTTAAAATGCCTCCAGACTCACAAAAAATAGTGCCTACCTATTCAGACTTTCACCACTGCAAAGACTACATCCTTTTCCAAAAAGATACACATTTCTTCTGTGAAAAACTCTGTTCATACTTAGTGCTACGTAGGGCAATAACTCTTCTGGGGAGTATTGCCGAGTAAAGAGCGAGTGTACTCATTGCTTTCTGAGAGTTTCAAAAGGATGATGCTAGGACAGAACTATGTGCCTATTACTTTGTTTAGAATACAATATTTTGCCACCTTTGGGCAAAACCAAGCACAAAAAGAATTAGCTACATTTTTAAAAATCATTACAGACTGTTACATTTTTTAAAAGCTTTTATTAGTGCACAACATTCCTTTCCTTCACCTCAAGGATTTTTACATTTGGAAACAGACTTTTCTAGTATAAGGTTATCCAATTTCCAGTATTTCCATTACCTCAGATATTAGTGAAGCACTTGTTTCTCCTCTTGACTGACCCTGAACTCAGTGTTGCACCCTTTCTGACATAGTTACATGCTTTCCTTCCTGTGATGACTACAGCCACATGTGCTATTCCTCTTAGATTGCCAGATTCCAGTCTGAGAAAGAAGAAATCACAGGTCTGACACAATTTAGCATAAGGAGCTCAAAAATAGTTACGATGCAGCCCAGCCAGTTTGCTATCTCTTTCCCCACACCATTACATCCACATACCTGCTTTCATTTATTTTTTGCTTCCATAATTTTGCTATTCATCACACTTCCTGGTAAAGTTTCCAGACTAAAGACAAACCTATATTAAACATTATTTGCTAAGAATACTAACAGCTTGAAATACACCACTGATGCACACAGCTTGTTCCATCATTCTAAGTATGCCATAGATCAAGCTATTTACCTGCAATGGTGTGCATATTAAATCATTTGAAGTTCCATTTGCATGATCAACTTTCCAAACAGTCTTGCTGTGTTGCTGACTCAAGCACTTTGAAAGACTCACTCAAAATTACTGTTTAAAAAAAATGCAAATATTGTCTCACTGAGTATGCAGGAAATGAAATGTGTTAGCACTTATCCATTTCAAATTAGATTCAGCACGTAACTGTCTAATGCGAGTGCACCTAGCTATAGTTTACATTTGTCTTTCCAGTAAACTTTTTAATCAAAAGTAATCTAGTGTTAGCATATTGAAAAACCTTTCATTAGACATCAATGGGATTCAATTTATTCATATGTTGTGCAACATCTGTTGCTGATGTTGTCTTCTACTACATCTCCAATTTTAAAGAAGTGTTTCAGGTTTTGGTTGATATTTTTGCAAAGAACTCGTTTTCAGTTTTGCATCATGCAATGCAGGAACGTTTAGTTTGCTCAAGGTGTGTGGTTTGCACTGGTGACTGAATTACAGAACTAGTCATAGGATATCAGGTGGCAGATTGAAGGGGATTTTTCTGTTTTCTTGGGTCATGCTGGGTTTCATTTTCCCCAAAGTAGTTTCAGGGCATGTTTTTCATTTGCATACTGTTTTTGTAGCTGTTGCAGTATCTCCCTGCAGAACTGAAGTGCAGTTCAGTACTTTTGAAGAATGTGACAACCAAGGTAATGAGGCCTTATTTTGAAGGAAGCATTTATCCTGAACAAGATATTTAATTGCAAATTCCACTGAATGGGAAAGAAAAGCTCAGTGGTCATGTCAAGACACGGCTGTGGAAAGTGATGCAATGCCTACATCCACCAAGGAGTCATCAAGCAATATACACAGGACTAGAGTTACTAGAGGTGTATAGGAAGTATACTGGGACTGCTGAGAATTCTGCTTAGCTTGGCATTTCAGCATTTCTGATAACTCACAGGTAGCTCTCATATCAGACATGTGCTCTTCAGAAAGTCCCATCTAGCTTTTCTCATGCCTCCTTTTGTCTAGTTAGTTTTAAGTCTGTCAGAACAAGTTTCTCACATAGTATGGCTGAAACCCTCACCACTATTAGGGTAGGTGGGAATTTCTTCACTGAAGTCAAAATTTCGTTTGTTTATACAGCAAGAATCAAGGCAGGCCACTTTAGGCTTGCATCAGCAAGGTAGTATCAGAAAATGAGAATTACATTGCCAGTTTCGTATCAATGTGGAAATCAGTTATGCCACCAATCAGAGTGAAGAATGAATAAACAGGCATTTTCTACTGGTGACTGAGATAACTCAACGAGCCTACACATTACCTTACACATTTATGTTACCAAACAACATATTTTTGAACACTATTGTGAAAATGCTCAGTGCTTATAACAAATTAAAACTTGAGGTGTTCCAATATATTGCAAAATTCCCAGATATTCTCTAAAGACAGACTACAACTAGGTAGGGCAATAGCACTGTGTGAGTAATTTCTTACCTTATGAAGCTAACCAAAACAAACTCAGCGACATGCCAGAATGAAATCTTTAAAGGTGCATGTTTACAGCTCACAGATTGAGCTACACAGAAGCAAGTCTTTCAAATTCCCTCAGTAATGTGCACTTCTGTAGAGCTGCCTTTATTATGGGAAAGTTGGTGACTGTGTCTGGTAAGAACTGTTCAGATGCTCTAGTGGTGAAATTAGCAGGCTCTTGTCAGTTCGGGAGGGTAGAAGGAGGGTAAAACAAGAGACAAGCAGCCCACCAGCTACAAAAAAAGTCCATTTCCATTTATCCTGAAGAGTCCAATCCAGATGAATATCCATCACCCAAAATATTTATATCTTTGTTAAAATACATGTCATCTTATGTGGCAGGAGGTACAGTTCAGCCTCATTTCCTCAGTATTGACTTTGTGTCTCCTCAAAAGTTTAAGGCAAGGGAAGAGAAAATAAATTTTTTCACTCTGCTTTTCCCCCCCCCACCACAAAGGATGAAAACTTGCTTTTACATACTCTTGCTGTGTGCCCATACCTCGATTTGTTTCTGCCAGCCTCTTTCCCTTAGACAATATTTGATCCTTATGTTCATTTTCAGCCAAATAAGATAAAGAGGTCTCAAAGGAAGTTGCTTGGAAATAGGCAGGCAACGAAACGAGAGAGACCACATTAGTGCCCCAAAGATGGAGAGGCTAAAGCATGCATTCTGACATAATTAGCCACCTGAGATACCTCCTGAAAGAGAAACTTGGTGTTTCTCAGCAGCCTCTGAATATTCCAATTGCCAGCAAAGATTAGATTTAAGCTCATACCTACTAGACCCCACAAGGCAAAGACATCCACTGGGAACCAGGTCTTAATAGTTCTGTAGTTGCTGGAGGAACTGTTTTTCTCTCTCTCCCACAGCCCTGCTCCCTCTTCCTTCATTGTCTCACAAATGAGCTTAGTTTTTTGTGTGTGTGTGATGAACATCTGCTAAAACAGCCTCCCTTAGTATCACCCTGATTCCACTTTGCTTCTGTGGTGAATTGCAGCCTCTTGTGCACTGAGTCCTTCTGTTCCCCACGTGTTATCGCATCCAGCTCCTGGGACTAACTGCCTCCATTCATCCATTACTTCATGTAAAGAAGGAAAGCACCAGAACCCAACAGTAATAAAGGAGCAAGGAATGTCTTCTTCTATGCAGACTGAAAAGGGATTTATTCCTGCCTTTCATCACTGGGAAATTATTGCCTGCTTATCTCCTTTGACAAGACAACTTCCTCCCTGCTCATCTCTCTGCCCCACAAAGATCTCCCTAATCTGTAGGGGACTGACTGACTGTTTACAATTTATGTGTATGAATGAGGAAGCTCTCAAAAACAATCTTCAACTAACATAGAATCAAACAGAGAAAGTGATACAGGCTATTAACTTGCAATGCTTCCTTCACTAAAAAAGGGTATTATTTGAATTATGAATGGACATAATTACTTCTATTTGCTATACAGAGTCATCTGTTTCAATAAAATAATACTGAGTGAATAAAGATACATTTTATGATATGGAATGGGGCAGGGAAAGCAAACATACATTTTACAAAACAATCCTATTTTTGCATATTAAAGTGGCAATACTAAAACAGTGCATGATGGTTTTAATTTAAACAGAACAATCAAGATTGTTTAATTAAATAAGGATTTTGTCATATGGAACTTCTTAATATTTTATTCCACCAGCAAAATCTGCTGATGCACTTGGAAGGCCTCCCACTGCAGCAGACGGAAACAGAATCTGGATACACACTGCCATCTAGTGGAGCCTGACCCGAGACAGCAGGCTGCTGAGACCTCCGGGCTGCTTTAACTCTGGAGCAACTCTGTTCAGAGATGGTATTGATATTTAACAGGAAGAAAAGAAAGAAAAAAAGTTATCTAAGATACAGAAGAAGTGGAGAGTCTTAAATGCAGGTTGCACAGCTAGACATAAAGTTACAGTTTAAGTCAGCTGAATCTCTGTTGGGATACTTTAGTTGGGAAGTAAGACAAAACGTTTCACCCCTAAAGGACTGCTTCAAATCAGAAGTAAAACAAATAAATACATTTTGCTGTTTCATTTTACTATAAGTACATGACTGCTAAAATGCTCTATTTCACATTTAAGACCACACTTCACAAGCAAGGCAAGAGAACATTTATTGTGCTTAGAGAGGTGTATCATTTAGGGCAGGTTTGAAGAAGAACAGAGGGCCAGCTGGGGAAAATCGGAAACTCTTCTACTTAAGCCATGCCAACGCGTAGACACAGATGTACAATTTTGTCAGCTCGGTGACTTTCCAAAATGTGAAATTTCTTTCAAAAATTGAGATGTTTAGCTCCAAGCTCAGATGAGTCAGGGAGTTATTTGTGGAGTGATTAATGAATACCAAATAAAGAAAGCCACAGAGGGATGGGAAATAAAATATATAGCCCTTCTATTTCTTACTTCTTTTGTGGCTTTTTGTTTTCTTGGTCTCTGTTTATTGTCATCATTCAGAGTAATTTCCAGATATTGCACTTCAATTTTAATTTCTTTAATTATTTTTTTCTAGAGAGCTGTCTCACAGATGAAGGAAGTATTAAACAAGCTCCAAGCTGCAAGCTCCCAGTCTGTTTTCCCATGAATCAACTAGTGTTAGCTCTAAAGCCTTTTCACTATGAAGCAACAAAGTCCAATCCCTTCTCTGCCGTTATCACTCCTTAAATTTACCAACTGGGATAGCTGGCAGCCACAGCCATGCCAAAGACAGCAACAGTATAAGAGATTGCAACTTCTTCTGCACACTTTTTGCCAAAGAGAATGCTATCCTCACACAGGTTTCATAATATTTCACCTAAATCAATGTTTCGCTGAAAAGCTGATGAAAGATGACCCTCCAACAAGAATGAAGTTAATGGGCAGTCACTCTGTGGTCAAGACAACTAATGTGAGAGGGAGGATAAAAATCATCACCACATGGAAAAGAGGCAATTGGGTTGCTGTGCAGATAGCACGGTCATGTTGCTAAGCGAGTAAGTATGGCTGCAGTGTGAGAAGAAAGGAGCAAAGATAAATCCATTGCAACATGAAAGATGGATTCAAGGTCACTCAGTGGCACCTTCAAGGCTAGGTAAAGATAAAGACACTCAGCTTTAATCAGTGCAACATAGAGTGCACAGACTGCTCAGCCGAGAGTACTAAACAGATTCATCACTTATCCCAGTAACATGCTTGTGCGTCTCAATTTCCATTGAATACAGCTCAATATAAATTTATCTCTGAAACTTCCGTAGCTACAGGAATAATCATATCAATGCTGAGTAACATAAACGAAGTAAATTAGAAAAGAGCAACCAGAACCACATAACTCAGGATAAATAAAAAACCTAAATCAATTTTTCAGACTCCCTGACATATGTTTGTACGTAGTGGCATGTTCTGCCACATGAAAACTGCGCTTGGTTCCAGCACTCAGCAAAGAAGTACAGCAGAACATACACAGTAAGAGATGATTTTGCAGTTTCTAGGATGAAGTACTTTAAGTACATTGATACACTACCATGCAAAGCTTTTACCTAGAAACCCAGCACTACATCCAAGAAAATCCAAGGGGATCTAAGGCTTTGACCCTGGGGATGAGAGAAGTTTTCAGGAGAGTAAGTGCACATACAAGAACATGGAAGATTAGGTACCAGAAAGCTCTACCAAAAGATCATTTTTTAAATCAGAAGAGTTTGGCATTCACTCCTTTTTTATTTCTTCCTAAGAGACTCAGTGCAGTGTGTTTATTTAAAATCAGCTAATTGAATTGAGACTGTTGCATAGATAACCCTAGAGGCCTGTAACATCATTAAGAGCAGACCATCAGCCAATCACAGCAGCCAGAGGTAAACAAGGGCCTGACCTGCCTTCTGCTACAGTGGTGTAAAAAGGGTATCTCTGTTTTCAAAAGAATGGAATTTATCCAGATTTTTAATAGTGCAACTGAAGGCAGATTTGGCTCAGCTTCTTCAGTGGCCACCAGGGCCCACAATATACATGATATGATGTACAATTGGGCACAGAAGTTTGAAAAACATGTTCTGTCTTTTTTCAAAGTGTGTACAATGAATATTAAGCAACCCCCTGAAGTTCACATTGCCAGTCACCTAGAATCAGCACTGCAATCCCTATTATACACTGCACTATATGGAATGCTAATGACTATTTAAACTAATTCAGAACGGATGTGTAAAGAGTCAGGCAGTGACAGGGATATGGCACATAATAAGTACAATATTATTCTGTAGCTTTACATATTCCTTTTCTTCTTTATTTCAAGGAGATGACATTTTTTCCAAATTGGACTATTTTTGATAGCCTTGGAGGACAGAAACTGAGATTTCCACATCCAAATAGCTAAAGTACCCACAGGCCAATTTTTATTTAGGAAAAAGGAAAAGCTGCCAACCATGTCAAAGGCTGGAGTGATCAATTGAATCATGAAGGAAGTGGGTAGGAAGCTTCATTAAAAGTGTAGTATATGGATACTCCCTGTAATCCATAATGCTTTGTAACCTCATACTTGCATTCTAAATACATTTGCATTAGATTTCAAAGAATTACATCACTAAAGTATCTGGAAGCTTTAGCTAGGAGATCACAAGCAGGTGATGCAACAGCCAATTATTTACATAACTAGAAAAACTGTATATACAACAACATACAATCTTCATTAGCATATCTTACTTTTTTCCTTTCATTTTCTGAAAAATACCATAGCTAATACATCAGTCAGCAGTAGAGTGAGAGGACTTCACTTTCTGGTGTTCACTTCAGCTTCCGTTTATTAACTGAAAAGTGGGTTAGTACCTTTTTTTAATTGTTTTTGTGACAGAGCTGCTTGTGGCTTGAAAGAACCAGTATTCAGATAGTATTCATCTAAGGCTATAGTGAACTACATTTAATAGGATCTACTCAGTTTTCTCATTTCTGCCTCTGTGCTCTCAGAGGGTGTCTTCTGCAAATCATCACTTCAGTAAATCCCAATTTAAATGTAACTCATTATTGGACAAATACATCTCCTGATGAATGCTTCCTTGAAGAGGCAGTCACAACCTAAATTTCATTTTTATTGCAGAGGGAACTTGCACAAAACTGAGGTGAACGGTGGATTCTCTGACAAATACACTGGCACAAAAACATGACCACCTGAACTACAATAAACTAAGCAAGTAGCCACCAAGTATCCAGATGAACCTACTTGGTTTCAGAGAAAATTCTTCTCTGTCTGAAGGAACAGTCAGGACCTCTAAAAATCCCTACTTTCAGAGATTAACTCAAGCTGTTAAACTTGGGAACAGACCTAGATTTTAAATACTCTACAATACCCTGACACCATGGTACTAGATATGACTTCTGTGTTTTAATTTGAAATACATGAAATATATCACACTATATGTCTCCAGGGGAAGTTCTTGGCTAGAAATGTGTATATTACTCCACATTTCTATATTACTTTTTCCACTTGGCTGATCAGACCTGTTCCTTACTTTCTTCTTCACCCTGCCATATTCAAAGCAGGCCAGTGGCAGGGAAATTGGCTGCAACATGGACTGTGCTCTTCCCAGGACAGAGATAACAAAACTGTTGCTGGTATGGTTTTGCAAACTGTTTGTAAGGTGTAAGGTGGGAGGGATGGAGAAAGACTGTTCAGTATCTTGTTGAATGTTTGTGCAGAGATTAGAAACAATGCAATAAAGAAAAAAAAAAAAAAAAACCAAAGAAAAAAAACCCCCACTCACTAAAATCCTTAAAAGGTACATCAGGCTGTTATCTAGCTGACCTTGATGTTCTTTGCTCGGTTTATAGCATACTTTTCCCTAATTAAAGCAGTAGGAAGTTTTGTTAATTTTTGAGCATATGTATAACCTACTTCTTTACTCCCCAGTATAAATCATTTTAAGGACAGATAACTTCTTTAAAAGATTCATTCTTTCAAGCTGCAGTTCTGGTGACAAATTCTCAGCACAGAAAATATCCCAGGAAAGGCTTGTGTTTCTTGCACACAACTCCCATCAAACACATTCCAGCAGGATTTGGTTTTACTAGTATTTTAGAAAAACGAAACATGCAGCTAAAGAGGAAGACAAAGATGGGGCAGGGGAGGGGGAAGGAATTAATAACGAAAACCTAAAGACTGGAAAATAGAAAAGAAAGTAAGGAAAAAAGAAAAACAGAAGAGCCAGCCTCTTTCTGAAGCCCAGTCTTCAAAAGGAACCTAGAGAATGTTAGCCACAGTCAGCCTGGTTAACATTGCAACATCTGAGCAATGCTGGGCTATGACTTCATGATACCAAGTAGTTAATCTGTAAAGGTGCGTTCTGCCAGTCTCAAACCCACTCCTCGCACTTCAGAAGGGTGTTAAAAGGATGTTTTACTCAAAGGTGCTTATAATGACAATCTTCCTCAACTCACCTTCGGTTGGGTTACAGGTCCTAAGATGGTCTTTCATAAGAATGCCACATAATGTCAACTAAACTTTTTTTTTTTTTAATTTCACTCCACCTCCTTTACCTTTCAAATGAATTTTCATTTGTTCATAATCAAAACAGTGTTCAATTCAGAAGTCAGATTAAGTATTTTAAAAGATCCCATCTAAGAGAAACCATACCTACATTCTGTGGACACTACTAAATACCTATACAATATATTTTTAAAAAACTCACGAAGAGTTAACTCCAACAGGAGTTAAAAATAAGCTTGACATTGAACAGACATATCCACCTTCTTTACTGCTATTACAGAAGCAAGTTAGAAAACAAAACATTTTTAAACCAGAAAAACAAATGGACCAGCACCATTGTCATTTTGCTGAGACCAATTGTTTCTAAAAGTTAATGGTTATTGGGACCCAGATGTCTTCAAACTCTCTCAACAGTAAAAAATCTGCTCCTGTTGACCAACTGTGATCAGCATTAAGAAAAAACCCACCCACTTTCCCTTTAAATTTCTATGTCTAGTTAAAACAGTTAAAATGAGTACAATTCTGTTTACTTCTGCTCCCTATAAGGCAGTCATCACCACAACTCCTACATATTTTCAAGTCTTTAGGACATTCAACAAATGCTTCATAGTGGACCCTGCACTCTGTGAGTCCCTGGTGGGCATGTGAGCCAAGTATGTCCAAAATATCATTTGCTTGATGATTTCTTTCATTTCTGACCTTTCTATTAATATAATTCCATCTGCAGTAACACATGAAAGATTTTCCTAGCAGGTAAGCATTGCAAATTGTAGTTCAAATTCATTTAATGTCATCCACTGACTCCCCCCCAATCAGGTGACCTTCTCCAAGAATCTTCCTCATCTGTTTAGACTTTTCTAACTACATGGTTCCTGAGAGCATAGCTTTCCCATCAAGCTGGAAATGAAGAAAAATAGATTAAGGGCTCTTGAATGGATACTAGAGGTCAAATAAGAGGCTGTGGAGGATCCTGGGAACTATAGCAACCTACTGGTATTGTATTTTTTATACAAAGAAAATTAACTGCAGCATTTACACCAGAAAAAGTTGGTGCCTACTGCAAGCTTCAGATATAGATCATCACCTCAGTAGTCTCCACTGAGGTGATGATCACAGGGATGAGTTGTCAGTAGTTTTTTGTGATAAAAAATAACACTTTTTGCCTAGCAAGCTAGACATGAAAGAAAGCATCTCCTCAGTCTTCATACTAACTAAAAGCTTTTCAAGACCCGTCTTTGGTAATTGAAGGCAGATACGTTCAAAGAAAGTGTTGTGACAAATTGTTAGCACATTTAATTTCTGAATAACCTCCCTTCCAATTCCATTTACTTAACATTTTCCTTCTCTGTTTTCAGCTGGTACGTCCAGTGGACACTCTGACATCATTGAGGAGAAGCCATTTTCAAAAGAAACTTTGATACTAACAAACAAGAAGTGCAATTGATTTCTATTTCAGTTTTAAGTATTTCATAGATGTCAAGTAACAACACACAACTAGAGGAAAAATAAACCGAAAGGCAGCAAAACAGAGTTTGTTATTTAGGTAGACCCTGAACTACATTTTGCGAGCCCTATCAGTAAGAGATTGTCTCACAGGGGCACAGCATGCTATGCAAGAGACTGCACCCAGCTGTTATTAGTCACAGATGTCAGGCATTCTATAGACAAGGGCTGCAAGGGTGACCTGTGGGGAGGAATCCATTAGCTGCCCTGTGCAGTCACAGCTGCCTCCAGCTGGCTCTGAAACCATTGCACACCTCATATCACACACCAAAACTTCAACCAACCATGTGGTGCCTCTATTCAGACATGTTTAAGAAGGAGTAGGTGCTGCTGGGAGAAGAGAAACAAAGGAGGCACATGGACAGGGACATCGCTGAGGACACAGATGAAGATGCCTGCATCTCTTCAGAGATGTTCCAGGCCAGAGGAAGTGCACCTCTGAAAGGACTGCAGCCCATGATTGACATGGTAAGAACACCACTGAAGGGCTACAGCGCATTGATGATCACCAGCAGAACAGGGACATTCCCAAATGGACTGTGGCTCACGGAGAATACATGCCGGGGCAGGAGCTCCCCCAAAGGGACTGTGACCTATGCAGAAACTGGAGCAGAGGAAAACAAGTAAGAAGAAAAGACTGGCAGAAAGAGAATTATGTGTCTAGCCCCAACCCCAGTTCCCCAAATCGTGGCCTGTGACACCATCTCAGCTGGTCCCCAGTGGAATCCCACTGTCTCGAGATACTCTTAGAAGGTTCAGTGAAGGAAGAGACTCATGGAGCCTGCAAATGGCACGTATTAACATGAGAGGTGCATGAGAAGTGTATGATGCACCAGCTCTTCCTGCACACCCAGAGACAATGGATCTGTTTCAGCCAGGGCATTAGTTTCACAAATTCTTGTTTCTTCTAATTGCTGCTGTATACACTAATCCTCTGAGAGACTTAAATCTGAAAGATTGCTAAGTGTAAGTTATGCAAAATGTATGCTGTATGGTTTCTTCTTTTTAAGGTAACAAATAACTGCCAGATAGCACCTGTTTCAATGTTGAAAGCGGGCATCAGCACTAGTGGCTCCATAGGTAGCACCCTTACCCACGAGGCAGTATTCAGTAATATGCCAGCATGGTGTCAGGCTGAATTGTTGGAAGCACTGTCCTTAGAATGCAATATAAAACCTATATCTGAACTATTTACAGTCCTCAGAGATCTCAACTGTACTGTGAACAAGGTTATCCCTAGAGTTCTAACTAAATCACATTTTCTCAATTGCATTCTGTCAACCTGAATTTCCACTACATTTTTGTTTAGATACTTTACACTCATTTGCCTCTTGTCTTAAACTGCTGTGCATATTTTTAGAAGCCAATGTGTCATAAGTGCTAGGAGAGGAAAACACAAGGTCGTGTCACAGCTTTAATGGGAAAAGTGTTTTTACTTCACTCAGATTTGAGAAGAGTGGTACAACCACATTCCACCCTTCAAGTACAGGCCATGCACTGTTAATTTGAAGGGGAACAGGCTAAACATTGCTGTGTTGACAGGAAGCATTAGAAAGAAGTGGACAGTGGCAACTTCAATATTGCCAGCTTCAAATAAAGGTAGCTCTTGGTTCAGAACCTGTTGAAAGTGCATATTTGGGGATCTTTTTAAGCTGAATCTGAATTTTTAGGTATCAGTAGTATTTTTGAGCTTCTGTTTGTTACAAAAGTAGAACTAGTAACTTTTTAATGAAAGCTTGTGAGTTCAGGTTGACACTTGTCATTCAAAATAGTTAGAACTAATAACAAAGACTTCTGAGCTCATGACACACTACTTTCCAATTCCCTCCATCTTTTACAAGCCTTTCAGTGCAAGTTGTAGTATATCCTGCAAAAATGTAGGACCCAATTTTGTGACATGCTATGCTCAGAAGTAAAACACTGTATAGATCTCGTTAATGCCTCAACAATGCACGGAAGGAGATGGTGTACGCAGAAAAACAGAATTTTTACACCCACAATAGACAGCTTCTCCCCTATATGTGGGAAAACTCCTTCTAGGATTCTAATTCTTTAGAACTTGAGAAAGGTATGACCTCTTGTTTTTTATTATAACACTTAAAACCAGCACAGGATACCCGATAGTATCACCCTCTTTGTACAAAGACTTGTCTACCCATCAGTCAGCACAGCAAGCCAGCTGTTGACTCCCTGTTCTTCATGCTTTTTTTCTGAAACTGGAAACCAGTAAATAACTTGCTCTAGAAGATTACCATCAATTTTCTTCAAAGAACAATTTCAAATTAAATAAAAGCTGACATCAGAGATAACACCACAGAGACTCCAGAAATTTTTATCACGTGAAATTCCCATAGAAATTTAAAATAGTTCCACACTAAAAAGCTATCAAAATTTGCCCACAATGAGGCATAGCTATTCTGAACAACTTCATGGTTTTACATGTCTTTTCCCACAGAATTATCCCTTATTCTGATTTAGTCTCATTATTTGAAAGTTATTTCAGGGAAGTAGAGTTCAAATAAGCACATCCACAAGTGGAGTTACTCAGCAACAGCTACAGAAATTAAATTTACATCTACTTTAATCAAAATTAAATTTCAAGTGTGAACAAGCTCCATATTGCATTGTTGGAAACCAAGGCTGAATTACAATGATCTAGTTAGAATACAGCTGCACAGACATACAAGGAAAAATAATTAAAATATGATCTCTAAAAGTATCTTATTAAGGCTTTTATTCAAAAGTCACTGCCATAAGGACACAGAAGCACAGGTCACAGACCCAGAAGCACTCCACAGTAGCTACACACACATCCTGCCCATGTGAAAAATGTATTATAGAGAAACAGAATAATTATACATGTATCTCCCAAGTGGATCATACTTCCTGAAGAAGACATTTTTAGTGTGGAATAAATATGCCAACAAACTAAGCTGATCAAAAGCCATTTTATACATGTTTAAGTACATACATACATACACACCCGTATAATCCCTGCTCAGACTCATCTGCCTTAGCTATTAGCAGGCTATTAAGCAGTAGGGGGGATGCAGGATAGGATCCACAAAGCTCACACAAACAATTCTGATGCATTTTTTTCTGTCTAATGGACCTTCCATTTAACAGAAGCAAGAGCAGTTACAACTGCTTAGAGAGGGACACACAGATTAGATTAGGAAGAAGTGATTCTTGCTGGCATGGCAATTCCACATGCATCTGGAATTGCTATTGAATCCCACTTGGACTGTCAGCCAGATTTCTTCACTCTTCTGATATTTTAAAACAACTACTGCTTCTTTAAAGAATTTCCCCGTGTAGAATTAATGGTAGTAGCAGCATAGAAACAATTATGTTTTAAAGATTGACTGATACAATACCTAGCTAACGTATTTGTGTGATCAAACGTATATTGAAGTCACTAGAGTTCTATGTCAGGACCTCAGAAACCATGGCAGGGCCACAGTTTGAACGTTAAATTGCTTAAGGAGAATTTTTAAACACTGGCTGTTAATCACTCTTTCTGAAGAAAGCATGACAGCAAGTCAATTCATGAAAAAATAATCTGACTCATGCACTATGCAGAAATGCCAGAAGCTGCTTTTAACAAACTGTTGATGCATGAAAATCAGCATCACGGAAACTAAGTTAAAATTGTTGCAAACACTTTGTAGAGGAGCAATGAGGAAAATGCAAATAAACCCAAATAATAGAGTTCTGAGGAGAATGTGATCAGCTATTTTTCATTCCTGTACTATTATTTTCTTTCTTTTGTGTGTGTGCATACTGTATTCTTCAGCTCCTATGTGTGAAATCTTTGATTGCAAACACAAGGATATTGCACATGCTAACTTTTAACATGAAAGCTGATAGTGCAATGGAACAACAGCACATAAATTGGAACTAATTTAAACCAATCTGCAAAGAAAGATAACATTTTTTTTAAATTTACAGATGTTTCAGTTAGAGAAGTTGTGTTTTAGCTGATATATTAATCCATTTTTATTTATGGTTGTCTGTAACTAAAGGATATTTAATGAATTTGTATTTCCCCCTTTCATTCTGTTCTTCACTTCTACTGCTAGCTTCATGCATAAACAAATGACTGCATTAGAAATGCATGTACAAAGAGAATTGAAAATAGCAA
Organism: Calidris pugnax; assembly: GCF_001431845.1. NCBI lineage: Eukaryota > Metazoa > Chordata > Aves > Charadriiformes > Scolopacidae > Calidris > Calidris pugnax. The sequence goes on along the minus strand of NW_015090766.1, from coordinate 3,036,717 downwards.
TTTCAAAACAAGGAAAGAATAAATAGCTTCATTAAGAAGTAAAAATTTTCGGAAACAGATTGACATCTTTGCTGAAGCAAAAAACATAATAATGATGCAAACAGCAGGAAGGAAAACAGCTTTCTTGTTTAAACACTGGAAGATACAGCCGGGGCCAGATTCTTGAGCCTTAAGCCGAGGATCAGCTCTCAAAGCACCAAGTGCAGGGTTCACACTGACATCCACGCAAACTCCAGACCCAGAAGGCTTTCAGGGCCAGGCCCTCCGCCTCAGCTCTGGAATTAATTTTACTGGCTGTGGTGGAAGTTTTCATCGTTAACAAACCAAACATTATTTCCATTGGAAAGGATTTTAAAGGCCCTGTTAGGAGAGCCAGCTGGAAAGCTGTGATCTTTAAAGTTCCTGACTGAGGATTCACATGATGGCCATTAGACACGTTACCTTTGGACTGCTAATTCTTCTTTAAGTAATTTCTTCAGGAAAGCCTTACTAAATTAAACCTGTGGTTTACTTCATCTGAGTTTGTCATATACATCATCTCAGTCAGACACACAATAATTAGAGATAATTAGGTGACACATTTTAGCCATTTTGAAAGGGAGAGCTCACCAAGCCTCTCTTCGTTATCTATCAACAATCCTGGTCAACAGGAAAGGTACCAGATGACTGGAGGGTGGCCAATGTGATGCCCATCTAGAAGAAGGGCCAGAAGGAGGATCTGGGAAACTATAGGCCTGTCAGCCTGACCTCGGTACCGGGAAAGATCATGGAGAGGATCATCTTGGGAGAGCTCTCAAGGCAAGTGCAGGGCAGGCAAGGGATCAGGGCCACCCAGCCTGGGTTTATGAAAGGGAAGTCCTGCTTAACCAACTTGATCACTTTCTATGACCATGTGATCCACCTTCTCAATGCGGGGAAAGCTGTGGATGTTGTCTACCTGGACTTTGGTAGGACCTTTGACACAGTCCCCCACAGCATTCTCCTGAAGAAGCTGGTGAATCATATTTTGGAACAGCCTGCACAGGGAGGTGGTGGAGTCACCATCCCTGGAGGTATTTAAGAAACGTGTAGACATGGCACTTCAGGGCATGCTTTAATGCCTGAGATAGTTGGGTATTTTCTGTGTGTGGGTGGGTGTAGTGTGTGTGTGTGTTGGTTTGTGGTTGGTTTTTTGGGTGGGTTTTGTTTTGTTTTGTTTTGTTTTGTTTTGTTTTGTTTTTGTTGGTGGTCGTCGTTGTTTTTGTTTGGGTTTTTTTTGTGGTTGGACTCTATGATCTCAAAGGTCCCTTCCAACCATGAATATTCTGTGATTCTGTCAGAAAGGTGGACACAGGCTGTGGAGATGTAGTCCTCAGGATATGAGCAGTCAGTCAGGGCTTAGTGCTTGCAAAAAAAAAAATCAAATCTACCTCTATAGGGAAATTGGCCTGGATTCCTAGTTGATCTCTATAGCACAGAGGCACAAGAGATATGTCTGATGATAAAGTGATGCTGCTCTTAATTATATACCAGGAAATAGATGAGATCTGTTTCAAGTGTGTGCAAGATGAGATCTGTTTCAAGTGCCTCACTCGGCACTGGTGAGGCCCCACCTCGAGTACTGTGTCCAATTTTGGGCCCCCTACCACAAGAGGGACATTGAGGTGCTGGAGCAGGTCCAGAGAAGGGCAACGAAGCTGGTGAGGGGTCTGGAGCACAAGTCTTACGAGGAGAGGCTGAGGGAGCTGGGGTTGTTCAGTCTGGGGAAGAGGAGACTGAGGGGAGACCTTATCGCTCTGTACAAGTACCTGAAAGGAGGCTGTAGAGAGACGGGGGTCGGTCTCTTCTTCCAAGTTACAGATGATAGGACAAGGGGTAACGGCTTCAAGTTGCGCCCGGAGAAGTTCAGGTTGGATATTAGGAAACATTTCTTTACTGAAAGGGTTATCCAGCATTGGAATGGGCTGCCCAGGGAGGTGGTGGAGTCACCATCCCTGGAGGTATTTAAGAAACGTGTAGACATGGTTCTTCAGGGCATGCTCTAGTGCCCAAGATTACTGGTTTGTGGTGGGGTGTTGTGTGGGTGGGTGATGGTTTTTTGGTTTGGAGGTTGTTGTTGTGTGTTTAGGTGGTGGGAGCTGGTGTGTGTGGGGGGGTTTTTTGTTGTTGTTTTGTTTTTGTTTTTTTTTCTTTTTTTGTGGTTGGACTCGATGATCTCTGAGGTCCCTTCCAACCACTAGCTCAAGTTATTAGCATTCAGCAAATATATTATACCATTCACTGGTCTCAAGAAGGGAATTCTTGTTGTGGCTAAATGTCAGCATTGCTGCATGTAAAAGAGAAATTTGAACTGAATCCACTGCCAAGTACACACCCAGCTCTCTATGAACACAGAAAATAGAAATAGCAGCTGGGAACTACAACCTTTTGACAGTATGCTTTTCCTACATAGTCAAAACCCAGTAGAATACAGAGTGAGGGTGGGCAGGGAAGGGAGGGGGTGGAAGAAAAAGTTTTAGATTGTTTTACTGGCAGTGAAAAAAGGAACAGTTATCTAAAGCTTTCAAGAAAGTTTTTGTTTACCTTCTAGGACACCAGTGCAAAATTCTTAAATAACAAGGCTTAATTTGGCATGAACACTACATGAGATCACGTCCACTTTTCTTCACACTCTTCATCTCTTAATCTTCTGGTCTAGTTTACACTATAATTTAAACACTAGAGATAATTAACTTACTTTCTAATAGCCTTATTGCTAACAAGCTATAAGACAAATCTGTTTGGCTGGTTTGGCTGGTTTGGATTATTTGCTTTTGACTGCCTCTCATCTATTTAAGTAGATTTCTTCGGGTAAGAGACTTGCTTCCTCCTAGTACTTTAAAGAAAGATTCAAACCAGTGGCACTTAAAAGGAATTAAACGGTGTCTTCACATATAATTCACTCTTCTTGACAGATAGATGGTCATCTCTGGTTTTGATTTGCAGCACACAGAGTAGGGAGCTGCAACACAGAAATAGATCAAATACAGAGCGTTCTTACTAAATGCATTAAAGGGTCTCTTTATGCCTTGAAGCTATATTAACCAATGTGTGGGCATTTCATGTGATATTACTACATTTTGTTGTGTAGTGAAGTTCATAGTTTCTGCTCTCTGTAGGGTTTGTATTACAAAACTAAATATGCCAAACATAACAGATTTTTTTGTCTCCATATGTCAGTATAATCACTAATCTATTAGAGTAGATTTTTAATTATATTTACATTATTTATGTTGTGAGACAACAGTTAATCGCTATGCAACCCATACTGACACTGCAGCCAGACTGACAAAGCCCTTAGTCTCGAATAATTGAATAATTTTTAAAATGAATGAAAAAGCAAAGTGCAAAATTCAGGCAAGTTTTGAAACTGTAATATCTCCTCACTCAACAAAAAAAAAAAAAAAAAAAAAAAAAAGGAAAAAAAAAAACTGAAGAGAAAACACAAAAGGAGATAGCACATATCAGGTAGAAAAAATGGAGATGAAGCCAGCATTTGCAATGTGACTTTCAAGGCTGCAGATGATTCCCCTTGCTGATGAGGAGAATCATTCCCAAGGCCAAGAAGTCTAGCATACCCCTGGTATATCATGACACTAAGGAAACAATGAAAGGCAGCCATAAAGGAAAAGTACCTTCTATAATCTACAGGACAGCACACATTTTAGTGCTTTCTAATTAAAATAATTTAAAACCAACTCAGCTAGCACTTAGCATGATATTTTGACTCTGGAATTGTAAACACTAATTCATTTTTAGCTGATAAGTAATAACTAAATATATCTTGCAGTAAATTGATAATAACATGTTGCTTTACAAATACACACCACATATTCTAGACAGTGTTTATGCTACTTATATAGGCCACACCTCTCTTGTCAGATGTTTTGTTCAGCTGTTGTACAGAAAGGAATTCAGGTTGCATAATTACAGCTGGTATTTTGTTTCATTAGTCAATACAGAACAAATTTTTCTACATCTGTGTGTAATTATTTTTCTTCCTCTTGAAGTTGTAGGAATCTGAATTTCTTATCCACAGATCAAAGTAACCCAACCCTTGGTTAATTAAATATTACCTAAGTTTCTCTTTACCACTGTAAATTGCACTGCGCTGAAGAAAGTGACTTGCATCTTGAATGTTACATTGTGATTAATAATGCAAATGTACTACTTGATTCTCCTTAAGACACTGCAAAAGACATCACTTTGATGATTATATTTTTTAATTAACATTTCTATATTTATGAGCTATAAAGAAAAGAGGAGAAGGGAAAGAAAGGGAAGTTTCCCTAAACACAGCTAACATTGAAGAATTACACGGTTTTAGCAGACTTTGACAGTCAGAGTGTTTAGCACTCTTAGACAGTCAGTCCTGTCCAGAATATCAGCGGATATGGAGTCTTTCTTCCCATCTAAGTCAGGGGATCTTGTATCTATGTTTTTGTTAAGCATACATACATGAAGGGCTTTAAGCTCCAGCTTTCAAAAATGACTGATGATTTTAAGTATTTCCTTGTTCAGATGACATGCTAGTGTTCAACTGCCTCCACCTCCATTCTTTCTCTGTAAAACTGGAGGTGTCAGTAATTTATGTTTGTACTCTAGTAACACTTAAGAATCTCCATCAAAAGTTAGAACCATGCTGTTCAAAGGGTCTTAAGGAATGGTTTGGTGTATATCCTCCAAAGAAAGTTGCTATTCTTCAGTCATATACTGCTGAAACCGGGTGTTAAGGACATGCTTCTTCAGCTAGTTTAAGGAGGCCAAACAGCACTAAAGAGCAGTCTGCAGGCAGTCTTGATTGGCTTGATAGGAATGAGAGAGGTTGGGCTCCTCAGTGATTTCATTTCTCTGAAATGAGAAAAGAATTGGTTACTGAGCTGATAGTGCTAAGGATGGGATAACAAGAAGTAGTTAGATCTCGCTGTACTCTAGGCACAAGTTCAGCTATGCACAGGCTGAGCTGGGACAGTGTCTTTTGGGTTTGTGACACCACTCTACCCAACTCTTTTCATCAGCAGCCTCATCCTGATCTATGGTCCTGCTCAGAGGCTGTGGCAACAGGTCCCCTCTTCTGCAGGCTCTGATTTCCAGCTGCAATGGTATCGTCCAAGCTGTACTGATGACCAAGTGATAAGCTGTGCCCCTGAGCCCTGCCACTACTACCCAGAGATTTTACTGCAGATGTAACACAGCAAGGTTATGTCCCCAGACTGCCCACTTTGCTACCTGAAACAAAAGCTCTCAAAACCAGAAGTGGTTTAGAGAGGAGATATTGCTTTATTCAATGCTGAGTGCTAGGTGGACATCCACAAATCTAGCACACCTTACCATGGACATTCATCCATTATTCATACATAAAAGATTCTCATTATTCCACTTACCTGATACGTAACTCCATCTAGGCTTATATATTCATTAGGATGACCAAATAGCCCTTTTGCACATGCATATTAAATTTTGCAATGTTTACAAAACACTTCTGCACAGGCTTGAGTTCCTCGGTGGTTGCTTGGGGAAGAATACCCTTCCTCACATTATCCTTTTAAGGAATGAGTCGTTTCAGGACAGTAAAAGTTTACCATAAACTTGCCGGCTTCTTTAAGATGATAAGGATGTTCGTTGAAGTAGCCACAGCTGTGTCCTAATTGGTATAGGACTACATACTTTGACATATGAAAGAACCTTGAATTGATTAACTACTTCTTGTTATCCCATCCTTATCACTATCAGCTCAGTAACCAATTCTTTTCTCGAGTAAGAAGCTCGGTAATTAACTCATTTTAGTTAGCATATGGTTACAAACATAGCAGAGTCCTGCCTCTAGTAACAACTTCAGCCCCAAGACGAAGAGAAAAGCATGTCAAAAGTGGTCAGTTTTTCCCTGCTTTGCTACATTCTGCGGTAATCAAGGGTAGGTAGGCCATTCCCATTGGTACGGCTGAGGGACCACAGAGCACTGCTGCACAGCCCACGTTTGGTTCATGGGCTGCTAGTTGAAGAAATCTGTCTGACAGCATAATATATAGGTAACTGTTATGTGAACAAAGAAGCCAGATGACAACAACAATGGGGAATTAATACTGCTCAAATTCTTACAGAGTCACAGAATCATTTAGATTGGAAAAGACCTTTAAGATCCAGTCACATCCAGCAGAATGCAAGTTTCACAATTTTCAGCAATTCTTTACCAATTTGAGCTCATTTTAAATCAAAGTAATTGTGAGGGCATACTGGATTGCAGGATTAGCCTTTGAAGTACACAGCCATAGGCAAATACACAAGAAGTGCTCTGCTAACCTTCAAACACTGATTCGCTAGGTCTGCAATTACTATTGCGATCACAGTTAACCTGGCAAAGCCACAAGCTGGATCCATACTGTGAAATAAACTTTCATTACTGAAACAGGGCTGTACTAGTGGCTGAGTAGTTTCACCTATGTGCTAGAAATTTGTAAAGAGCTATCAGCCAGGGATCACTTTCCCTCATGTTGTTATTCATAATGCAGCACTGATTTGTCTTTGCTGTTAACATAGCACAAAGCACATTATGTGCCCTAAAGATCTTTTTGGCCAGAGTTTTAAAACAGAGTTGGGAGGTATCCCAACTTGAGGGCCAACTGTGTTGTATTGTCCTGTGTAAATGTCTTATATGTCTTAGATGTCTCAGTGACCCACTTGGTGGATAAGGGAAAGGCTGTGGATGTTGTTTACCTGGACTTTAGCAAGGCCTTTGATACAGTCTCCCACAGTATCCTCCTGGAGAAACTGGCTGCCCATGGCTTGGATGGGAATACTCCCTGCTGGGTAAAAAACTGGCTGGAGGGCCAGGCCCAGAGAGTGGTGGTGAATGGAGTTAAATCCAGCTGGCGGCCGGTCATGTGTGGTGTCCCACAGGGCTTACTCAGTATTGGGGTCAGTTCTCTTTAACATCTCTATCAACAATCTGGACTAGGGGATTGAGTGCACCCTCAGTAAGTTTGCAGATGACACCCAGTCGGGTGGCAGTGTCGACCTGCTGGAGGGTAGAGAGGCTTTGCAGAGGGATCTGGACAGCCTGGATTGATGGGCCGAGGCCAACGGGATGAGATTCAAAAGGCCAAGTGCCAGGTTCCTGCACTTGGGTCACACCAACCCCCCAGGCAGCCCTACAGGCTGGGGGCAGAGTGGCTGGAGCTGCCGGGCAGAAAAGGACCTGGGGGTGTTGGTCGACTGTCGGCTGAACATGAGCCAGCAGTGTGCCCAGGTGGCCAAGAAGGCCAACAGCATCCTGGCCTGTATCAGGAACAGTGTGGTGACCAGGGCTCGAGAGGTGATCATCCCCCTGTACTGGGCACTGGTGAGGCCTCACCTCGAGTACTGTATCCTTTTTTGGGCCTCTTCCCACAAAAAAAAGACATTGAGGTCCTGGAGTGGGTGCAGAGAAGGGCAACGAAGCTGCTGAGGGGTCTGGAGAATAAGTCTTATGAGGAGAGGCTGAGAGACCCGGGGTTGTTCAGCTTAGAGAAAAAGATGCTGAGGGGAGACCTTACAGCTCTCTACAACTACCTGAAAGGAGGTTGTATAGAAGTAAGAGTTGGTCTCTTCTCCCAAGTCACAGGTGATAGGACATGAGGAAATGGCCTCAAGTTGTGCCAGGGGAGGTTCAGATTGGATATTAGGAAAAATTTTTACACTGAAAGTGTTATTAGGCATTGGAATGGGCTGCCCAGGGAAGTGGTTGAGCACCATCCCTGGAGGTATTCATAAGACACTCCTGCTCACACCTGCTAATATAAAAGCCTTGGGGCTCACTCAAAGTACAGGGGATGAGCAACATTAACAAGATTTGAGTAACAGTAACATTATAGTCACTGGGGTAAGGTGCCAAGAGAGACTCTAAAACTAATACCATCAGAGGGGTTCATGAAA
>NW_015090766.1:3028184-3028778 GCF_001431845.1 Calidris pugnax | reverse complement strand
AAAAAAAAAGGGAAATGCTCTCCTCCTCATAAGCATTTCAGACTACAATGCTCTTCAACTGTCTAGTGATTTTTTTACTGTAAGATTTGTTCGCTCATTTCTGTGTGCATTCCATACACTCAACATGAGCACTTGCACTGCTCAGCATCCTCTGCTATTTACTGGCCAAAGTTGTATGAAGTTCTGCTTTTACTTTAATAAGGCACCTGGGTCTGTTGTTTTTTGTTTTTTTTGTTTTTTTTCTGAGACAGCAGGATGTTCTAGCTCGCCTGCAGGCCTCTGAAACGCTGTGGCACCCTGCGAAGCGAACCCTGGATCACAGCGACGCCGCTGCGGCTCCCGCACCACTTCTGGGAGTCTGGGTTTGACCTCCTTCTGCTGTGTTCCAGGCACAAACGCCACGGCGGCTTTTGGGGCCGGATCTCCCCCCCTCTCTCTTTCTCTCCCTCTCTGCCCTTTTTTACCTCAAGGCCGCGAACGCACCAACTCCTCCTTCAGACACTAGCCTGGAGCGCGGCCTGGCCAACCCCGGCTTGCTTCCAGCAACCGGGAACCACCCGGCGCGCTCCCCACCCAGCTCAAACGCTTCCTCGC